>NC_041392.1:445035379-445078060 GCF_002162155.2 Triticum dicoccoides
AAAATCCTACCGAGTGGTAAGCCAGACTTTCACTCGGGGGCTTAGCTGCAGCCCTGTGCTCGCCTAAGTTGTAAAAAATCCTACCGAGTGAAGAGCAAGCCTCTCACTCGGGGGCTTAGCTGCAGTCCAAGCACTCGCCTAAGTTACAAAAATCCTACCGAGTGAAGAGCAACCCTCTCACTCGGAGGCTTAGCTGCAGTCCAAGCACTCGCCTAAGTTATAAAAATCCTACCGAGTGAAGAGCAAACCTCTCACTCGGAGGCTTAGCTGCAGCCCAGTGCTAGCCTAAGTTATCAAAATCCTACCGAGTGAAGAGTAAACCCCTCACTCGGAGGCTTAGCTGCAGCCCAATGCTCGCCTAAGTTATAGAAATCCTACCGAGTGGTAAGCCGGGCTTCCACTCGGAGGCTTAGCCGCAGCCCAGTGCTCGCCTAAGTGGACTAAAGAATAAGTCGATTGCAGTAAAGGCGCCTTGCTTTGAACCTGCAAAAGACATTTCGAGCCAAAAGCAATCGTATTCAAGCACCAAATTCAAGTTTGAATCGATATCTAAAGGAACCGAAAGTGCTCAGGCGTTAAGCCTGTTAAGGTTTATCGGTTACAATTCCACTCGGCATATCGAGGCAAATTTAAAGCGTCGAGCCAGAAGAAGTTTTTTACCCCTCCTGTGGAGGGCTGGAAGGTGCAACGAACTCATCAAGGTCAATTCCGTCGGCGATCCGAGTGGCAGCCGCAAGGAAAGTTTCCATAAAGGACCTGAAGTCGTGTTTCTTGGTGTTGGCCACCCGAAAGGCCGCCAGCTTCTCTTCTCGCGCATCTTTACAGTGGACTCGGGCCAGACACAGAGCAACATCTGCACCACACCGAGCCGAGGACTTCTTCCATTCCTGCACTCGACCAGGGATCGTGTTCAAGCGGGCCATCAGCGACTCAAGGTCATTCTGAAGTGTCTCCCCAGGCCAGAGCGTCGAGTCGATGCGAGATGTGGCGGCCTTCAGCCTTGCGAGATAGTCCACGACAGCTGCAACACGAGACTCCAGTCGGAAAACATCCATGGCAACTTCGTCGTTCACCGGAGAATTGACGGGGTCGAGGTTTGGCTCCAGCCGGCTAGTTTCTTCTTCAAAGTTTTGGCAAAATTCTGCAAGGATGATCACTGAGTCAAGGGGATGGTCGAATGGAAAAACCACGATTGGAAATGTTTGCCGAGCATAGAGGTTTACCTTCAAGCATAAGAAACAGCTTCTTGGCAAGACCACTCAGGAAGGCCTCCAGATCATTTTTCTTCCCAGTCAACTTACTGACTTGGTCGGTCAGGGCAGCTTTATCAGTTTTTAGTCGACTGACCTCCTTGTTGGCGATCCCAAGAGCAGCTTTCAGATTGGTATTGTCTTGTTCAAGCTTGGTGACTGAAGTTAACTTCTCGTCAGCAAGCTTGATCTTCTCAGCTAGTTCGAGGTCTTTCTTCTGTTGGGCCTCCCTTACCTTACCTGCAAGTTACAGCAAGATCAGATTTTGAAACAAGCAAGGGGAAAAGCAGTCGTCAGGGTCTCACCAAACATACCTTCGGTCTCCTCCTTTGCCTTCGTCAGCTTCTCCTGAACCAGCTTCAAGCTCAGCTCGAGTTGAGTGTGCTTGTTTTCCAGCTCAGAGTAGCGAGCCACAAGATCACAGGAGTTCTGCGAAGAACCAATCGACTAAATGTCAAATATAATTCACTTCCGAGTGAAAAAGGAAAAAAATCACACGTTTCTAAGACTACAGCCGAATACAAGCATTCAACCATAGTCTCGGGGACTACACCCAGTGGGTGCACTCAGCGTGCCCCCACTAATCCTGTTGAAGATAAAGTCGACCAGTCGACCTCAAAAAAAAAGAGAGAGATGTATTCTTTAAGACTGTAATCAACTGCAAGCAGTCGACCACAGTCTCGGGGACTACACCCAGTGGGTGCACTCAGCGTGCCCCCACCGGTTTGTGAAATCCAGTCGACATAGTCGACTGACAGAAAGATTGACATCATAAAGCCTAAGGCCGACTGCCAGCAGTCGACCTTAGCCTTGGGGACTACACCCAGCGGGTGCACTCAGCGTGCCCCCGCTAACACGGAGTTTAATCGACACACCCAGTGGGTGACTACTATAAATTCCGGAAAGGAAAAGTTTTTGGTAGCATATCCAACAGAACAAACGGTGGTCGACTGACCTGAACATTGCTTTGGAGGGCAGAACTGGCGTCATAAGCTGCCTGGCTCGCATCCCGGATGGTCTTCAACTGCTCCATCATGATTCCCGCCTGGCGTATCGCCTCCTTCGCCGCGCCAGCTTGGTCTTCTGGGACGTGGTGCGTCGTGAAGAGGGAGGGCTGCTGAGCACTCGTCAATGGATCTGCGAAGGACACCGTGTGTCGAGTGGTGTTCTCTTCCTCCACAATCAGAATCTCAGGCGCCGTCACATCCTGGGGCACCTTGCTGGCGGACGCTTTCCTACTCCTTCTGCGCTTCAGCGGTTCCTCATCCTCATCATCATCAGGGAGATTGATAACAGCATGGGGTGGAGCTACGGAGAAGAATCAGGATCAGAGATCGCGAGTCAGTCGACTAAAAACGGCGTTAAGAATATAGTACCTGGTTTTGAAGTTGCTGCGTCCTCCATCTCATGGTCATCAGCCCGGGCTGAGGTCTCAAAAGTAGCAGCACTGCAACTCCAAAGAATCAGTCGACTAACTTCAGCGTCAACCAGAGACAAAGTTCACACAAAATAAGAAGACTTAAGCAGCACGATTACCCTGATATGGTGGGGATGGACACCTTCATCTTCGGCAGTAGCTTGATCGGCTTCGACGAGGCCGCCCTGGGCTGCTTCGGCGCCTTTTCAGTCGGCACCGGAGAGGTGGTCCGAGGGTGCTTGGTCGACTGAGCAACGGTCGCAACCCCCTTGCCACGTTCAGTCGAAGGGTCGTGGACAAGCTTCGACCGCCTTTCTGAGCGCGGTGGTACGACCTCCTCCTCCTCTTCCTCCTTGTCTTCAACGTCATCTTCATCACCGTCATCATCATCATCGTCATCATCATCCTCGGCAACGTCCGAGTCCCATTCCTCCTCCTCCTGGCTCTCGCCCCCACTCGCCTCACCCTCCTTAGTCGGAGCTTGTGCCCCATTGGGCATCGAGTACAGCTCGGTGAGGGCCTGGTAGATATCAAGACAAGGATCAATCGACCAGTCGGCAGGATAAACAGAAACGAATGTGACAAGGACACAGTGGAGAGCAGAGCAAGCGTACCTTGTTTGGATCGCTGTTGTGGTCGAGTGGAGGAATCCTTCTGGCTCCGCGTGGGTTATCCTTGTTTCCGGTAACGGCTGCCATCCATCTTTCCAGAGTGACATCGTCGACTGCTTCTGGATGGACTCGAGTCTCGTCTTCAGTCCCACAGTACAACCACATGCAGTGGCTCCGGAACTGAAGGGGCTGGATGCGACGCCTAAGGAAGACCTCCAGGAGATCCATGCCCGTCACTCCCTCCCGAACCAACTGCACCACGCGCTCCATCAACATCTTCACGTCAGCTTTCTCCTCCGGAATCAACTTCAGAGAGGAGGGCTTGTTCACTCGGTCCATGGTAAACTGAGGGAGTCCACTCGACTGCCCCGGCGTCGACTGGTCCTGGCAGTGAACCAGGTCGACTGCCAGCCTCTGACTGACTCGGGAAAGGTCATGGGCGGGAAGGTGCTCTTATTCCTCACCTGGATCCCCAGACCCCCACACATTTGGACGACTCGGGTTCTTTCATCGGCTGGGCTCGCCTTCTTCACGGTCTGAGAGCGACACGTGAATATATGCTTGAACAAACCCTAGTGCGGTCGACAGCCCAGGAAACCCTCACACATGGACATGAACGCGGCAAGATAGGCGATAGAATTTGGGGTAAAGTGGTGGAGCTGCGCTCCAAAGAAGTTCAAGAAGCCACAGAAGAAAATACTCGGCGGCAAAGAAAATCCACGATCAACATGGGTGGCCAAGAGCACGCACTCACCCTCTTCTGGATGGGGCTGCCACTCCTTCCCCGGAAGCCTCGCAGCTCCATGAGGGATCAAGCCCTCGTTGGCCATGTCGAGGAGATCTTTTTCTGTGATGGTCGACTGGATCCAGTCTCCTTGGACCCAGCCCTTCGGCAGGCGGGATCTGGACGAAGACCCGCCGCGGCTGGTAGATCTCCCCTTCGCCTTCTCCGACGGCGACGCCTTCTTCGCATGTTCCAGCGCCACCGTCTTCTCCTTGGCCATGGTTGCCGGCGAGATGCGCGAGGGGAAGTTGTGCGGGGGCGAGAGCGAGCGCGCTGGACGGGGACGAAGGGAGCAGAGAGAGAGAGAATGCTGAGGCACAGTACAAAAATCCTCGCCGGGCGCATTTATAAGGTCCCTTCCGAGTGGATGACAGGTGGGCCCGGTTGATCTAATCATATCCAGGAACAGTTATGCAGACGGGATACGTGGCGAAGAAAGCGGCGCGGAAATCGAGGCGTCTATGTCCCGTCCCATCCGAACGCCGCGGTCCGCTCCGCTTCGCGCGCGTCCCCAAATTTCGCATCCCGCGGAATCCGCGAACAGCAGATCAGTCTGTCAGACGCGGGGTTTCCCGCGATCCGTCGCTCGGGGATCGTCGAAGCCCGAAAGATCACTCGACGAAAGAAGAGAATGGATCGAGTCGACTGAAGATAAGTTGCTCACTATCGACGAAGAGATTCTTTGGTCCAGAACAACGCACGACCAGTGTGCAAAGGTTAATCGGAAACAACATCAACTCCTTCCTCACTCGAAGCCTCAATCCATTCGGGGGCTAATGATGGGGTCATGTACCTAGGGTAGGGTCATGGACCTGATCTAAGTACCTTACCCAAGGACACCCTTAGAAGAGGTCGCCTTCCAGTCGACCAACGAGGGACTCACTCGACTGACTTGAAGGACTCGACCATGAAGAGTCACTCGACCACCAGAAGGTCAAGAGGCACTCTGCACTGCAACGGCCTGTAATTAAGTAGACTTTATGGTAGTAAAGACACTTTATGTGGGGCGTTATCAGTAACGCCCCGGACTTAACTCACCTTAAACCCTCTCCTACATGGGCTGACTGGGGTCCCGGCGCACTCTATATAAGCCACCCCCCTCCACAGGTAGAGGGGTTCGGCACCTTGTAACTCATATACTCATAATCCACTCGACCGCCTCCGGGCTCCGAGACGTAGGGCTATTACTTTTCCCGAGAAGGGCCTGAACTCGTACATCCCTTGTGTTTACAACCTCTCCATAGCTAGGACCTTGCCTCTCCATACCTACCCCCCACTCTACTGTCAGGCTTAGAACCACGACAACGCCCACGTCCAATCAACCGCCACGTGGCGCCCAAGACCGCAGGCTGTTAGGGCCCGCGGCGCTTCGCTTTTGCCCTTTCGCCTCCCTGCACGGCCAAGCCCGGGCGCGCCTTGGGCCCGGGGGCTACTGTCGGCATTCTGGGAACGGGTGTCCCCAGACTTCCCTGCCTGCGGCCTGCAGCGTGGCTCAAAGGGGGGCCCAGCACGGCCCATCTTCACCAACACAGACCCAAGACCCTCGCGAGGGGCCAAGCCTTGCGGGGTGGACGACGCGGAGCTTCCTCAGGCACAGCCTCACCAGGCTGGCTCGCGAGGAGGCGGAGAGATCAAGGCAGGGTACCTCATGAGGTGCCCCTGACGCAAGCCATGACGACCAAGGGCGCCAGGCGGGCACCATCCCGCGCAGTGTCCTCCTTTCCTCTTTGGTGCAAAGGGGGCAAGCGCAGCCGCGGAGTACCGAGGCATCAGGCAAAGGTTGCCATTTCGGTGCAACAAGACCAAGACCAGGAGGACTGCAAGATGGAGGTCATTGTGGAGCCCAAGACGGCGTCACCACCAGAGCTTTGTGCAGGCGAAGACTACTTTTGTCAGGATAGCTGGTACTAGCTGTCCCCCTTCAAATTAGCCCGCCATTGTTGGCTCCCTTCCTGCTCGATATTTGGGAAGAGGACCAGGGCCTCTATAAATAGGACCAGCCACCCATAGGGCAAGGGGGTAGGGGCCAGAGAGGTTTAGAGAGAGAGAGGGAAGGGTGACTGGACTCCTCCCAGCAGTTCATCACCCCAGCCAAGAACAGACCCTCGCGAGGCTGTTCTTCCTTGTATCAATCATCATCATCAGCCCAAGAGGCAATCCACCACACCACACACTGGAGTAGGGTATTACACCACAACGGTGGCCCGAACCAGTATAAACCCTGTGTCTCTTGTGTTGTTCTTTCCGTAGCTTAGATCTTAGCGCGGCGGAGGGGTGCAGGTAGGTAGGAGGCGAAATCTCCACGCGCACCCCAGTGTTCGAACCTCAAGGGTCTGCCGGAACCCGAAATCCGACACCTATTAAAGCCACCTCCATCTCCTTGGGCCACCCCTTATAGACCTGCCCTGGGGCAGGAGGGATGGGCGGAGTGTAGGGGGACGTAGTATTTTAATTTTTTTTGCCTACGATCACGCAACAAGCGGGGAGAGTGTGTCCATGTACCCTCGTAGACCGAAGCGGAAGCGTTTAGTAACACGGTTGATGTAGTCGAATGTCTTCGCGATCCAACCGATCCAAGTACCGAACGCATGGCACCTCCGCGATCTGCACACGTTTAGCTCGGTGACGTCCCTCGAGCTCTTGATCCAGTTGAGGCCGAGGGAGAGTTTCATCAGCACGAAGGCGTGGTGATGGTGACGATGAAGTTACTGGCGTAGGGCTTCGCCTAAGCACTACAACGATATGACCGAGGTGTGTTTCTGTGGAGGGGGCACCGCACGCGGCTAAAAGATCAACTTGTGTGTCTATGGGGTGCCCCCTCCCCCGTATATAAAGGATGGGAGGAGGAGGAGGGCCGGCCTCAAGGGGCGCGCCCAAGGGGGGATTCTTACTCCTAGAAGGAGTAGGTTTCCCCCTTTCCTAGTCCATGTAGGAGAAGAAGGAAGGAGAGGAGAGGGAGAAGGAAAGAGGGGGGTGCTGCCCCCTCCCTAGTCCTATTCGGACCAACCCTTGGGGGGCGGGGGGCGTGCGGTCTCCCCTTGTGGCCCTTCTCTCCTTTCCACTAAGGCCCATGAAGAACCAATACTTCCCCCGGCGGATTCCCGTAACTCTCCGGTACTTCGAAAAATACCCGAACCACTCAGAAACTTTTCGATGTTCGAATATAGCCTTCCAATATATCAATCTTTACGTCTCGACCATTTAGAGACTCCTCGTCATGTCCGTGATCTCATATGGGACTCCAAACAAACGTTGGTCATCAAATCACATATAACTCATAATACAAATCGTCATCGAATGTTAAGCGTGCGGACCCTACGGGTTTGAGAACTATGTAGACATGACCGAGACTCATCTCCGCTCAATAACCAATAGCGGAACCTGGATGCTCATATTGTCTCCTACATATTCTATGAAGATCTTTATCGGTCAAACAGCACAACAACATACGTTCTTCCCTTTGTCATCGGTATGTTACTTGCCTGAGATTCGATCATCGGTATCATCATACCTAGTTCAATCTCGTTACTGGCAAGTCTCTTTACTCATTCCGTAATGCATCATCCCGTAACTAACTCATTAGTCACATTGCTTGCAAGGCTTATAGTGATGTGCATTACCGAGAGGGCCCAGAGGTACCTCTCCGACAATCGGAGTGACAAATCCTAATCTCGATCTATGCCAACTCAACAAACATCATCGGAGACACCTGTAGAGCATCTTTATAATCACCCAATTACGTTGTGACGTTTGATAGCACACTAAGTGTTCCTCTGGTATTCGGGAGTTGCATAATCTCATAGTCATAGGAACATGTATAAGTCATGAAGAAAGCAATAGCAATAAACTAACCGATCATAGTGCTAAGCTAACGGATGGGTCTTGTCCATCACATCATTCTCTAATGATGTGATCCCGTTCATTAAATGACAACACATGTCCATGGCTAGGAAACTTAACCATCTTTGATTAACGAGCTAGTCAAGTAGAGGCATACTAGGGACACTTTGTTTGGCTATGTATTCACACATGTACTAAGTTTTCAGTTAATACAATTCTAACATGAATAATAAACATTTATCATGATATAAGGAAATATAAATAACAACTTTATTATTGCCTCTAGGGCATATTTCCTTCAGTTTCCCGCTTGCACTAGAGTCAATAATCTAGTTCACATTGTCATGTGATTTCACACCAATAGTTCACATCTTTATGTGATTAGTTCACATCTTCATGTGACTAATACCCAAAGGGTTTACTAGAGTCAATAATCTCTGTCACATGGCTATGTGATTAACGTTTTTTGCTTGTGAGAGAAGTTTAGTCTATGGGACTGCAACATTCAGATCCATATGTATTTTGCAAATTTATATGTCTACAATACTCTGCATGGAGCTACTATAGATAATTGCTCCCACTTTAATATGTATCTAGATCGAGACTTAGAGTCATCTAGATCGGTGTCAAAAGCTTGCATCGACGTAACTCTTTATGACGATCTCTTTTATCACCTACATAACCGAGAAATATTTCCTTAGTCCTCTAAGGATAATTTTGACCGTTGTCCAGTGATCCACTCCTGGATCAATATCGTACCCCCTTGCCAAACTCATGGTAAGGTACACAATAGGTTTGGTACTCAGCATAGGATACTTTATAGAACCTATGGCTGAGGCATAGGGAATGACTTTCATTCTCTTTCTATTTTCTGCCATGGTCGTGTTTTCAGTCTTACTCAACTTTACACCTTGCAATACAGGCAAGAACTCCTTCTTTGACTGTTCCATTTTGAACTACTTCAAAAACTTGTCAAGCTATGTACTCATTTGAAAAATCTTATCAAGTGTCTTGATCTATCTCTATAGATCTTGAGCTTAATATGTAAGTAGCTTCACCGAGGTCTTTCTTTGAAAAAATCCTTTCAAAAACTCCTTTACGCTTTCCAGAAAATTCTACGTTATTTCCGATCAATAATATGTCATTCACATATATTTATCACAAATGCAGTAGCACCCCCACTCACTTTCTTGTAATACAGTCTTCTCCAAAAGTCTGTATAAAACCATATGCTTTGATCACACTACCAAAGCATATATTCCAACTCCGAGAGGCTTGCACTAGTCCATAAATGGATCGCTGGAGCTTGCTCACTTTGTTAGCACCTTTAGGATCGACAAAACCTCCTGGTGGCATCATATACAACTCTTCTTTAATAAATCCATTAAGGAATATAGTTTTGACATCCATTTGCCAGATTTCATAAAATGCGGCAACTACTAACATGATTCTAACAGACTTTTAAGCATCGATACGAGTGAGAAAATCTCATCGTACAACACATTGAACTTGTCAAAAATACTTTGCGACAATTCGAGCTTTGTAGATAGTAACACTACTATCAGCGTCCGTCTTCCTCTTGAAGATCCATTTATTCTCAATGGCTTGCCAATCATCGAGCAAGTCAATCAAAGTCCATACTTTGTTCTCATACATGGATCCCATCTCAGATTTCATGGCCTCAAGCCATTTTGCGGAATCTGGGCTCATCATCGCTTCCTCATAGTTCGTAGGTTCGTCAGGGTGAAGTAACATGACCTCCAGAACATGATTACCATACCACTCTGGTGCAGAATGTACTCTGGTTGACCTACGAGGTTCGGTAGTAACTTGATCTGAAGTTTCATGATCATCATCATTAACTTCCTCACTAATTGGTGTAGGCATCACTAGAACTGATTTCAGCGATGAGCTACTTTCCAATTCGAGATAAGGTACAATTACCTCATCAAGTTCTACTTTCCTCCCACTCACTTCTTTCGAGAGAAACTCCTTCTCCAGAAAGGATCCACTCTTAGCAACAAAGAGCTTGCCTTCGGATCTGTGATAGAAGGTGTACCCAACAGTTTCTTTTGGGTATCCTATGAAGGCGCACTTTTCCGATTTGGGTTCGAGCTTATCAGTTTGAAACTTTTTCACATAAGCATTGCAACCCCAAACTTCAAGAAACGACAACTTTGGTTTCTTGCCAAACCATAGTTCATACGGTGTCGTCTCAACAGATTTAGATGGTGCCCTATTTAACGTGAATGCAACTGTCTCTAATGCATAACCCCAAAACGATAGTGGTAAATCGGTAAGAGACATCATAGATCACACCATATCTAATAAAGTACGGTTATGACGTTCGGACACACCATTACGCTGTGGTGTTCCAGGTGGCGTGAGTTGCGAACCTATTCAACATTGTTTCAACTGAAGGCCAAACTCGTAACTCAAATATTTCGTCTCCGTGATCAGATCATAGAAACTTTATTTTCTTGCTACGATGATTCTCCACTTCACTCTGAAATTCTTGGACATTTCAAATGTTTCAGACTTCTGTGTCATTAAGTAGATATACTCGTATCTTCTCAAATCATCTTTGAAGGTCAGAAAATAACGATACCCGCCACGAGCCTCAACACTCATCGGACCGCATACATCAGTATGTATTATTTCCAATAAGTGAGTGGCTCGCTCCATTATTCCGGAGAACGAAATCTTAGTCATCTTGCCCATGAGGCATGGTTCGCAAGCATCAAATGATTCATAATCAAGTGATTCCAAAAGTCCATCCGCATGGAGTTTCTTCATGCGCTTTACACCAATATGACCTAAACGGCAGTGCCACAAGTATGTTGCACTATCATTATCAACTTTGCATCTTTTGGCATCAATATTATGGATATGTGTATCACTATGATCGAGATTCAATAAACCGTTTATATTAAGTGTATGACCATAGAAGGTTTTATTCATGTAAACATAACAACAATTATTCTTTGACTTAAATGAATAACCGTATTGCAATAAACATGATCCAATCATATTCATGCTCAACGCAAACACGAAATAACATTTATTTTAGGTTCAACACTAATCCCGAAGGTTAAAAGGAGTGTCCGATGGTGATCTTATCAACCTTAGAATCATTTCCAACACACATCGTCACCTTGTCCTTAGCTAGTCTCTGTTCATTTTGCAACTCCTGTTTTGAGTTACTAATCATAGCAACTAAACCGGTATCAAATACCCTGGGTTACTATGAACACTAGTAAAGTACACATCAATAACATGTATATCAAATATACTTTTGTTCACTTTGCCATCCTTCTTATCCGCCAAGTATTTGGGGTAGTTCCGCTTCCAGTGACCATTCCCTTTGCAGTAGAGGCACTCAGTTTTAGGCTTAGGTCTAGCTTTGGGCTTCTTCACGGGAGTGGCAACTTCCTTGTCATTCTTCTTGACGTTCCCTTTATTTCCCTTGCCCTTTTACTTGAAACTAGTGGTATTGTCAACCATCAACACTTGATGCTTTTCTTGATTTCTACCTCCGCATTTCAGCATCGCAAAGAGCTCCGGAATCATTTTACGTCATCCCTTGCATATTATAGTTCATCAGTAAGTTCCAGTAACTTGGTGATAATGACTAGAGAACTTTGTCAATTACTATCTTATCCGGAAGATTAACTCCCACTTGATTCAAGCAATTGTAGTACCCAGACAATCTGAGCACACGCTCACTGGTTGAGATATTCTCCTCCATCTTGTAGGCAAAGTACTGTCAGAGGTCTCGTACCTCTTGACACAGGCATGAGTCTGAAATACTGCTACCTCTTGAGCATGCGTTGGTTTTCCCTTGAAGAGGAAAGGGTGATGCAGCAAAGTAGCGTAAGTATTTCCCTCAGCTTTTTGAGAACCAAGGTATCAATCCAGTAGGAGATTACACACAAGTCGCCTAGTACCTGCACAAACAATCAAGAACCTTGCAACCAACGTGATAAAGGGGTTTTCAATCCCTTCCCGGCCACTTGCAAAAGTGAGATCTGTTAAAGATAATAAGATAAATATTTTTGGTATTTTTGTTGTATAAATTGAAAAGTAAAGATTCCAAAATAAAATAAATAGTAAACTAGAATTGTAGATCGGAAACTTATATGATATAAAATAGACCCGGGGGCCATAGGTTTCACTAGTGGCTTCTCTCATGATAGCATGTATTACGGTGGGTGAACAAATTACTGCCGACCAATTGATAGAAAAGCGCATAGTTATGAGAATATCTAGGCAATGATTATGAAATATAGGCATCATGTCTGTGTTAAGTAGACCGAAATGATTCTGCATCTACTACTATTACTCCACACATCGACCGCTATCCAGCATGCATCTAGAGTATTAAGTTCATAAGAACATAGTAATACTTTAGGTAGGATGACATGATGTAGAGGGATAAACTCAAGCAATATGATATAAACCCCATCTTTTTATCCTCATCGGCAACAATACAATACGTGCCTTGCTGCCCCTACTGTCACTGGGAAAGGACACCGCGAGATTGAACCCAAAGCTAAGAACTTCTCCCATTGCAAGAAAGATCAATCTAGTAGTACAAACTAAACCGATAATTCGAAGAGACTTGCAAAGATATCAAATCATGCATATAAGAATTCAGAGAAGAACCAAATATTGTTCATAGATAAACTTTATCATAAATCCACAATTCATCAGATCTGGGCAAACACACCGTAAAAGAATATTACATCGAATAGATCTCTAAGAACATCGAGGAGAACATTGTATTGAGAACCAAAGAGAGAGAAGAAGCCATCTAGCTAATAACTATGGACCGGAAGGCCTGTGGTGAACTACTCACACATCATCGGAGAGGCTATGGTGTTGATGTAGAAGCCCTCCGTGATTGGTTCCCCCTCCGGCAAATCGCCAGAAAAGGTCCCCATATGGGATCTCACGGGTACGGAAGGTTGCGATGGTGGAAAAGTGGTTTTGTGGCTCTCCTGGATGTTTTTGGGTATAAGAGTATATATAGGTGTGTCGGTGTCAAAACCGGCGGATCTCGGGTAGGGGGTCCCGAACTGTGCGTCTAAGGCGGATGGTAACAGGAGGCAAGGAACACGATGTTTTACCCAGGTTCGGGCCCTCTTGATGGAGGTAAAACCCTACATCCTGCTTGATTAATATTGATGATATGGGTAGTACAAGAGTAGATCTACCACGAGATCAGAGAGGCTAAAACCCTAGAAGCTAGCCTATGGCATGATTGTCTGTTGTAGTTGTTGTGTCCTACGGACTAAAACCCTCCGGTTTATATAGACACCGGAGAGGGTTAGGGTTACACAAGGTCGGTTACAAAGGAGGAGATACACATATCCGTATTGCCTAGCTTGCCTTCCACGCCAAGTAGAGTCCCATCCGGACACGAGACGAAGTCTTCAATCTTATATCTTCATAGTCTAACAGTCCGGCCAATGGAAATAGTCCGGCTGTCCGGAGACCCCCTAATCTAGGACTCCCACAGTAGCCCCTGAACCAGGCTTCAATGATGATGAGTCCGGCGCGCAGTATTGTCTTCGGCATTGCAAGGCGGGTTCCTCCTCCGAATATACCACGGAAGAATTTGAATATAAGGATAGTGTACGACCCTGCAAAATAAGTTCCACATACCACCGTAGAGAGAATAATATTTCCACAAATCCAATTTGCTGACTTGTTTTGGCAATATGACATTATGTCATGGCCCGGTGATTATTCGAACCATTTCCTTTAACTAGCCCAACACGTAACGCGAGGCAGTTTTTTGACATGTCTTGTCGAAGCAGAGATCGTGTCCCCTTATCACGGGATTCTCATCAATATGGGTGTGGGTAACCCAACCGCGCCATCGATTACGGCGCTTGGGGATAAGCGAGTTTTACCAGGCTAGTGGGGACGCTTAGTTTCGTCCGCCCATATAAAGGGATAAGGATTCACCTTTTCATCCACGCCTTCTTCCTCCTTTGCTCATCCGTTTTCGCACACTAGAGCTCTAGCGCCCAAGTCCGCACTTCCCACCTCAACCTTCCCCAACCATGTCCGGAGCGGGAGGCAGGTGGATGGTCTCCTCTGTCATGGAGGGAGACATCAAGAAGCTGAGGAGAGCTGGATACCTGCCCGACGACATAACGCACCGGCTCCCAGATGAGGGGCAGCTCGTCCCCACCCTCGGGCCCCATGAGAGGGTAGTGTTCCTTACCCGTTTCCTCTGCGGACTGGGATTCCCTCTCCACCCATTCGTCCGGGGGCTCATGTTCTACTACGGCCTGGATTTCCACGATATGGCCCCGAACTTCATCCTCAACATCTCGGCGTTTATCGTCGTGTGCGAGGCCTTCCTCCGCATCAAGCCCCACTTCGGCTTATGGCTGAAGACCTTCAATGTCAAGCCGAAGGTTGTGGGCGGCCGCCAGGCGGAGTGCAGAGGCGCCATGGTGGGCAAGATGCCCAACGTTACATGGCTCGAGGGCTCCTTTGTGGAAACCATAAAGGGGTGGCAATCGGGGTGGTTCTACATCACCGAGCCGCGTGACCCTGCATGGGCAGCGGCCCCTGAGTTCCGATCTGGCATCCCCACGCGGTTCACCTCCTGGAAAGAGAAGGGCCTGTCCTGGGGTAGTTCGGGAGAGCTGACCGAACTCCAAACATGTATTCAAAACATGGTGAACAAGAAGCTCAAACTTGTCAATGTAGTCCAGGTCATGCTCCACCGCCGGATCCTCCCGTGCCAACAACGGGACTTCAACTTGTGGGAGTTCGACCCGGCACAGCATCGAACTCTGAACAGATTCTTTGACACAACTCACGAAGATGCCTGGAGGGTGCTGTTCAAAAGCGCCGAGGTCCCTCCTCCCATTACTGAGGATCGCGGATTCAGCGCGAAGCGCCAAGCCAGTGCGGTAAGTTGCTTTACCTTTCACAGGATACTTATTTTTTATAGATTGACTCCATGCGGGATCTAAACTCCCGTACCTTTGACAGGACTGGCAGGAGACGGCCGGACAGATCGACTGTCTGGCTCCTTTGCCCGAAGGCCCAGCAGACGCTCTTCTGGCGAAGATGCTGACTCCGGCTCCTTATACGGTGCCGAAGAAGACCAAGAAGGCCAAGGGAACCTGAAAGAGTTCCCGACACCAGGCGTCGTCGGACTCACCGTCTGAGGACTCTACGGCGCAATCCTCCCCCGAAGACGAGGAGGCAGAAGAGGATGCTCCCCCTCCAGACGGGGGAGACAAGAAAAGGAAGGCTGCCCCAACTGGGGAGGCCGAAGGGTCCAAGAAGGGGAGAACTCTCCTTCCGGACTACTCTACCACCGCCGCCGACGGCAAAGACGAGTGGCTGCCCAGGGCCAAGCCCCTGGGGAAGTCGTAAGTATTCGGATACCAGAGCAAGTCATAGTATTCCTTTGCCGCACTACTTCACCTAACGCCGAAATATGATTATGCAGGCCGCCCCGAGCCCATATTGATGTATCATCGGACGGCTCCCTGGGCTCGTTGGACATGGATAGTGATCAAGTCCCGACCGCCACCTCCCCCTATCCTGCGGACGACACCGAGGTGCTGTCTCACGAGGCACCGGGTCGAGGGGAGACAGTGCCGGAGGCGCCTCAAGGCGGCCTCCCGGACTCCAGGAGCCGAGGGGACAAGGCCCCTCAGAGCTCCGAGTTCGGCCCTCAGCCGAACACCGCGCCGGAACCTCGAGTGGTTCCGGGCTCGGGCAGGTGGCCTCCTTCTAAGAGGGGCAAGACGCTTGTGCCGGTGACCTCTATCCATCTAGAGGCACCGGACAATCTGCTGGAAGCGCTTCGTAGCACTTCCATCAACGAGGAGCACCGTACTATTATGAGTGCGGTGGTCCAGAAGGTTCAGTCCGCCAAGAGCGGATTGACTGAAGCCTGTGCCAGCCTTCTAACAGGCTTTGAGGTAAGTGTTTTAAAATATAGGAAAAATATTACCGCATAGACAGTAGCCCGTGATGCTTTGTTCGGTGTTCACAAAGAAAAGCCGAACAAAGGATCAAATAATATCGCAGGAGTCTAATATAAGTATGTCAATATGCGTATGCAGGCCTCGCTGCTGGCGTCCTCCGCACTGACTGCAGAGGTCGCCGTACTGAAGCAGGACCTCGAGGGGTCCAAGAAAGAGCTCGGCCTTGCCAAGAGGCAGCTCGAGGAGAACAAGGGTAAGTAATACCCTGTCTGTAGATATGTATATATAAAAGAAGACGCGATTTGCAAAATGACAGGATCATCGTATATTTGCCAGGGGCCACGACTGAGGTGGCGACCCTGAAGCAAGCGCTAACCAAGGCCGAAGATAAAGCAGCCAAGGAGCGCACCAAGAGGGAAAAACAAGAGGCTTGTGTGGGTGAGGTCCAGCAAGAGCTCCAGGCTCTCGTGACGAAGCACGAGGCGTTGGATCTTGACTCGAAGACGCGAGAGTCTGAGCTTGCCGCGGCCCTCAAGAGCGCAAAGAGTGCCAAGGCCGAGGCCCAAAAGGCCCTCTAGGAGCTTGACGCGATGAAGAAAATAGCGGCGGGTAAGGCATTCTATATGCAAAGCATGTTGGGGATCGTAGCAGAAATTCAAAATTTTCTACGCATCACCAAGATCAATCTATGGAGTAATCTAGCAACGAAGGGAAGGAGAGTGCATCTACATACCCTTGTAGATCGCTAAGCGGAAGCGTTCAAGTGAACGGGGTTGATGGAGTCATACTCGTCGTGATCCAAATCACCGATGATCCTAGTGCCGAACGGACGGCACCTCCGTGTTCAACACACGTACAACCCGGGGACGTCTCCTCCTTCTTGATCCAGCAAGGGGAGAGGAGAAGTTGAGGGAAAATTTCGACAACATGACGGCATGGTGGTGATGGAGCTTGTGGTTCTCCGGCAGGGCTTCGCCAAGCACTACGGAGGAGGACGAGGTGTTGGAGGAGGGAGAGGGCTGCGCCAGGGGAAGGGTGCGGCTGCCCTCTCTATCCCTCACTATATATAGGGGGAAGGGAGGAGGGGGAGGCACCCTAGGGTTCCCTAGGGGAGGGGCGGTGGCCACAGGGGAAACCCTAGATGGGTTTGGGCGCCCCCACCCCCAAGGAAACTTGCCCCCCAAGCCGGGAGGGGCGACTGCCCTAGGGGTGGCGCCCCCACCTCTCCTGGTTACGTGAGATGGGGTGGGAGGGGCGCTCAGCCCCTTAGTGGGCTGATATGCCCTCTCCCCTTGGCCCATAAGGCCCCCCAATGCTTGCCGGGGCCTCCGAAACCCCTTTCGGACACGCTGGTCATCACCTGGTACCCCCGAAACAATTCCGGACTCCAATAACCTTCGTCCAGTATACCGATCTTCACCTCCGGACCATTCCGGAGCTCCTCATCATGTCCGGGATCTCATCCGGGACTCCGAACAACCTTCGGTAACCACATACATTTCCCATAACAACTCTAGCGTCACCGAACCTTAAGTGTGTAGACCCTACGGGTTCGGGAACTATGCAGACATGACCGAGACAACTCTCCGGCCAATAACCAACAGCAGGATCTGGATACCCATGTTGGCTCCCACATGTTCCATGATGATCTCATCGGATGAACCATGATGTCGAGGATTCAATCAATCCCGTATACAATTTCCTTTGTCCAGCGGTATTGTACTTGCCCGAGATTCGATCGTCGGTATCCCGATACCTTGTTCAATCTCGTTACGGGCAAGTCTCTTTACTCGTTCCGTAACACATCATCCCGTGAGCAACTCCTTGGTCACATTGTGCACATTATGATGATGTCCTACCGAGTGGGCCCAGAGATACCTCTCCATTTACACGGAGTGACAAATCCCAGTCTCGATTCGTGCCAACCCAACAGACACTTTCGGAGATACCTGTAGTGTACCTTTATAGCCACCCAGTTACGTTGTGACATTTGGCACACCCAAAGCACTCCTACGGTATCCGAGAGTTGCACAATCTCATGGTCTAAGGAAATGATACTTGACATTAGAAAAGCTTTAGCAAACGAACTACACGATCTTGTGCTAGGCTTAGGATTGGGTCTTGTCCATCACATCATTCTCCTAATGATGTGATCCCGTTATCAATGACATCCAATGTCCATGGTCAGGAAACCGTAACCATCTATTACTCAACGAGCTAGTCAACTAGAGGCTTACTAGGGACATGGTGTTGTCTATGTATCCACACATGTATCTGAGTTTCCTATCAATACAATTCTAGCATGGATAATAAACGATTATCATGAACAATGAAATATAATATAATAATAACTAATTTATTATTGCCTCTAGGGCATATTTCCAACAGTCTCCCACTTGCACTAGAGTCAATAATCTAGTTCACATCGCCATGTGATTAACACTCACAGGTCACATCACCATGTGACCAACATCCAAAGAGTTTACTAGAGTCAATAATCTAGTTCACATCACTATGTGATTAACACTCAATGAGTTCTGGGTTTGATCATGTTATGCTTGTGAGAGAGGTTGTAGTCAACGGGTCTTGCCATATTCAGATCCCTATGTATTTCGCAAAACTTTATGTCATATCGTAGATGCTGCTACCACGTTCCACTTGGAGCTATTCCAAGTTGTTGCTCCATTATACGTATCCGGTATCTCTACTCAGAGCTATCCGGATAGGTGTTAAGCTTGCATCGACGTAACTCTTTACATCGAACTCTTTATCACCTCCATAACTAAGAAACATTTCCTTATTCCTCTAAGGATAATTTTGACCGCTATCTGGCGATCCAGTCCTAGATCACCTTTGTACCCTCTTGTCAGACATGTGGCAAGGCACACATCAGGTGCTGTACTCAGCATGGCATACCGTATAGGGCCTATGACAAGAGCATAGGGGACGACCTTCGTCCTTCCTATTTCTTCTGCCGTGGTCAATCTTTGAGTCTTACTCAACTTCACACCTTACAACTCAGGTAAGAACCCCTTCTTTGACTAATCTATTTTGAACTCCTTCAAAAATATGTCAAGGTGTGCGTTCTTTGAAAGTATCATCAGGCGTCTTGATCTATCTCTATAGATCTTGATGCCCAATATGTAAGCAGCTTTATCTAGGTCTTCCTTTGAAAATCACTCTTCAAACAACCATTTATGCTTTCCAGAAATTCTACATTATTTCGGATCAACAATATGTCATCCACATATACTTATCAAAAATGTTGTAGTGCTTCCACTCACTTTCTTGTAAATACAAGTTTCTAGCAAACATTGTATAAACCTAAAAGCTTTGATCACTCCATCAAAGCATATATTCTGACTCCGAGATGCTTGCTCTAGTCCATAGAAGGATTGCTGGAGCCAGCATACCTTTTAGCATCCTTAGGATCGACAAAACTTTGATTGTATCACATACAACTCTTTCTTACGAAAACTGGTAAGAAAACTTGTTTTGACATCCATCTGTCAGATTTCATAATCGAAAAATACAGCTAATGCTAACATGATTCCGACGGACTTAAGCATCGCTACGGGTGAGAAATTCTCATTGTAGTCAACTCCTTGAACTTGTGAAAAGATTCTTTCCCACAAGTCGAGCTTCATAGACGGTAATATTACCGCCCACATCCGTCTTCTTCCTAAAGATCCATTTATCTCAATGGCTTGTCGATTATCGGGCAAGTCCACCAAAGTCCATACTTTGTTCTGATATATGGATCCTATCTCGGATTTCATGGCTTCTGTCGGAATACGGGCCCACCATCGCTTCTCCATAGCTCATAGGTTCATTGTTGTCTAACAACATGATATCTAAGACAGGATTACCATACCACTCAGGAGTAGTACATATCCTTGTCGACCTATGAGGTTCGATAGCAACTTGATCCGAAGCTTCATGATCACTATCATTAACTTCCTCTTCAGCAAACGTAGGCGCCACAGAAAACATCTTTCTGTGTTGCATCACTCTCTGATTGAAGTAACGGTTCGACAACCTCATCAAGTTCTATCTTCCTCCCACTCAATTCTTTCGAGAGAAACTCCTTCTCGAGAAAGGACCCGTTCTTAGCGACAAACAATTTGCCCTCGGATCTAAGATTGAGGGTGTACCCAACTGTCACCTTTGGGTATCCTATGAAGATGTGTTTGCCCGCTTTGGGTTCGAGCTTCTCCGGCTGAAGCCTTAAGCATCGCAGCCCCAAACATTAAGAAACGACAACTTTGGTTTCTTGCCAAACCAATGTTCATACGACATCGTCTCAACGGACTTAGATGGTGTCATATCTAAAGTGAATGCAGCTGTCTCTAACGCATAACCTCAAAATGAAATGGTAGATCGGTAAGAGACATCATAGATCGCACCATATCTCATAGGGTTCGATTACGACGTCCTGACACACCATTACCTTGTGGTGTTCCAGGTGGCTTCAACTGTGAAACAGTTCCACAATGTCTTAAGTGATTGCCAAACTCATAACTCAGAAAATCCCCTTTTGATCAGATCGTAGGAACATGATCTTATTGTTATGATGATTCTTAACTTCACTCTGAAATTGCTTGAACTTTTCAAACGTTTCGGACTTGTGCTTCATTAAGTAGATATACCTATATCTACCCAAATCGTCAGTGAAGATGAGAAAATAGCGATATCCACCGCACACTTCAATTCTCACTGGATCACATGCATCAGCATGCATGATTTCCAACAAGTCACTTGCCCGTTTCATTGTACCTGAAAACGGGGTCTTAGTCATCCTGCCCATGAGGCATGGCTCGCATGTGTCAAGCGATTCAAAATCAAGTGACTCCAAACATCCATCGACATGGAGTTTCTTCATGCATCTTACGCCAATATGACCTAAGCGGCAGTGCCACAAGAAAGTGGTACTATCATTATTAACTCTACATCTTTTGGCATGAACATGTGTATTACCACGACCGAGATTCAATGAACCATTCACATAGGGTGCATGACCATGAAAGGTATTATTCATGTAAACAGAATAACCATCATTCTCTAATTTAAATGAATAACTGTATTGCAATGAACATGATCTAATCATATTCATGCTCAACGTAGACACCTGATAACATTTATCTAGGTTCAATACTAATCCCGAAGGCAGATGGAGTGTGCGATGGTGATCTCATCAACTTTGGAAACACTTCCAACACACATCGTCACCTCGCCCTTAGCCAGTCTCCGTTTAGTCCGTAGCTTTTGCTTCAAGTCACCAATAATAGCAACTGAACCGGTATCCAATACCCAGGTGCTACCAGGAGTACTAGTGAGGTACACATTAATAACACGTATATACTTTGAAGTTGCCAGCCTTCTTATCTACCATGCATTTGGGGTAATTCCGCTACCAGTGACCGTTCCCCTTACAATAGAAGCACTTAGTCTCGGGTTTGGTTTCAACCTTGGGTTCGTTCACTGGAGCGGCAACTGGTTTGCCATCCATGAAGTTTCCCTTCTAGCCCTTGCCCTTCTTGAAACCAGTGGTCTTGTTAAACCATCAACACTTGATGCTCCTTCTTGATTTCTACCTTTTGCGGTCTTAAGCACCACGAACAGCTCCGGGATCAATTCCATCCCTTGCATGTCATAGTTCATCACGAAGATCTAGTAGCTTAGTGATAGTGGCTAGAGAACTCTATCAATCACTATCTTATCTGGAAGTTTAACTCCCACTTGATTTAAGTGATTGTAGCACCCAGACATTCTGAGCACATGCTCACTAGTTGAGCTATTCTCCTCCATCTTGTTGGCAAAAGAACTTGTCAGAGGTCTCATACCTCTCAACACGGGCATGAGCCTGAAATCCCAATTTCAGCTCTTGGAACATCTCATATGTCTTATGGCATTCAAAAACGTCATTGGAATCCCGATTCTAAGCCGTGAAGTATGGTGCACTAAACTATCAAGTAGTCATCAGGACGTGTCTGTCAGGTGTTCACAACATCCACAGACGACGTCGTAGGGGTTTGCACATCGAGCGATGCATCAAAGACGTAAGCCTTCTGTGTAGCAGTGAGGACACTCCTCGGACTATGGACCTAGTCCGTATCATTGCTTACAATATCTTTCAACTTAATCTTTCTCTAGGAACGTATTGAAACACGGAGCTACAACGTGAGCTATTTATCTACAACATATTTGCAAAGACAATTTAGACTATGTTCATGATAATTAAGTTCATCTAATCAAATTATTTAATGAACTCCCACTCAGATAGACATCCCTCTAGTCATCTAAGTGAAACATGATCCGAGTCAACTAGGCCATGTCCAATCATCACGTGAGACGGACTAGTCAACATCGGTGAACATCTCCATGTTGATCGTATCTTCTATACGACTCATGCTCGACCTTTCAGTCTTCCGTGTTCCGAGGCCATGTCTATACATGCTAGGCTCGTCAAGTCAACCTAAGTGTATTGCGTGTGTAAATCTGGCTTACACCCGTTGTATTCGAACGTTAGAATCTATCACAACCGATCATCACGTGGTGATTCGAAACAATGAACCTTCGCAACGGTGCACAGTTAGGGGGAACACAATTCTTGAAATTATTGCGAGGGATCATCTTATTTAAGCTACCATCATTCTAAGCAAATAAGATGTAAAACATGATAAACATCACATGCAATCAAATAGTGACATGATATGGCCAATATCATTTTCCTCCTTTTGATCTCCATCTTCGGGGCTCCATGATCATCGTTGTCACCGGCATGACACCATGATCTCCATCATCGTGTCTTCTTGAAGTTGTCTCGTCATCTATTACTTCTACTACTATGGCTAACACTTTAGCAATAAAGTAAAGTAATTACATGACGTTTATGTTGACACGCAGGTCATAAATAAATTAAGACAACTCCTATGGCTCCTGCCGGTTGTCATACTCATCAACATGCAAGTCGTGATTCCTGTTACAAGAACATGATAAATCTCATACATCACATATATCATTCATCACATCCTTTTGGCCATATCACATCACAAGGCATATGCTGCAAAAACAAGTTAGACGTCCTCTAATTGTTGTTGCAAGTTTTTACGTGGCTGCTATAGGTTTCTAGCAAGAACGTTTCTTACCTACGCCAAAACCACAACGTGATATGCCAATTTCTATTTACCCTTCATAAGGACCCTTTTCATCGAATCCGATCCGACTAAAGTGGGAGAGACAGACACCCGCTAGCCACCTTATGCAACTAGTGCATGTCAGTCGGTGGAACCAGTCTCACGTAAGAGTACGTGTAAGGTCGGTCCGGGCCGCTTCACCCCAAGATGCCGCCGAATCAAGATAAGACTAGTAACGGCAAGTAAATTGACAAAATCGACGCCCACAACTGCTTTGTGTTCTACTCGTGCATAGAAACTACGCATAGACCTAGCTCATGATGCCACTGTTGGGGATCGTAGCAGAAATTCAAAATTTTCTACGCATCACCAAGATCAATCTATGGAGTAATCTAGCAATGAAGAGAAGGATAGTGCATCTACATACCCTTGTAGATCGCTAAGCGGAAGCGTTCAAGTGAACGGGGTTGATGGAGTCGTACTCGTCGTGATCCAAATCACCGATGATCCTAGTGCCGAACGAACGGCACCTCCGCGTTCAACACACGTACAGCCCAGGGACGTCTCCTCCTTCTTGATCCAGCAAGGGGAGAGGAGAAGTTGAGGGAAAATTCCGACAGCACGACGGCATGGTGGTGATGGAGCTTGTGGTTCTCCGGCAGGGCTTCGCCAAGCACTACGGAGGAGGACGAGGTGTTGGAGGAGGGAGAGGGCTGCGCCAGGGGAAGGGTGCGGCTGCCCTCTCTATCCCTCACTATATATAGGGGGAAGGGAGGAGGGGGAGGCACCCTAGGGTTCCCTAGGGGAGGGGCGGCGGCCACAGGGGAAACCCTAGATGGGTTTGGGCGCCCCCACCCCCAAGGAAACTTGCCCCCCAAGCCGGGAGGGGCGGCTTCCCTAGGGGTGGCGCCCCCACCTCTCCTGGTTACGTGAGATGGGGTGGGAGGGGCGCTCAGCCCCTTAGTGGGCTGATATGCCCTCTCCCCTTGGCCCATAAGGCCCCCCAACGCTTGCCGGGGCCTCCGAAACCCCTTTCGGACACGCTGGTCATCACCTGGTACCCCCGAAACAATTCCGGACTCCAATAACCTTTGTCCAGTATACCGATCTTCACCTCCGGACCATTCCGGAGCTCCTCGTCATGTCCGGCATCTCATCCGGGACTCCGAACAACCTTCGGTAACCACATACTATTTCCCATAACAACTCTAGTGTCACCGAACCTTAAGTGTGTAGACCCTACGGGTTCGGGAACCATGCAGACATGACCGAGACAACTCTCCGACCAATAACCAACATCGGGATCTGGATACCCATGTTGGCTCCCACATGTTCCACGATGATCTCATCGGATGAACCATGATGTCGAGGATTCAATCAATCTCGTATACAATTCCCTTTGTCCAGCGGTATTGTACTTGCCCGAGATTCGATCGTCAGTATTCCTATACCTTTTTCAATCTCGTTACCGGCAAGTCTCTTTACTCGTTCCGTAACACATCATCCCGTGATCAACTCCTTGGTCACATTGTGCACATTATGATGATGTCCTACCGAGTGGGCCCAGAGATACCTCTTCGTTTACACAAAGTGACAAATCCCAGTCTTGATTCGTGCCAACCCAACAGACACTTTTGGAGATACCTGTAGTGTACCTTTATAGCCACCCAGTTACGTTGTGACGTTTGGCACACCCAAAGCACTCCTACGGTATCCGGGAGTTGCACAATCTCATGGTCTATGGAAATGATACTTGACATTAGAAAAGCTTTAGCAAACGAACTACACGATCTTGTGCTAGGCTTAGGATTGGGTCTTGTCCATCACATCATTCTCCTAATGATGTGATCCCGTTATCAACGACATCCAATGTCCATGGTCAGGAAACCGTAACCATCTATTGATCAATGAGCTAGTCAACTAGAGGCTTACTAGGGACATGGTGTTGTCTATGTATCCACACATGTATCTGAGTTTCCTATCAATACAATTCTAGCATGGATAATAAAAAATTATCATGAACAATGAAATATAATATAATAATAACTAATTTATTATTGCCTCTAGGGCATATTTCCAACAAAGCAAGCATGTGAAAGTAAATTACCGATTACTTACCCGAATTCGGAGCTCTCCAGGAGCAATCGTAGATTTGCCCCGCAGCGTGTCGGATGCCACACAATTTTACCAGGCCGAGGAGGGAAGCTCAACGGAGAAGCTGTTCTGGTCTCAGTATACTGAGACCGAACACCCGATGCCTCTGAGCGACCAGCTAAAGCTGCTGGTCGAGCTGCACAAGGCGGCCGAACATGCCATGAAGTGCCTTATAGTCCGGCTGTGGCCTGGCGACGCCCTTCCGAATAGCTACTTCGGCCTGGTGAGGCGGCTTGTGGATGCCTGCCCACGGCTGGAGGTCGTCAAGTGGTCTGTCTGCATCGAAGGTGCATGCCGGGCATTCACCCGTGTGAAGGTGCAGTGGGCCAAGCTAGACGCTGTGAAGCTGATCAAGGAAGGGCCGCCGCAGGGCAAGGAGCATCGCTCCCCCGAGTTTTATTATGAGGGTGTCCTGAAGGGTGCCCGTCTTGTAGCGGACGAATGTTTAAAGGATGTAATATTTGAGTAAACTTGCTCGTGTGATCCTGTATGATGAAAACTTGTTTCATATGCGCTATACAATGCTTGTGTGAATTTAAAATATTACCTTCTGTTTGGCCGTTTATCCAATCCGAGAGATGGCTAGTCCTCGGCTTCTGCCCCATGCCACGAGTGCTGGGGTGTTCGCGATAAACCTGAGCACTCTTGTTCCCATGTTTGGGTCCTTCGAGGGAGGTGCTCAGCACAAAGAACAAGGCAACCGGACTAATAATGCTTTATCACTCTCACTTAGCCATAGAATTCTATAATTTTAAATTTCGGCGAAGCCCCTGGTATTCGGAAGGCCGAATTCGGGGCGCGATCACGCCTTTAAGCCATACAGGGCCGGCCCCTCGCCCTAAGCGGCACAAGTTTTAGGGACTAAAAAACCTTGCCGAACAGCGACCAGTCTCTCGCCTTATCATGACAGTCAGTTTTAGCTTTCTCTACTGAGGTGCTAAGCCCGACAGAACCGAGGCACAATCGCAGTAGTTCTCCTAGCGCTACCTTAGCCAATAGAGCGGAACGTAAGTTACCAAAACATAGGAGCCGGGCAAACCCAACATTTGACCAAAGACATGATTCGGAGCTGATGCATATAATGCTATAAGTTCGGGGTGCCGCACTTGTGGAAGTGTTCGGAATTTTCACACCATATTGTGGGGTACGTAAGCCCCTGGTGTATTGGCCGTACCAAAGTGTACGGTTGCAAGGCGTCGTTAATGAACACACACACACACACACACACACACACACACACACACACACACACACACATATATATATATATATATATATATATATATATATATATATATATATATATATATAACAAGAATGCAATAATAGTCGTGATGTTATGCATTGTTTATTCAAAAAGGTGCGTTACAGCAGAATGCTACAGATAGTGCGATAAGCAAAGAGTGGGACTATGTCCCTTCCAAGGGCAAGCTGAGGAATAGTATTAAATCAAATATTTTGCTCGTTATTGTAATCCACCTGGGAATTCCGTGGTGTGACGTAGCTTTCTGCCTCCTTGGTTGTTGCATCATGTGTTCGACAATACTGCTGCCGGACAGGGTTTCCAGAGATTAAGGTCGTGAAAAAGAGAAAAATAACCAAACGGGAAGCCCCTAGTGTGGTTTAAGCCGCGTCTTGGGGCGTGCCGCAGTTCTGCCCCCCTCCCCACCTGTGCCCATGGTAT
Organism: Triticum dicoccoides; assembly: GCF_002162155.2. Lineage (NCBI taxonomy): Eukaryota > Viridiplantae > Streptophyta > Magnoliopsida > Poales > Poaceae > Triticum > Triticum dicoccoides. Next base: position 445,062,223 of record NC_041392.1, read on the forward strand.
TTTTAATGTGTAATTATGTACGCGTGGCACAAGTTTCACCGTTTGGCTGGGACTGGGGTGGGGGCCGCATTGCTACGCAAGCTCAGATCGCGCCAGGCGGTCTATTTGCCGATTGCTTCGAGCGCGCTTGAAGGTGTCCGGGTCTTGAAACGCCGAACTGGTGGATTGCCTTGAGAGGCTGTTTTGCGCTTCTTCTGCGAGGGCCGCAGTGTGCTCCTCTGTTCGGAGAGAGCGCTCTGTGTTTCCATTGACTGTAATAACCCCGCGAGGTCCTGGCATCTTGAGCTTGAGCTATGCATAATGCGGTACCGCATTGAATCTTGCAAATGCGGTTCGCCCGAGCAGTGCATGATAACCACTGCGGAACGGGACTATATCAAAGATTAACTCTTCGCTTCGGAAGTTATCCGGGGATCCGAAGACCACTTCCAGTGTAATTGAGCCTGTGCAATGGGCCTCTACGCCTGGAATGACGCCTTTGAAGGTCGTTTTTGTGGGTTTGATCCTTGAGGGGTCTATACCCATTTTGTGCACTGTGTCCTGATAAAGCAGGTTCAGGCTGCTGCCGCCGTCCATAAGGACTCGAATGAGGTGAAATCCGTCAATGATTGGGTCCAGAACCAGTGCGGCGAATCCACCGTGACGGATACTAGCGGGATGGTCCCTGCGATCGAAAGTGATCGGATAGGAGGACCATGGGTTGAACTTTGGGGCGACTGGCTCCAACGCATATACGTCCCTAAGCGCACGCTTCCGCTCCCTCTTGGGGATGTGGGTTGCGTATATCATGTTCACCATCCGCACTTGTGGGGGAAACCTCTTCTGTCCTCTGGTGTGTGGCTGCCGGGGCTCCTCCTCGTCATCTCTATGTGGCCCCTTGTCCTTGTTTTCAGCAATTAACTTGCCGGCCTGCTTGAACACCCAACAATCCCTGTTGGTGTGATTGGCTGGCTTTTTTGGGGTGCCGTGTATTTGACACGAGCGATCGAGTATACGGTCCAAGCTGGACGGACCCGGTGTACTTTGTTTGAATGGCTTTTTCCGCTGACCGGGTTTAGAGCCTTTGAATCCGGCATTGACTGTCGTATCCTCGTTATTATCGCTGTTAATGCGGCGCTTATGTTTGTTGCGACGTGACCTGCTATTGCCGTCCTTGGTATCCGAAGTACCATGGTTCTTTGATATGTTATTACTGCGAGCCAGCCATCTGTCTTCTCCCGCACAAAAGCAGGTCATGGGTGTCGTGAGGGCTGCCATAGATTTTGGCTTTTCCTGACCAACGTGCCGGGCTAGCCATTCGTCACGGATGTTGTGTTTGAAAGCCGCTAGGGCCTCTGCATCCGGACAGTTGACGATTTGATTTTTCTTTGTTAGGAACCGAGTCCAGAATTGCCTGGCTGACTCTTTTGGCTGCTGAATTATGTGGCTCAAGTCATCGGCATCTGGTGGCCGTACATAAGTGCCCTGAAAGTTGTCGAGGAATGCGGCTTCCAGATCTTCCCAACAGCTGATGGACTCTACTGGCAAGCTGTTAAGCCAATGCCGCGCTGGTCCCTTGAGCTTTAGTGGGAGGTATTTGATGGCGTGTAAGTCATCACCGTGGGCCATGTGGATGTGGAGGAGGAAATCCTCGATCCATACTGCGGGATCTGTTGTGCCATCCTATGATTCAATATTTACAGGTTTGAAACCTTCTGAGATTTGATGATCCATTACTTCATCTGTGAAGCATAAGGGGTGTGCGGCGCCTCTGTATTGGGCTATATCGCGACGTAGGTCGAATGGGTCTTGCCCACTGTGTTCGGCCCAGCCGGATTTACTTTTACTGTATCCGGTGTGACGTTTATCGTCTCGCATAGTGGCGCGCCCTCGTGATCCTTAGATCGATCTTCCATGCTTTGCTTTGTCCTCCAATATGTCTCACAGGTCTGGCTTATCTCCCCATGCCTTTTTATTTGAATGGCGTCGGGGTGCAGGCTGAGTTTTTGACTGGAATGCCTCTCTATCGCGGCCACGAGGTGGCCGATCAGCCGCATCATACACTTCTTCCTCCAGTCGGGGTAGCAACCTGTACTTTGGGTAACTCTTGGAGGGGTGCTTGAGTTTATATTCCTCGGCCGCGAGGACTTCAGTCCATCTGTCAGCTAGTAGATCCTGATCAGCTTGAAGCTGCTGCTGCTTTTGCTTAAGGCTATTTGTCGTGGCTATAAGCCGGCGTTTGAAGCGCTCTTGTTGGACGGGATCCTCTGGCATAGCGAATTCGTCGTCGTCGAGGCTTTCCTCGTCTTCGGAGGGGGCATGTAATTATCATCCTCCTCCTCTCCATCTGCCGCTCTCTCAGGAGGGCTGGCTCCTCCATCCTCCTGCTCTAAATCTTGCTGGAGGGGATTGTTGTTGTCTTCGGCACTATCCGGAGTGTTATTATCTCCTGTGCCGGTATCACCACTTTTGCTTTGGCGGGACTTAGAGCGGTGCCGCTGACGTCGGCGCTTGGGTTGCTTCTTGGAGGGGTCATCCTCCGCTATCTCGTCGCCATTGCCTTCTTTGGGTGTATCCACCATGTATATATCGTATGATGAGGTGGCTGTCCAGTGCCCTGTGGGTAGTGGATCCTCTTCGTCTCCTGCATCATTGTCCATACCGTCGATGTCTTCGGAGTCGAAGTCGAGCATGTCAGTTAAGTCATCGACGTGGCTACTAAGTGGGTGGTGGGTGGGCCGTGAATTCTTCATCGTCCGCATCCCAGTCCTGCCGGGCATAGTTCGGCCAGGATCCTCCTGACAAGGAGAGAGACCTTAATGAGTTTAGTATGTCGCCAAAGGGCAAGTGCTGAAAAATATCCGCGGAGGTAATATCCATCATCGGTGCCTAATCGAATTCGATGGGAACGGGCGCGGGCGGTTCGGAGTCCGTGGCCGGTGAAGGATCCGGCAGTTTAACAACACGGCTCTTGTGCAAGGTAAGGTCGATGTTTGGCTCGATCGCCGCTGAGGGTAAGGCCTCCGTGGCGGGGTCCATTCACCCGTCCATGGACGGCGCAACTGGCTCCGAGTTGAGGGTCGGAGTGGCTGCCTGCGCGATCTCCTGGACACTGTCCGATGGTAGAGCTAAATCGTACTCATCATGACCGCGTGACGCACAAGGTAGAGGCTCGAATCTGTCGAAGATCAAGTCTCCATGGATATCGGCCGTGTAGTTTAAGCTTCCAAACCTGACCTGGTGGCCAGGGGCGTAACTTTCAATCTGCTCCAGATGGCCAAGCGAATATGCCCGCAGTACAAAGCCGCCGAACATGAAGATCTGTCCGGGGAGAAAAGTCTCACCCTGGACTGCATTGCTATTGATGATAGTAGGATCCATCAAGCCTAACGGCGACGACACAGAGGACCTCTCAATGAAAGCACCAATGTCGGTGTCAAAACCGGCGGATCTCGGGTAGGGGGTCCCGAATTGTGCGTCTAAGGCGGATGGTAACAGGAGGCAAGGAACATGATGTTTTACCCAGGTTCGGGCCGTCTTGATGAAGGTAAAACCCTACGTCCTGCTTGATTAATATTGATGATATGGGTAGTACAAGAGTAGATCTACCACGAGATCAGAGAGGCTAAAACCATAGAAGCTAGCCTATGGTATGATTGTCTGTTGTAGTTGTTGTGTCCTATGGACTAAAACCCTCCGGTTTATATAGACACCGGAGAGGGTTAGGGTTACACAAGGTTGGTTACAAAGGAGGAGATACACATATCCGTATTGCCTAGCTTGCCTTCCACGCCAAGTAGAGTCCCATACGGACACAAGACAAAGTCTTCAATCTTGTATCTTCATAGTCTAGCAGTCCGGCCAATGGAAATAGTCCGGCTGTCCGGAGAGCCGCTAATCCAGGACTCCCACAAGGTGAAAGAAGTACGTCGGTGGAGCTACGAGGGGCCCACGAGGGTGGGGGTGCGCCTACCCCCTGGGCGCGCCCTCCTACCTCGTTGTGTCTCTGACTTCCACTCCAAGTCTCCTGGATGACGTTTGTTCCAAGAAAGATCCTCAAGAAGGTTTCGTTCCGTTTGGATTCCGTTTGATATTCCTTTTCTACGAAACACTGAAATAGGAAAAAACAGAAACTGGCACTGGGCCTCCGGTTAATAGGTTAGTCCGAAAAATAATATAAAAGTGCATATTAAAGCCCATTAAACATCCAAAACAGATAATATAATAGCATGGAACAATCAAAAATTATAGATACGTTGGAGACGTATCAGCATCCCCAAGCTTAATTTCTGCTCGTCCTCGAGTAGGTAAATGATAAGAATGGAATTTTTGATGGGGAATGCTTCCTAACATAATTTTCAATGTAATTTTATTTATTGTGGCATGAATATTCAGATCCGAAAGATTCAAGACCAAAGTTTAATATTGACATAAACATAATAATACTTCAAGCCTACTAACCAAGCAATTATGTCTTCTCAAAATAACATAGCCAAAGAAAGCTCATCCCTACAAAATCATATAGTTTGGCCATGCTTCATTTTCATCACACAAAATGCTCCCATCATGCACAACCCCGATGACAAGCCAAGCAATTGTTTCATACTTTAGTATTTTCAAACTTTCTCAACTTTCATGCAATACATGAGCGCGAGCCATGGACATAGCACTATAGGTGGAATAGAATATGATGATGGAGGTTGCATGGAGAAGACAAAAAAGGGAGAAAGTCTCACATCGACACGCCTAATCAACGGGCTATGGAGATGCCCATCAATTGATGTCAATGCGAGGAGTAGGGATTGCCATGCAATGGATGCACGAGAGCTATAAATGTATGAAAGCTCAACAAAAGAAACTAAGTGGGTGTGCATCCAACTTGCTTGCTCACGAAGACCTAGGGATTTTTGAGGAAGCCCATTGTTGGAATATACAAGCCAAGTTCTATAATGAAAATTCCCACTAGTATATGAAACTGGCAAAATAAGAGACTCTCTATCATGAAGATCATGGTGCTACTTTGAAGCACATGTGTGGAAAAAGGATAGTAACATTGTCCCTTCTCTCTTTTTCTCTCATTTTTTTGGGCCTTCTCTTTTTTTATTTGTCCTTTCTCTTTTTTTCTCACACGGGACAATGCTCTAATGATGATGATCATCACACTTCTATATATTTACAACTCAAAAATTACACCTAGATACTAGAACAAAATATGACTCTATATAAATGCCTCCGGCGGTGTACCGGGATGTGTAATGATTCAAGAGTGACATGTATAAAAAATTATGAGCGGTGGCTTTGCCATAAATACGATGTCAACTACATTATAATGCAAGGCAATATGACAATGATGAAGCGTGTCATAATAAACGGAAGGGTGGAAAGTTGCATGGCAATATATCTCGGAATGGCTATGGAAATGCCATAATAGGTAGGTATGGTGGCTGTTTTGAGGAAGATATAAGGAGGCTTATGTGTGATAGAGCATATCATATCATGGGGTTTGGATGCACCGGCGAAGTTTGCACCAACTCTCGGGGTGAGAAAGGGCAATGCACAATACCGAAGATGCTAGCAATGATGGAAGGGTGAGAGTGCGTATAATCCATGGACTCAACATTAGTCATAAAAAACTCACATACTTATTGCAAAAATCTACAAGTCATCAAAAACCAAGCACTACGCGCATGCTCCTATGGGGATAGATTGGTAGGAAAAGACCATCGCTTGTCCCCGACCGCCACTCATAAGGAGGACAATCAAAGAAACACCTCATGCTTCAAATTTGTTACACAACGGTTACCACACGTGCATGCTACTGGACTTGCAAACCTCAACACAACTATTTCTCAAATTCACAAATACTCAACTAGCATGATGATACATCTCCAATGTATCTATAATTTTTGATTGTTCCATGCTATATTATATCCTGTTCTGGACATTATTGGGCTTTATTATACACTTTTATATTATTTTTGGGACTAACCTATTAACCGAAGGCCCAGCCCACAATTGCTGTTTTTTTGCCTATTTTAGGGTTTCGCAGAAAAAGACTATTAAACGGAGTCCAAACGGAATGAAACCTTCGGGAACGTGATTTTCGGAATGAACATGATCCATAGCACTTGGACCCTACGTCAAGCAATCAACGAGGAAGGCACAAGGTAGGGGGCGCGCCCTCCACCCTCGTGGGGCCCATGTTGCTCCACCGACGTACTCCTTCCTCCTATATAAACCTACGTACCCCAAACTACCAGATACGGAGCCAAAACCCTAATTCCACCGCCGTAACTTTCTGTATCCACGAGATCCCATCTTGGGGCCTTTTCCAGAGCTCCGTCGGAGGGGGTATCGATCACGGAGGGCTTCTACATCAACACCATAGCCTCTCCGATGAAGTGTGAGTAGTTTACTTCAGACCTACGGGTCCATAGTTATTAGCTAGATGGCTTCTTCTCTCTTTTTGGATCTTAATACAAAGTTCCCGCCCTCTCTTGTGGAGATCTATTCGATGTAATCTTCTTTTGCGGTGTGTTTGTTGAGATTGATGAATTGTGGGTTTATGATCAAGTTTATCTATGAACAATATTTGAATCTTCTCTGAATTCTTTTATGTATGATTGGTTATCTTTGCAAGTCTTTTCGAATTATTAGTTTGGTTTGGCCTACTAGATTGATCTTTCTTGCAATGGGAGAAGTGCTTAGCTTTGGGTTCAATCTTGCGATGCTCGATCCTAGTGACAGTAGGGGAAACGACACGTATTGTATTGTTGCCATCGAGGATAAAAAGATGGGGTTTATATCATATTGCATGAGTTTATCCCTCTACATCATGTCATCTTGCTTAAAGCGTTACCCCGTTCTTACGAACTTAATACTCTAGATGCATGCTGGATAGCGGTCGATGTGTGGAGTAATAGTAGTAGATGCAGGCAGGAGTCGCTCTACTTGTCACGGACGTGATGCCTATATACATGATCATACCTAGTATTCTCATAACTATGCTCAATTCTATCAGTTGCTGGACAGTAATTTGTTCACCCATCGTAATACTGATGCTATCTTGAGAGAAGCCACTTGTGAAACCTATGGCCCCCGGGTCTATTTTCCATCATACAAGTTTCCAATCTATTTTATTTTGCAATCTTTACTTTCAATTTATATCATAAAAATACCAATAATATTTATCTTATTATTATTATTATTATTATTATTATTATTATTATTATTATTATTATTATTATTATTATTATTATTATCTCTATCAGATCTCACTCTTGCAAGTGGCCATGAAGGGATTGACAACCCCTTTATCACGTTGGTTGCGAGGTTCTTATTTGTTTGTGTAGGTACGAGGTGACTCGCGCGTGGTCTCCTACTGGCTTGATACCTTGGTTCTCAAAAACTGAGGGAAATACTTATGCTACTTTGCTGCATCACCCTTTCCTTTTCAAGGGAAAACCAATGCATGCTCAAGAGGTAGCAAGAAGGATTTCTGGCGCCGTTGCTGGGGAGATCTACGCCAAGTCAAGACATACCAAGTACCCATCATAACTCTTATCCTTCGCATTACATTATTTGCCATTTGCCTCTCGTTTTCCTCTCTCCCACTTCACCCTTGACGTTTTATTCGCCCTCTTTTCCTTTCGCCCTCTCTTTCCGTTTGCTTTTTCCTTGCTTGTTTGCTTGTGTGTTGGATTGCTTGCTTGTCACGATGGCTCAAGATAATACTAAATTGTGTGACTTTGCCAATACCAACAATAATGATTTTATGAGCACTCTGATTGCTCCTCTTACCGATGCTAAATCTTGTGAGATTAATATTGCTTTGCTGAATCTTGTCATGAAAGATCCATTTTTTGTCCTTCCTAGTGAAGATGCCGCTACCCATCTAAACAACTTTGTTGATTTGTGTGATATGCAAAAGAAGAAAGACGTGGATAATGATATTGTTAAACTTAAGCTATTTCCATTTTCGCTTAGAGATCATGCTAAAGCTTGGTTTTCGTCTTTGCCTAAAAATAGTATTGATTCATAGAATAAGTGCAAAGATGCTTTTATCTCTAAGTATTTTCCTCTGCTAAGATCATCTCTCTTAGACACGATATTATGAATTTTAAGCAACTTGATCATGAGCATGCTGCACAATCTTGGGACATGATGAAATTAATGGTACGTAATTGCCCTACACATGGTTTGAATTTATGGATGATTATATAATTTTTTATGCCGGATTGAATTTTGCTTCTAGAAATCTTTTAGATTCGGCCGCGGGAGGTACTTTTATGGAAATCACTTTAGGAGAAGCTACCAAACTCCTAGATAATATTATGGTTAATTATTCTCAATGGCACACTGAAAGATCTACTAGTAAAAAGGTGCATGCAATTGAAGAGATTAATGTTTTGAGTGGAAAGATGGATGAACTTATGAAATTGTTTGCTAATAAGAGTACTCCTACTGATCCCAATGATATGCCTTTGTCTACTTTGATTGAGAATAATAATAAATCTATGGATGTGAATTTTGTTGGTAGGAACAATTTTGGTAATAACGCATATAGAGGTAATTTTAATCCTAGGCCGTTTCCTAGTTATTCCTCTAATAATTATGGTAATTACTACAACAATTCTTATGGAAATTATAATAAGATTCCCTCTGATTTTGAATCTAATATTAAAGAATTTATTAGTTCGCAAAAGAGTCTCAATGCTTTGATTGAAGAAAAAATATCTAAGATTGATGAGTTGACTAGGAACGTGGATATGATTTCTCTTGATGTTGATTCTTTGAAACTTAGATCTATTTCACCTAAGCATGATATCAATGAGTCTCTCAAAGCTATGAGAATTTCCATTGATGAGTGCAAAGAAAGAACCGCTAGGATGCGTGCAAAAAAAGATTGCTTTGTGAAAGCGTGTTCTTCTAGTTTCCATGATAATAATGATGAAGATCTAAAAGTTATTGATGTGTCCCCTATTAAATATTTGTTTTGAAATATGAATCTTGATAATGATGGGACTGGATATGAGTCAACTTTAGTTAGGAGGCGTCCCAAAAATTCATAGTTTTTAGATCTTGATGCAAAAATTGATAAAAGTGGGATTGGAGAGGTCAAAACTTTAAATAGCAATGAACCCACTATCTTGGATTTCAGGGAATTTAATTATGATAATTGCTCTTTGATAGATTGTATTTCCTTGTTGCAATCCGTGCTAAATTCTCCTCATGCTTATAGTCAAGATAAAACTTTTACTAAACATATCGTTGATGCTTTAATGCAATCTTATGAAGAAAAACTTGAGTTGGAAGTTTCTATCCCTAGAAAATTTTATGATGAGTGGGAACCTACTATTAAAATAAAAATTAAAGATCATGAATGCTATGCTTTGTGTGATTTGGGTGCTAGTGTTTCCACGATCCCAAAAACTTTGTGTGATTTGCTAGGTTTCCGTGAATTTGATGATTGTTCTTTAAACTTGCACCTTGCGGATTCTACCATTAAGAAACCTATGGGAAGAATTAATGATGTTCTTATTGTTGCAAATAGGAATTATGTGCCCGTAGATTTCATTGTTCTTGATATAGATTGCAATCCTTCATGTCCTATTTTTCTTGGTAGACCTTTCCTTGAACGATTGGTGCAATTATTGATATGAAGGAAGGGAATATTGGATTACAATTTCCGTTAAGGAAGGGCATGGAAAACTTCCCTAGAAATAAAATAAAATTACAATATGAATCTATTATGAGAGCCACTTATGGATTGCCTACCAAAGATGGCAATACATAGATCTATCCTCGCTATTATGCCTAGCTAGGGGCGCTAAACGATAGCGCTTGTTGGGAGGCAACCCAATTTTATATGTGTTCCTTTATTTTTGTTCCTATTTAGTAATAAATAAATCATCTATCCTCTGTTATGATTGTGTTTTTTATGTCTTAATTAGTGTTTGTGATAAGTAAAGCCTCCGGTTAATAGGTTAGTCCCAAGATAATATAAAAGTGCATATTAGAGCCCATTAAACATCCAAAACAGATAATATAATAGCATGGAACAATAAAAATTTATAGATATGTTGGAGACGTATCAAATACTAATTTCAACTCTTGGAACATCTTATATGCTCCTTGGCGTTCAAAACATTTTTGAAGTCCCGATTCTAAGCCATAAAGCATGGTGCACTAAACTATCAATTAGTCATCATACTGAGCTTGTTAAATGTTCATAATGTCTGCATCTGCTCCTGCAATAGGTGTGTCAGCTAGCGGTGCATAATTCTTCTGTGTAGAAATGAGGATAATCCTCAGATCACGGAGCTAGTCCGCATCATTGCTACTAACATCTTTCAACATAGTTTTCTCTAGGAACATATCATAAGTAAAATGGGGAAGCTATACGCGAGCAATTGATCTACAACATAGATATGAAAATACTATCAGGAATAAGTTCATGATAAATTTAAGTTCAATTAATCATATTACTTAAGAACTCACACTTATATAGATATCCCTCTAATCATCTAAGAGATCACATGATCCACATCAACTAAACCATGTCCGATCATCACGTGAGATGGAGTAGTTTTCAATGGTGAACATCACTATGTTGATCATATCTACTATATGATTCACACTCGACCTCTCGGTCTCATTGTTCCGAGGCCATATCTGCATATGCTAGGCTTGTCAAGTTTAACCCGAGTATTCTGCTTGTGCAAAACTGGCTTGCACCCGTTGTATGTGAACGTAGAGCTTATCACACCTGGTCATCACGTGGTGTCTCGGTACGATAAACTGTAGCAACGGTGCATACTCAGGGAGAATACTTATACCTTGAAATTTAGTGAGAGATCATCTTATAATGCTACCGCCGTACTAAGCAAAATAAGATACATAAAGGATAAACATCACATGCAATCAATATTAGTGATATTATATGGCCATCATCATCTTATGCCTTTGATCTCCATCTCCAAAGCACCGTCATGATCACCATCGTCACCGGCTTGACACCTTGATCTCCATCGTAGCATCGTTGTCGCCTCGCCAAATATTGCTTCCACGACTATCACTACTGCTTAGTGATAAAGTAAAGCAATTACATGGGGATTTCATTTCATACAATAAAGCGACAGCATATGGCTCCTGCCAGTTGCCGATAACTGTTACAAAACATGATCATCTCAACAAATTATATATCATCACGTCTTGACCATATCACATCACAACATGCCCGGCAAAAACAAGTTAGACGTCCTCTACTTTGTTATTGCAAGTTTTACGTGGCTTCTACGGGCTTAGCAAGAACCATTCTTACCTATGGCATAAAACCACAACCTGGTATAGGATTGCTTTTTGATCTTCCGAAAGAACCCTATTAATTGAATCCGATTCAACTAAAGTTGGAGGAACTAACCCCCGCCAGCCACCTGTGTGCAAAGCACGTCGGTAGAACCAGTCTCATGAACGCGGTCATGTAATGTTGGTCCGGGCCGCTTCATCCAAGAATACCGCCGAACCAAGAAACAACTAGTGACGGAAAGCAATATGCATATACCCACGCACACAACTCCTTTGTGTTCTACTCGTGCATATAACATCTGCGCATAGACCTGGCTCGGATGCCACTGTAGGGGAACGTAGTATTTCAAAAAATTTGCCTACGATCACACAAGATCTATCTAGGAGAAGCATAGCAACGAGCGGGGAGAGTGTGTCCATGTACCCTCGTAGACCGAAAGTGGAAGCATTTAGTAACGCGGTTGATGTAGTCGAACGTCTTTGCGATCCAACCGATCCAAGTACCGAACGCACGACACCTCCGTGATCTGCACACGTTCATCTCAGTGACGTCCCTCGAACTCTTGATACAGTCGAGGCCGAGGGAGAGTTTCGTCAGCATGACGGTGTGGTGACGGTGATGATGAAGTTACCGGCACGGGGCATCGCCTAAGCACTACAACGATATGACCGAGGCGTGTTTCTGTGGAGGGGGGCACCACACACGGCTAAAAGATCAACTTGTGTGTCTATGTGGTGCCCCTTCCCCCGTATATAAAGGAGGGGAGGAGGAGGAGGGCCGTCCTCAAGTGGCGCACCCAAGGGGGGATTCCTACTCCTAGTAGGAGTAAGTTTCCCCCTTTCCTAGTCCATGTAGGAGAAGAAGGAAGGAGAGGAGAGGGAGAAGGAAAGAGGGGGGCGCCGCCCCCTCCCTAGTCCAATTTGGACCACCCCATTTGGGGGCGCGCAGCCTCCCCTTGTGGCCCTTCTCTCCTTTCCACTAAGGCCCATGAAGGCCCAATACTTCCCCCGGCGAATTCCCATAACTCTCCGTTACTCCGAAAAATACCCGAACCACTCAGAACCTTTCCGATGTCCGAATATAGCCTTCCAATATATAGATCTTTACGTATCGACCATTTCGAGACTCCTCGTCATGTCCGTGATCTCATTCGGGACTCCGAACAAACTTCGGTCATCAAATCACATATAACTCATAATACAAATCGTCATCGAACATTAAGCGTGCGGACCCTACGGGTTCGAGAACTACGTAGATATGACCGAGACATATCACCGGTCAATAACCAATAGCAGAACCTGGATGCTCATATTGGCTCCTACATATTCTAGGAAGAACTTTATCGGTCAAACCGCACAACAACATACGTTGTTCCCTTTGTCATCGGTATGTTACTTGCCCGAGGTTCGACCGTCAGTATCATCGGAACCTGGATGCTCATATTGGCAAGTCTCTTTACTCGTTCCGTAATGCTTCATCCCGTAACTAACTCATTAGTCACATTGCTTGCAAGGCTTATAGTGATGTGCATTACCGAGAGGGCCCAGAGATACCTCTCCGACAATCGGAGTGACAAATCCTAATCTCGATCTATGCCAACTCAACAAACACCATCGGAGACACTTGTAGAGCATCTTTATAATCACCCAGTTACGTTGTGACGTTTGATAGCACACTAAGTGTTCCTCCAGTATTCGGGAGTTGCATAATCTCATAGTCATAGGAACATGTATAAGTCGTGAAGAAAGCAATAGCAATAAACTAAACGATCATAGTGCTAAGCTAACGGATGGGTCTTGTCCATCACATCATTCTCTAATGATGTGATCTCGTTCATCAAATGACAACAGATGTACATGGCTAGGAAACTTAACCATCTTTGATTAACGAGCTAGTCAAGTAGATGCATACTAGGGACACTCCGTTTGTCTATGTGTTCACACATGTACTAAGTTTCCGGTTAATACAATTCTAGCATGAATAATAAACATTTATCATGATATAAGGAAATATAAATAACAACTTTATTATTGCCTCTAGGGCATATTTCCTTCACGAAGACACCTCGGGCTCCCCACCGCAGTAGTGGGGACAAAGGCCTCCGACTGTTGTGATAGCTCCAGAGTTGCTTCAGCTTCAGGCTCCGCACGGCCCGATTCGCCCTTAGGGACCTCAGGGACTGCTTCCCTCTAGTCCTAAGTGGCCGATAACCCACAAGTATAGGGGATCAATTGTAGCCTCTTTCGATAAGTAAGAGTGTCGAACCTAACGAGGAGCTAAAGGTAGAACAAATATTCCCTCAAGTTGTATCAACCACCGATACAACTCTACACACACTTAACGTTTGCTTTAGAACAAGTATGAAACTAGAAGTATTTTGTAGGTGTTGTTGGATAGGTTTGCAAGATAATAAAGAGCACGTAATAAAAAGTAGGGGCTGTTTAGATGAAGACACAACTAAGTTAGTTTTAGTAGAGAGCTTGTTGTCACACAAGAAAGTTATTTGTCCCTAGGCAATCGATAACTAGACCGGTAATCATTATTGCAATTTTATTTGAGGGAGAAGCATAAGCTAACATACTTTCTCTTCTTGGATCATATGCACTTATTATTGGAACTCTAGAAAGCATCCGCAACTACTAAAGATCATTAAGGAAAAACCCAACCATAGCATTATAAGGCATCAAGTCCTCTTTATTCCCATACGCAAACAACCTACTTACTCGGGTATGTGTTTCTATCACTCACGCCACCCACCATAAGCAAATAATGAACATATTGCAAGCCGTAAAACGGGGATCCCTCACGCTTGCGCGACACGGAGAGCACCATATGACAGCACCAATAATAAAACATGCAACTCAAACCAATCACGATCATCAATTAACCCATAGGACAAAACGGATCTACTCAAACATCATAGGATAGCCATACATCATTGGGAAATAATATATAGCGTTGAGCACCATGTTTAAGTAGAGATTATAGCGGGTAAAAGAGGGGTTAGACCGCTGCATAGAGGGGGGAAGAGTTGGTGATGATGGTGGTGAAGTTGTTGGTGTAGATTGCGGTGATGATGATGGCCCCGGCGGTGTTCCGGCGCCACTGGAAGAGAGGGGGAGAGAGAGCCGCCCTTCTTCTTCTTCTTCTTGCTTGACCTTCTCCCTAGATGGGAGAAGGGTTTCCCCTCTGTTCCATGGCCTCCATGGAATGGGAGGGGCGAGAGCCCCTCCGAGATTGGATATGTCTCTCTGTCTCTCTCTGTTTCTGCATTCCAGATTCTACCCTTTCACCGTTTATTAAATTCTTAGAGATCCGTAACTCTGATTGGGCTGAATTCTGGACATGATTTGTACCCGAATATTAGCTATCTTGCGGCAAAAGAAGGGCACCAACCACCTTACGGGGTGGCCACGAGGGCCCAGGGCGCGCCTGACCCCCTGGTGCGCGCCCCCTGCCTCATGGCCCCCTCGGGCCTCGTCTCACGTTGATTCCACTTCCCAAAATTCACATATATTCAAAAAAAATCTCCATTAGTTTTTATCCCTTTAGACTTCGTTTGATATGGATTTTCTGTGAAACAAAAAACATGCAACAAACAGGAACTGGCACTGGGCACTGGATCAATATGTTAGTCCCAAAAATAGTATAAAAAGTTGCCAAAAGTATATGAAAGTTGTATAATATTGGCATGGAACAATCAAAAATTATAGATACGACAGAGAGGTATCAGCATCCCCAAGCTTAATTCCTGCTCATCCTCGAGTAGGTAAATGATAAAAAAGATAATTTTTGATGTGGAATGCTACCTAGCATAATCTTGATCATGTAATCTAATCATGGCATGAATATTAAGACATGAGTGATTCAAAGCAATAGTCTATCATTTGACATGAGGACAATAATACTTCAAGCATACTAATAAAGCAATCATGTCTTTTCAAAATAACATGGCCAAAGAAAGTTATCCCTACAAAATCATATGGTCTGGCTATACTCCATCTTCACCACACAAAATATTCAAATCATGCACAACCCCGATGACAAGCCAAGCAATTGTTTCATACTATTGACGTTCTGAAACCTTTTCAACTTTCACGCAATACATGAGTGTGAGCCACGGACATAGCACTATGGGTGGAATAGAATATGATGGTGGAGGTTGTGTGGAGAAGACAAAAAGGAGAAAGTCTCACATCGACGCGGCTAATCAACGGGCTATGGAGATGCCCATCAATTTATGTCAATGTGAGGAGTAGGGATTGCCATGCAACGGATGCACTAAGAGCTATAAGTGTATGAAAGCTCAAACTGGAAACTAAGTGGGTGTGCATCCAACTTGCTTGCTCATGAAGACCTCGGGCATTTGAGGAAGCCCATCATCGGAATATACAAGCCAAGTTCTATCATGAAAATTCCCACTAGTATATGAAAGTGATAACTCAAGAGTCTCTCTATATGAAGAACATGGTGCTACTCTAAAGCACAAGTGTGGTAAAAGGATAGTAACACTGTCCCTTCTCTCTTTTCTCTCATTTTTTTATTTTTCTT
>NC_041392.1:445078483-445079506 GCF_002162155.2 Triticum dicoccoides
ATAACCTCCCATGGGACAATGTTCTAATAATGATGATCATCACACTTTTATTTACTTACAACTCGATACTAGAACAAAGTATGACTCTATATGAATGCCTCCGGCGGTGTACCGGGATGTGCAATGATCTAGCGTAGCGATGGCATCAAAAAAACAGACAAGCCATGAAAACATCATGCTAGCTATCTTACGATCATGCAAAGCAATATGACAATAAATGCTCAAGTCATGTATATGATGATGATGGAAGTTGCATGGAAATATATCTCGGAATGGCTATGGAAATGTCATAATAGGTAGGTATGGTGGCTGTTTTGAGGAAGATATAAGGAGGCTTATGTGTGATAGAGCGTATCGTATCACGGGGTTTGGATGCACTGGCGAAGTTTGCACAAACTCTCGAGGTGAGAAAGGGCAATGCACGGTACCGAAGAGGCTAGCAATGATGGGGTGAGAGTGCGTATAATCCATGGACTCAACATTAGCCATAAAGAACTCACATACTTATTGCAAACACTATAAAAAAAGACACTTCCGTGACATTTTGGGCCGAACGGATTTTTTTCTGTCATACATATGACACTTCTATGACGATAATTGTGACAAACCCAGTATCATCATAGATGTGGTGGGCTCCTACTTCTATGACAAAAAATCATGACAGCAAATGGGCTTTTCATCCTGGGCGGGCTGGAGATGCAGCTGCATGACATTCTTTGGGCTGTCCATGACGGAAAAAACCGTGGTAGAAGCGAGGGGAGGAAAATTTTAGGGAGTTCCCGGTTACGGTGGGAGGTCGGGGCCGAGCGATGCGCGCTTCTCTCGTACACGTACGCGTGTGTGCGCGAGGTGTTGGCTCTAACTGAACCCGAGCGAGGTGTTGGGCTCTAACTGAACCCGAGCGATTGCACTGCAGGCTACGCGTTACTGAACCTGAGCGATCGATCGATGGTTGTTAACTGAACCCGATCAAGCAATTCCTTCGCTACTGCTGCTAACTGAAGCCGATCGATGCTGCCTCTA
>NC_041392.1:445079849-445100489 GCF_002162155.2 Triticum dicoccoides
TGAACAGGACCCCGTGGTGTTGCCTCTGGATGAACTGGACCCTGATCGATCGAGCCGGTTGGGACTAGATGAACAGGACCACCCCGTGGAGGGCTAGATAAATAGTAGACGGTGGAGAGCAGGACGAACAGTAGCCCGTGGAGGGGTGGTTGAACAGGAGCCCATGGAGAGGGCTGGTTGAACAGTAGCCGGTGGAGTAGCGCGCAGTGGAGGCTAGATGAACAGGAGCCCGTGGATGAACAGTCCCAGGTGGAGGCTGGAGGAGGTCGACGGTGGATGAATAGTAGCTCGTGGAGGCTGGAGGGCGTCGACGGTGGAGATGAACAGTATCCCGTGGAGTCCCGTTTTGCGGTACGCCACACCTCTCCTGATGAACAGGACCCCCGTTTTGACCGTAGTGCTCCAACACAAGTCCGTTTCCTCCGTTTTGCGGTATGCCACACCCCTCCCGATGAACAGGACCCCCATTTCGACCGTAGGAGGTCCGTTTCCTCCGTTTTGTGGTACGCCAGACCCCTCCCGATCAACAGGATCCCGTTTCGAACATGGCTGGTCGAACACAAGGCCGTTTCCTCCGTTCTGCGGTATGCCAGGCCTCGTTTCCATCACCTGTTCTGTCCAAGCCCTCCCGATGAACACGACGCATTCCGTTGCCTCCCCATGAACACGACGCATTCCGTTGCCTCCCCATGAACACGACGACGATGCTGTTTCTCCGTTCTGACCCAGCCATGTACACGAGCCCTGGCCGTACGTATGCGCGAGTAGGCGTTCGAGACCCCACCCGTATGTACACATACGTGGCCGTATTTTCTTTCTTGCACCCTGGCCGTTGTACGTACGTGTACATGCTACGTGTGCACCTCTACTACGACACGTGCGCGCCTCTACATCCACCAGTATATATGTACGTACACGTTCGCGACCAGAATGACAACGCTACGTACGCTTCGACCAAGTGGGTCCCGACTGTCAGGCACTTCCTTGCGTGCGAAGATGTAGCTGGTGGGTCCCAGCAGTCAGGGGCAAACGCTTTTTTCGCGAAATATGGTGGCCCGTCCGGTGGGTCCCCGCTGTCAGGTGGAGGAATAATTATTTTGCATGTAATAAGGAGGCACTTCCTTGCTGCGGCCGTGGACCCGGCGGTCAGCCTCTCCACGTACCGTCCACGTCCAATGGAAGCCGTTCCTTGACCACGTTGACCACGCTGCACCAAGAGAACCAGGGCGGTGGATGACGGCGAGGCCTAGGAAGGGGACGACGCGGAGCCGGGGAAGACGCGACAGTGGATGCCCACGCGTAGAGGAGTGCGAGGGTTCACTGGTTCGCTGCGGTGTGAGGCTGCCGTCGCCGCAGAATAACAGGGGGTGTGGGTGAGTAGAGGGATGGCCTGGCTAGCGGTGGGAGTAGTAGGGGGAGGTGAGGCCTCCACCGCATCGCAGCCGGCCATGGGAGGCAGGAGCACGAGGCACGACTGGCGCTGGTTTGGGCGGCTGGAGCAAGAAGACCAGAGGTTGAAGAAGCACTACGGCCGTTGGATCGACATCGTACGGTCACTTGAGCTAGAATCGTGCATATTGACTAAGTTGACAAAGCCCTCCATCCCCGTCAACTTAGTAGGCCCACAAGTCAGCCTCCCACCAAGGTGGGTCCCAGCTAGCAGGGGGTATTCATTTTTTTTGTGCGTAATAAGGAGGCACTTCCGGTGGGTCCGAGCTAACAGCAGGGGGAATGTTTTTTTTGCGAAATACGGTGGCCCGTCGGGTGGGTCCCAGTAGTCAGGGGCAAACGTTTTTTCACGATATACTGGTGGGCGTCCAGTGGGTCCCTGCTGTCAGTTGGAGGAATAATTATTTTCCGCATAATAAGGAGGCACTTCCTTGCGGCTGCCGTGGACCCAGCTGTCAGCCTCTCCACGTATAGTATTCTTTCGATGGAATTCGGTCGTTGACCACATTGACCATGCCGCGCCTACAGCACCATGGCGGTGGACGACGGCGAGGCCTAGGAAGGGGATGACGCGGAGCCGGGGAAGACGCGACAGTGGATGCCCACGTGGAGAGGAGTACGAGGGTTCACTGGTTTGGCTGCGCTGCTGTCGCCACAGAATAACAGGGGTTGTGGGTGAGTGGAGAGGAGGGATGGCCTGGCCAGCGGTGGGAGTAGTATGGGGGCGGTGAGGCCTCCGCGGCAGCACAGCCGACCACGGGAGGCAGGAGCAGGTGGCACGACCGGCGCTGCTTTGGGCGGCTGGAGCAAGAAGACCAGAGGTTGAAGAAGCACTACGGCCGTTGGATGGACATCGTACGGTCAGTCAAGCTACAATCTTGCATATTGACAAAGTTGACAAAGCCCTTCGTCCCCGTCAACTTAGTAAGCCCACTATATGATAACCCACAAGTATAGGTGTAACGCCCTCGATGCGGCTATAGCTCCCACGTGTCGAGGCACGACTTAGAGGCATAACCGGATGGAAATCAATGTCACAAGTTAGGCAATCATCACAACATCCCATGTAATATAGATAATAAAAGGGGAGATACATAGTTGGCTTACACTCGCCACGTCACACAAAGTACATAAATAACATTACAACATTCAAACACTCATGGCCCGACTACGGCGCCAATATAAAAGATAACCCAACATGCGACATGGTCCCGATCACCCCAACTGGGCACCACTACTGATCATCAGGGAAAGACATGTAGTATCGGCGTGAGTCCTCGTCGAACTCCCACTTGAGCTCAAGCGCGTCATCTGGAACGGAGTCAATGGGTCCTGCATCTGGTTTAGAAGTAATCTGTGAGCCACAGGGACTCAGCAATCTCGCACCCTCGCGATCAAGACTATTTAAGCTAATGGGTAAGGTAAGGTAAATAAGTGGAGCTGCAGCAAGCGACTAGCATATATGGTGGCTATCCTGTTTGCAAGAGAGAGCGAGAAGAGGAGGAAAAGCGCGAGCGAGAAACTAGAGAGCAACCTGCGCAAGCATTACTCCAACACCGTGTTCACTTCCCGGACTCCGCCGATAAGAGACCATCATGGCAACTCACACCATTGATTCATTTTAATTAAGTTAAGGTTCAAGTTATCTACAACCGGACATTAACAAATTCCCATCTGCCCATAGCCGTGGGCACGGCTTTCGAAAGTTCAAATACCTGCAGGGGAGTCCCAACATAGCCCATGACAAGCTCTCACGGTCAACGAAGGAATAGACCTCCTCCCGAGACATTCCGATCAGACTCGGTATCCCGGTACTACAAGACACTTCGACAAGTTAAAACAAATCCAGCAACACCGCCCGAATGTGCCGACAAATCCCGATAGGAGCTGCACATATCTCTTTCTCAGGGCACACTCAGATTGTCTTAGGTATGGGTAGGCCAGCCCAGAGTTGCCCCTGGTGGCCACCGGCAGCTGACAGGTGGACCAACACACAGAGGAGCACTGGCCCCGGGGGGGTTTAAATAAGATAACCCTCGGGCTCCGGAAACCCAAGGGAAAAAAGGCTAGGTGGCAAATGGTAAAACCAAGGTTGGGCATTGCTGGAAAAGCTTTAATCAAGGCAAACTATCAAGGGGTTCCCATTATAACCCAACCGCGTAAGGAACGCAAAATCCGGGAACATAACATCGATATGACGGAAACTAGGGCGGCAAGAGTGGAACAAAACACTAGCGAGAGGCCGAGCCTTCCACCCTTTACCAAGTATATAGATGCATTAAGATAACATGGAAATATAATGATATCCCAACATGTAAAATAATGTTCCTACAAGAAACGGTCTCCAATCTTCACCTGCAACTAGCAACGCTATAAGAGGGGCTGAGCAAAGCGGTAACATAGCCAATCAATGGTTTGCTAGGACATGGTGGGTTAGAGGTTTGACCTGGAAATTTGGGAGGCATGATAAGCAAGTGGTAGGCATCGTAGCATAGGCACAGCAAAAGAGCGACCATCTAGCATAGCAAAGATAGTAGTGATTTCGAGGGTATGATCATCTTGCCTGCAAAGTTGTCAGAGTTGACTGGATCCTCGAAAGCAAACTCAACGGGCTCCTCGTTAGCAAACTCGTCTCCCGGATCTACCCAAACAAGACAAACAAGCAACAAGGAACAATCAACCACGTGCAAGGCTCAAACAATATGATGCAAAGATGGTATGTTATGCGGGATGCGAAATGGGATGCATATGCAAGATTGGACAAGGAATGAATGAACCTAGCCTAACTCGGGAATCCAAGTGTGCCACTGGAAAGATGAGATGAAATCGCTTGAAAACGATATAAAGATCACCGGAATCGGAGTTACGGTTTGGAAATGGCAAGCAATTCAAATATGGCCACGTTCTGCGATTTACAGCAAGTAGCCAACTAAATGCAACTAGATGAACATGCTACAGCACCCAAACATGGCATCAAAATACATGGCAGGGATCCACTCATGATGCTTAACAAAATACTAGCACTGAGCTACGGCCAATTCATCCATTAACAGGTTCAAACAAGCATGGAAAAAATGCATTTGGCAATTAGATTTCAGACTTAGTGAAATTAACACTTGTCTGAAATTTCAGATCAGATAGCACTCTTTGGAGCATGAAAACTATATGCTACAGGACCTGAACATGGCAAAGTAAAGCATGGCATGGAGCTACTCAAAGAGCTTAACAAAAGTCCCTTAGTGACCTTGAGTCAAAAGGGATCAGAAATTACAATTGCAAGCATGTGAACATGGCAAAAACATAATCAGTTCTCAGACTTAGTGAAAACTGGAGCATGCTGAAAACAGATATCAAGTAGGCATGTTTACGAGCTCGATGCACACACTATAGAGCAAGTCATGACAATCTAAGCATACACACATCAAGAATACACAAAATGCAAGCTAGACATGGCAAGAACAATAATATAGCATGCACGGATCAACTACAACATCCTCGACAAAATTGCTAACACGTAGACAATCTGCCCAGATTCACGAAATGGCAAAAGTAGAGCTCGATTGACTCAAGCTAGGCTGCTCCATACTTGCAAACAAACACATGGATGGATAGAGCACTACAAGATTAACAAAACATCCTTACTGATCATCCTCAAAAGAGGCACGGATCAGTAGGAAACAACATGAACATATGGCATATTGAAATAAACAGATCAAGGACTTAGTGTAAATGCTAAGTCCCTGAAATCAGCATTAACGAATGCACCACTTTGCAAGCTTGTGCTAGTCACCACACACATCACAAAAATACGTGGGTTACACCTCTGGAAAGATGGCAAAACATATAAAAAACACATGTAGAGCTCAGGGGCATATCATGCACACAATAATCATGGCAAAAAATGACAAATATCCAATTGGAGCAGCAGATCTGACAATTATCTCAAATAGGATTCTTCTAACAGCATTTCGGGCAACAAGATGAACTCAAATTAAAATGATGCAATGAGATGAAATGATGTTCTCTTTGAGACTAACATTTTGATATGCTATATGCCCAAAACGGAGCTACAGATGCAAAGTTACGACATGATGAACTTGAGCAAATAATTAGGGTTTCTTGCAAAAAAGTCAACCGATCCAATCCCAGACCTGGATCCGGTGGCACGCTTTACGAGGTTTGCTGGAAATCACGCCGGAGACGGAGGAGGCCGACCGTAGAGGTACTTGGCGTGGGGGAGGAGGCCGGAGAGAGGCCGGGCGGCGGCTCGGCCGGCGGAGGAGCCCGCGGGACGGGCGGCGCGCCGGCGTTAGGAAGCTTCGGCGGAGCTCGCGACGAATGGTGGCGGCGGCCGGTGCGGCTCCGGTCATCGGCGTTGGCGAAGATGGCGGCGGGGCCGGGCGAAGAGGGAGGCGGGGCGATGGAGAGGGGCGGCGGTGGCCGCGATGGGCCTCGGGGGCCCGGTTCGGGCCTCCCGAGCCGGCGGCGGGGAGATGTCCCGGCGGGACACGTGGCAGCTCCCGGTTGGGCAGGCGGTGGCGGCGGACGTTGTCCGGCACCGGCGGACACGTCCGGCGCGCGGAGAGAAGCGGGGCTAGGGTTTCGGGGAAGAAAGAGATCCGAATTTTTGGAGGAGGACCTATTTATAGGCATAGAGGGAGCTAGGAGTGTCCAAATGAGGTGCGGTTTTCGGCCACTCGATCATGATCGAACGCTCTAGATGACGGAGAGGGTTTTGGTGGGTTTTGGGCCAACTTGAGGGGTGTTGGGCTGCAACACCCACAAGGCCTTGTCGGTCCCTCGGTTAACCGTTGGAGCATCAAACGAAGTCCAAATGGTACGAAACTTGACAGGCGGTCTACCGGTAGTAAACCAAGGCCGCTTGGCAAGTCTCGGTCCAATCCGGAAATGTTTAATCCCCACACACGAAGGAAAGGTAGAAATGACCACCGGAGGAGAATGAAGCGCCGGAATGCAAAACGGACAACGGGGAAAATGCTCGAATGCATGAGATGAACACGTATGGAAATGCAATGCACATGATGACATGATAAGAGATGTAAGACAACGACAACACACATGGAGACAAAAACCCGAACCCGGAAACGGCAAGAGTTGGATTACATATTGGGAAAATCGTATCCGGGGTGTTACAACACTCCACCACTACGAAAGGATCTCGTCCCGAGATTTAGGACTGAAAGAACGCCGGGTACTCAGAACGGAGGTGATCCTCGTGTTCCCAGGTAGCTTCACGGTCGGGATGGTGTGACCACTTGACTTTGAGGAATTTGATTGACTTGTTGCGAGTCTTGCTTCAGTCTCTTCAAGAATAGCAACGGGGTGCTCACGATAAGAGAGATCTTCTTGGAGCTCAATGTCCTCGAAGTTGACGGTGCGGTCAGGAGTCTTGAAGCACTTTCGAAGCTGAGAGACATGGAACACGTCATGAACATTTGCAAAGTTTGAAGGAAGCTCGAGTTGATAGGCGAGGTCGCCTCTCTTGCTAACGATCTTGAAAGGCCCCACGTATCTGGGGGCAAGCTTCCCTTTGATACTGAAGCGACGAGTACCTTTCATAGGAGAGACACGGAGGTAAACATGATCTCCGATCTCGAAAGCCAGATCACGGTGCTTGCTATCATAGTAGTTCTTCTGGCGTGATTGGGCTGCTTTGAGGTTATCTCGAATGACTTTGCACATTTCCTCTGCCTCTGTGATTAAGTCATTGCCGAGAAGCTGACGTTCACCGGTTTCAGACCAGTTGAGAGGGGTATGGCACTTCCTGCCATACAGGATTTCAAATGGGGCCTTGCCCGAACTTGCTTCAAAACTGTTGTTGTAGGAGAATTCAGCATATGGAAGACAATCCTCCCACTTCATGCCGAAGGAGATCACACAAGCCCTGAGCATATCTTAAAGAATCTGATTGACACGCTCGACTTGACCGCTAGTTTGAGGATGGAAAGCTGTGCTGAAGCGGATGTTGGTGCCCATGGCCTTCTGAAAAGAATCCCAAAACTTGGAGGTAAAGATGCTGCCACGGTCTGAAGAGATCACTTGTGGAATACCGTGCAGAGAGACAATTCGAGAGGTATAGAGCTCCGCCAATTGAGCTGCAGTGATTGACTCTTTGATAGGCAGAAAGTGGGCCACTTTAGTGAGTTTGTCGATGACAACGAATATAGCATCATTGCCATGCTTGGACTTTGGAAATCCAGTCACGAAGTCCATCTCAATGTGGTCAAACTTCCATTCTGGAATGGCAAGAGGTTGGAGGAGACCAGCTGGCCTTTGGTGTTCTGCCTTCACTCTTCTACAGACATCACACTCATTCACGAACTGAGCAATCTCGCGCTTCATTCGAGTCCACCAATAAGCCTGTTTGAGGTCCTGATACATCTTCGTGCTCCCAGGGTGGATGGAGAGGAGAGAATTGTGAGCCTCGTTCATGATCACTTTACGAAGGTCACCTTTGGGCACAACAATACGATCCTCGAAGAAGAGAGTGTCCTTGTCATCAAGGCGGTAGCACTTGTACTTGGGTTGACTCTTGGCAATCCCAATTTTCACCTTTTTCACCATAGCATCAAGAAGCTGGGCTTGGCGAATCTGGTCTTCCAAGGTAGGAGAGACTTGAAGGTTGGCGAGGAAACCTTGAGGAACAACTTGCAGATTAACTTGCGGAAAGCTTCACAAAGCTTAGGTTGATAAGGCTTGAGAATAAGACTGTTACAATAAGCCTTCCTGCTCAATGCGTCAGCAATCACATTGGCCTTGCCTGGAGTATACTCGATACTCGGATTATACTCTTGAATCATTTCGACCCATCGAGTTTGGCTGAGGTTGAGATTAGGCTGACTGAAGATGTACTTGAGACTCTTGTGGTCAGTGAAGATGTCCACTTTTTTCCCAATAAGAGATGTCTCCAAGTCAAAAGAGCATGCACAACTGCCGCCAACTCAAGGTCATGAGTGGGGTAGTTCTTCTCGTTGGGCTTCAATTGACGAGAGGTATAAGCCACAACTTTCTTCTCTTGCATCAACACTGCGCCAAGACCTTGGAGAGAGGCATCGCAAAAGACCTCGTACGACTTGGATTCATCAGGCGGAGTCAGAACTGGAGCGGTGACCAATTTCTCTTTCAAAGTGTTGAAAGCAATGTCACACTCCGGAGACCAAACGTACTTGACGTGCTTCTGGAGAAGATTTGAGAGAGGCTTCGAGATCTTAGAAAAGTTTTCAATGAATCTTCGACAGTAGCTTGCGAGACCGAGGAAGCTACGGAGTTGCTTCACGTTCTGAGGAGGTTCCCAATTCACAATTGCATACACCTTCTCAGGATTGACCGCAATGCCCTTGGCAGAGATGATATGACCAAGATAAAGAACCTCATCGAACCAAAATTCGCACTTGGAGAACTTGGCGTAGAACTGGTGTTCCCTGAGCTTATCGAGCACCAAACGCAAGTGCTTGGCATGATCTTCCTTGTTCTTTGAAAAGACCAGAATGTCGTCGAGATAGACCAAAACGAAGTCATTGGTGTAGGCGTTGAAGATGAAGTTCATCATGCGAGAAAACGTCGGAGGAGCGTTGACAAGGCCAAAAGACATGACAATGTATTCATATGAACCATAGCTTGTCCTGAAAGCCGTCTTGGGAATATCTTGCTCACGGATTCGAATCTGGTGATAACCCATACGGAGATCAAGCTTGGAGAATACTTGGGCACCTTTGAGTTGTTCGAACAACTTGTTGATGTTGGGAAGTGGGTATTTGTTCTTGATGGTCTTCTTGTTCAATGGACGGTAATCAACACAAAGTCGGTCCGTTCCATCCTTCTTCTTCACAAAAAGAACACCACAACCCCATGGAGAAGAACTAGGCCGGATGAGACCCATTCTCTCTTGAATATTGAGTTGCTTCTTCAGCTCCTTCAACTCTTCAGGTCCGAGCTTCTAAGGACGTTTGCACACAGGTTCCGTGCCAGGCTCAAGATCGATGACGAATTCAACTGGCCGGTGCGGAGGCATTCCTGGAAGCTCTTCTAGAAAGACGTCTTGATATTCGCAAACGACTGGAATTTGCGAGATGGCATCCGGTTCACCCTTCTCGTTGAGAGAAAACGGACGGATGGTATCATCACGAGCGGCAAAGACAATTACATCCTCAGATGAATGAGTCAATTGAATCTGCCTGGCTGCACAATCAAGATGCGCCTTGTGCTTAGAAAGCCAATCCATCCCGAGAA
This sequence comes from Triticum dicoccoides, assembly GCF_002162155.2. NCBI lineage: Eukaryota > Viridiplantae > Streptophyta > Magnoliopsida > Poales > Poaceae > Triticum > Triticum dicoccoides. Next base: position 445,089,549 of record NC_041392.1, read on the forward strand.
TAAGATCAATATCTGAGTCACCAAGAACCGTTGGAGAAGATAGAAATTTGTAGTCCCCCAAAGTGATAGTAACATCCGGAGCAATGGAGTTAGCATGCATGCGCCTACCGGGAGAGACAACTGCTAATGGACTAGGCAAAATTTGCAAAGCCAAACCATGCTTAGATGTAAACGGTCTCGAGATGAAACAATGCGATGCACCCATGTCAAAAAGAACTTTAGCTGGAATATCGTTAACAGGAAGGTTACCCATGATGACATCTGGCGAGTCCTCTGCCTGAGCTGTATTCATCAAGTTGACCTTGGCGTGCTTGGGGTTATGCTTGACCACAGCTGTACTTGCCGATCTCACAGGAGGAGGAGGAGGGAGGCGCCTCTGATTGAAGCATTTGTTGGCATAGTGACCCTTCTGTTGGCACTTGTTGCACGTGACCTCTGAAAGCGGATGGTGGTACGGAGCACTCGATCTTGGAGCTTGAGACGAAGTCTTGTTATGAAAGCCAGGGTTGGGTGGGTGGGAAGATCCACTGCCACCTTTGCTCTTTTGATACGGTTGACGAAACGGAGGAGGAGGAAGCCAATATTTCTGCTGCTTGGCCACTTGAGTAGAGGAAGAAGGAGTAGTGTCTCTGACTCGCTTCTTGGAAGCATCACACTTTAGTTGAGCAGCCTCTTGCTTCAATGCCATGTTGTAGAACTCATCGTACCTCAAGGGCTCAAAGAGAACAAGAGCTAGCTGGATTTCTTCTCTGAGACCACCCCTGAACTGGTATATCATGCTCTTCTCATCAGGGACGTCCTGCTTAGCAAAGCGGGCGAGCTTCTGAAACAACATGTTGTAGTCATAGACAGACAAAGAGCCTTGCTTCAGGTTGTGGAATTCCTCATGCTTGCTTTCAAACATGCTCCGAGGAATATGATGAGCTTTGAAGTCTTGACGGAATTCATCCCAGGTAATCGCACGTCCTCCTCTGGAATCCTTGTACTGCTGGAACCATTCTGCAGCTTGGTCTTTGAGTTGGAAGGAAGCGAACTTGACGAAGTCCTCAGGCCTGACGTTACTGCACTCGAAATGCTTGCACAGATCCACGAGCCAATCGTTAGCATCAGTTGCCTCAACACAATTGCTGAAAGTCTTTGGCCCGTTAGCAAGGAACTGGTTGAGTGTAGCAAAGTTATTCTGATTGTTGCCTTGGTTGCCTTGGTTCGCTTGATTGCGCTCTTGGAGAATTTGCATGATCAACTATGTGTTTGCATTGGTTGCGGCCATCACAGCTTGCCATGCCTCCGGAGGAGGTGGAGGTGGTGGCGGGTCCTGATTCTGATTCTGATTGGTGCTCTTAGCGGGAGCCATCCTGAAGAGGGTGACAACCATTAGCACATTGGCAGATAAAATGAAGCTGAATCCAACGGAATGAAAATTGCAACATAAAGTCTTCACATCCGAACAAAATGAACGAATGCATTCCTCTTGAAATGGTCACATATCCATAAATTGAGAAGCCACTTAGAATTAGGTAGAGAAATAAATCAACAAGGTACGGATCAAGAACGAATACTCGGTAAGAAATCCCAATCTCAAACCAAATATCCGTGGAAGAAGAACTAGAGCTACAAGAATTCCCACCTATGAAACTCCCGAACCTTTCCAGTTATGGAATCAGGTGTTGGGGATACAGGGGAAGCATAATATCTCACCCAAATCTAGCAAATCCTACATTCAGCTGTATCCATCCTTCAACACATAACCGAGAAAAACTTCAGAAACCATCTACCTCAACCTTCGAAAAGCATCCGTTATACAAGTTATGGCGATACTCCCGAACTCCCGCCCCAATACTGGGTGGCGTCGAGGTTATCTCACCAACGAACTGCATAAAAGAGATTTTCGATGTCGGCGTACTAAACTCAGGTATTCCAAAACTGCAACAATAAAATTGTGACGACAACACCTCGGAGCTCAACTCCCCGAGACACTGCCACAACCCCTAAAGACAGGAGGCACCAAGAACAATGTTCTCGTCACAAAACCATCGGAATGATTCCAAGATACCCGCGTGATCCTAAATTTTTTTTAGTGAACTTTGAGAAGAGAATAGTCAAAACTCTACGTCACGATGCCTTACCAGAGCGATGAGGAGACTGGGAAGTAAAAAGAATTCCTAAACTCTCCGATATATAATTCCTAAATGACTCAAAACATTTTTTTCTAGACACAACTCGGCTGCTAAAAACGATCAAGCAATGGGGGCTCCTAAGGTCGGGGAAGGCTCTGATACCAACTTGTAACGCCCTCGATGCGGCTATAGCTCCCACGTGTCGAGGCACGACTTAGAGGCATAACCGCATGGAAAGCAATGTCGCAAGTTAGGCAATCATCACAACATCCCATGTAATATAGATAATAAAAGGGGAGATACATAGTTGGCTTACACTCGCCACGTCACACAAAGTACATAAATAACATTACAACATTCAAACACTCATGGCCCGACTACGGCGCCAATATAAAAGATAACCCAACATGCGACACGGTCCCGATCACCCCAACTGGGCACCACTACTGATCATCAGGGAAAGACACATAGTATCGGCGTGAGTCCTCGTCGAACTCCCACTTGAGCTCAAGCGCGTCATCTGGAATGGAGTCATCGGGTCCTGCATCTGGTTTGGAAGTAATCTGTGAGCCACAGGGACTCAGCAATCTCGCACCCTCGCGATCAAGACTATTTAAGATAATGGGTAAGGTAAGGTAAATAAGTGGAGCTGCAGCAAGCGACTAGCATATATGGTGGCTATCCTGTTCGCAAGAGAGATCGAGAAGAGGAGGCAAAGCGCGAGCGAGAAACTAGAGAGCAACCTGCGCAAGCATTACTCCAACACCATGTTCACTTCCCGGACTCCGCCGAGAAGAGACCATCACGGCAACTCACACCGTTGATTCATTTTAATTAAGTTAAGGTTCAAGTTATCTACAACCGGACATTAACAAATTCCCATCTACCCATAACCGCGGGCACGGCTTTCAAAAGTTCAAATCCCTGCAGGGGAGTCCCAACTTAGCCCATGACAAGCTCTCACGGTCAACGAAGGAATAGACCTCCTCCCGAGACATTCCGATCAGACTCGGTATCCCGGTACTACAAGACACTTCAACAAGTTAAAACAAATCCAGCAACACCGCCCGAATGTGCCGACAAATCCCGATAGGAGCTGCACATATCTCTTTCTCAGGGCACACTCAGATTGTCTTAGGTACGGGTAGGCTATCCCAAAGTTGCCCCTGGTGGCCACCGGCAGCTGACAGGTGGACCGACACTCAGAGGAGCACTGGCCCGGGGGGTTTAAATAAGATGACCCTCGGGCTCCGGAAACCCAAGGGAAAAAAGGCTAGGTGGCAAATGGTAAAACTAAGGTTGGGCATTGCTAGAAAAGCTTTAATCAAGGCGAACTATCAAGGGGTTCCCATTATAACCCAACCGCGTAAGGAACGCAAAATCCGAGAACATAACACCGATATGACGGAAACTAGGGCGGCAAGAGTGGAACAAAACACTAGGCGAGAGGCCGAGCCTTCCATCCTTTACCAAGTATATAGATGCATTAAGATAAAATGGAAATATAATGATATCCCAACAAGTAAAATAATGTTCCTACAAGGAACGGTCTCCAATCTTCACCTGCAACTAGCAACGCTATAAGAGGGGCTGAGCAAAGCGGTAACATAGCTAATCAACGGTTTACTCGGACATGGTGGTTTAGAGGTTTGACATGGAAATTTGGGAGGCATGATAAGCAAGTGGTAGGCATCGTAGCATAGGCATAGCAAAAGAGCGAGCATCTAGCATACAAAGATAGTAGTGATTTCGAGGGTATGATTATCTTGCCTGCAAAGTTGTCAGAGTTAACTGGATCCTCGAAAGCAAACTCAACGGGCTCCTCATTAGCGAACTCGTCTCTCGGCTCTACCCAAACAAGACAAACAAGCAACAAGGACACAATCAACCATGTGCAAGGCTCAAACAATATGATGCAAAGATGGTATGCTATGCGGGATGCGATATGGGATACATATGCAAGATTGGACAAGGAATGAATGAACCTGGCCTCAACTTGGGAATCCAAGTGTGCCACTGGAAAGATGAGATGAAATCACTTGAAAACAATATAAATATCACCGGAATCGGAGTTACGGTTTGGAAATGGCAAGCAATTCAAATATGGCCACGTTCTGCGATTTACAGCAAGTAGCCAACTAAATGCAACTAGATGAACATGCTACAGCACCCAAACATGGCATCAAAATACATGGCAGGGATCCAATCATGATGCTTAACAAAAGACTAGCACTGAGCTATGGACAATTCATCCATTAACAGGTTCAAACAAGCATGGAAAAAATGCATTTGGCAACCAGATTTCAGACTTAGTGAAATTAACACTTGTCTGAAATTTCAGATCAGATAGCACTCTTTGGAGCATGAAAACTATATGCTAGAGGACCTGAACATGGCAAAGTAGAGCATGGCATGGAGCTAATCAAAGAGCTTAACAAAAGTCCCTTAGTGACCTTGAGTCTAAAGGGATCAGCAATTACAATTGGAAACATGTGAACATGGCAAAAACATAATCAGTTCTCAGACTTAGTGAAAACTGGAGCATGCTGAAAACAGATATCAAGTAGGCATGTTTACGAGCTCGATGCACACACTACAGAGCAAGCCATGACAATCTAAGCATACACCCATCAAGAATACACAAAATGCAAGCTAGACATGGCAAGAACAATAATATAGCATGCACGGATCAACTACAACATCCTCGGCAAAATTGCTAACACGTAGGCAATCTGCCCAGATTCACGAAATTGCAAAAGTAGAGCTCGATTAACTCAAGATAGGCTGCTCCATACTTGCAAACAAACACATGGATGGATAGAGCACTACAAGATTAACAAAACATCCTTACTGATCATCCTCAAAAGAGGCACGGATCACTAGGAAACAACATGAACATGTGGCATATTGAGATAAACAGATCAAGGACTTAGTGGAAATGCTAAGTCCCTGAAATCAGCATTAACGAATGCACCACTTTGCAAGCTTGTGCTAGTCACCACACACATCACAAAAATACATGGGTTACACCTCTGGAAAGATGGCAAAACATATAAAAAACACATATAGAGCTCAGGGGCATATCATGCACACAATAATCATGGAAAAAAATGACAAATATCTAATTGGAGCAGCAGATCTGACAATTATCTCAAATAGCATTCTTCTAACAGCATTTCGGGCAACAAGATGAACTCAAATGAAAATTATTCAATGAGATGAAATGATGTTCTCTCTGAGACTAACATTTTGATATGCTATATGCCCAAAATGGAGCTACGGATGCAAAGTTACGACATGATGAACTTGAGCAAATAATTAGGGTTTCAGGCAAAAAAGTCAACCGATCCAATCCCAGATCTGGATCCGGTGGCACGCTTTACGAGGTTTGCTGGAAATCACGCCGGAGACGGAGGAGGCCGACCGTAGAGGTACTTGGCGTGGGGGAGGATGCCGGAGAGAGGCCGGGCGGCGGCTCGGCCGGCGGAGGAGCCCGCGGGACGGGCGGCGCGCCGGCGTTAGGAAGCTTCGGCGGAGCTCGCGACGAAAGGTGTCAGCGGCCGGTGTGGCTCCGGTCGCCGGTGTCGGCGAAGATGGTGGCGGGGCCGAGCGAAGAGGGAGGCGGGGCGATCGAGAAGGGCGGCGGTGGCCGCGATGGGCCTCGGGGGCCCGGTTCGGGCCTCCTGGGCCGGCGGCGGGGAGATGTCCCGGCGGGACACGTGGCAGCTCCCGGTTGGGCAGGCGGTGGCGGCGGACGTTGTCCGGCACCGGCAGACAAGTCCGGCGCGTGGAGAGAAGCGGGGCTAGGGTTTCGGGGAAGAAGGAGATCCGAATTTTTGGAGGAGGACCTATTTATAGGCATAGAGGGAGCTAGGAGTGTCCAAATGAGGTGCGGTTTTCGGCCACACGATCGTGATCGAATGCTCTAGATGATGCAGAGGGTTTTGGTTGGTTTTTGGCCAACTTGGAGGGGTGTTGGGCTGCAACACCCACGAGGCCTTTTCGATCCCTCGGTTAACCGTTGGAGCATCAAACGAAGTCCAAATGGTACGAAACTTGACAGGCGGTCTACCGGTAGTAAACCAAGGCCTCTTGGCAAGTCTCAGTCCAATCCGGAAATGTTTAATCCCCACACACGAAAGAAAGGTAGAAATGACCACCGGAGGACAACGGGGAAAATGCTCGAATGCATGAGATGAACACGTATGCAAATGCAATGGACATGATGACATGATAAGAGATGCAAGACAACGACAACACACACGGAGACAAAAACCCGAACCCGAGAAAATAAAATAACTTAAGGCCGGAAACGACAAGAGTTGGATTACATATTGGGAAAATCGTATCCGGGGTTTTAGAATAGGGGGTCGCAACAGCTTTCGAGGGTAGAGTATTCAACCCAAATTTATTGATTTGACACAAGGGGAGCCAAAGAATATTCTCAAGTATTAGCAGCTGAGTTGTCAATTCAACCACACCTGGAAACTTAGTATCTGCAGCAAAGTGTTTAGTAGCAAAGTAATATGATAGTGGTGGTAGCGGCAACAAAAGTAAAGGCAACAAAAGTAATGTTTTTGGTATTTTGTAGTAATTGTAACAGTAGCAACGGGAAAGTAAATAAGCGAGAACCAGTATATGGAAAACTCATAGGCACCGGATCAGTGATGGATAATTATGCCGGATGCGGTTCATCATGTAACAGTCATAACACAGGGTGACACAGAACTAGCTCCAATTCATCAATGTAATGTAGGCATGTATTCCGTATATAGTCATACGTGCTTATGGAAAAGAACTTTCATGGCATCTTTTGTCCTACCCTCCCGTGGCAGCGGGGTCCTATTGGAAACTAAGGGATATTAAGACCTCCTTTTAATAGAGAACCGGAACAAAGCATTAGCACATAGTGAATACATGAACTCCTCAAACTAAGGTCATCATCGGGAGTGGTCCCGCTTATTGTTACTTCGGGGTTGCCGGATCATAACACATAGTAGGTGACTACAGACTTGTAAGATAGGATCAAGAACTCACATATATTCATGAAAACATAATAGGTTCAGATCTGAAATCATGGCACTCGGGCCCTAGTGGCAAGCATTAAGCATAGCAAAGTCATAGCAACATCAATCTTAGAACATAGTGGATACTAGGGATCAAACCCTAACAAAACTAACTAAATTTCATGAAAAATCTCATCCAACCCGTCACTGTGCAGCAAGCCTACGATGGAATTACTCACGCACGGCAGTGAGCATCATGAAATTGGTGATGGAGGATGGTTGATGATGACGACGGCGACGAATCCCCCTCTCCGGAGCCCCGAACGGACTCCAGATCAGCCCTCCCGAGAGGTTTTAGGGCTTGGCGGCGGCTCCGTATCGTAAAACGCGATGATTTCTTCTCTCTGATTTTTTCTCTCTGAAAGCAAATATATAGAGTTGGAGTTGGCGTCGGAGGGTTTCAAGGGGGCCCACGAGGTAGGGGGGCGCTGTAACACCCTCGATGCGACTATAGCTCCCACGTGTCGAGGCACGACTTAGAGACATAATCGCATTGAAGGCATATGTCGCAAGTTAGGCAATCTTCACAACATCCCATGTAATATGAATAATAAAGGGGAGATAACATAGTTGACTTACACTCGCCACGTCAATCAAGTACATAAATAACATTACATCAACCAAACACTCATGGCCCGACTACGGCGCCAAAATAAAAGAGAACCCAACATGCGACAATGGTCCCAATCACCCCCAACTGGGCACCACTACTGATCATCGGGAAAGGAAACATAGTATCGTTGAGAGTCTACGTCGAACTCCCACTTGAGCTCATACGCGTCTCCTGGAGCGGAATCATCAGGCCCTGCATCTGGTGTAATAGTAATTTGTGAGCCACAGGGACTCAGCAATCTCGCACCCTCGCGATCAAGACTATTTAAGCTTATATGAATGGCAAGGTAAAATTTGAGTGGAGCTGCAGCAAGCGACTAGCAAATATGGTGGCTAACTTATTCGCAAAAGAGAGCGAGAAGAGGAGGCAAAGCACGAGCAAGGAACTAGAGAGCAACCTGCGCAAACATTAAACCAACACCGTGTCCACTTCCCGGACTCCGCCGAGAAGAGGCCATCACGGTAACGCACTCGGTTGATTCATTTTAATTAAGTTAAGGTTCAAGTTATCTACAACCGGACATTAACAAATTCCCATCTGCCCATAACCGCGGGCACGGCTTCCGAAAGTTCAATCCCTGCAGGGGAGTCCCAACTTAGCCCATGACAAGCTCTCACGGTCAACGAAGGAATAGACCTCCTCCCAAGACGTTCCGATCAGACTCGGTATCTCGGTAATTCAAGACAACTCCGATAATGGTAAAACAAGTCCAGCAACACCGCCCGCTGTGCCGACAAATCCCGATAGGAGCTGCACATATCTCGTTCTCAGGGCACACCGGATAAGCTAAGCGTACGGGAGCCAACGTAACTCAAGTTGCCAAGGGACGGCCCCGCACGGTGCTCTAGGTTGGACCAACACTCAGAGGAGCACTGGCCCAGGGGGGAGTTAAAATAAGATGACCCTTGAGTCCGCGAAACCCAAGGGAAAAGGCTGGGTGGAAAATGGTAAAACCAAGGTTGGGCATTGCTCGAGAAGTTTTATTCAAGGCGGACTGTCAAGGGGTTCCCATTATAACCCAACCGCGTAAGGAACGCAAAATCCGGGAACATAACACCGATATGACGGAAACTAGGGCGGCAAGAGTGGAACAAAACACTAGGCGAGAGGCCGAGCCTTTCACCCTTTACCAAGTATATAGATGCATTAAGATAACTTAGCAATATAATGATATCCCAACAAGTAAATAAATGTCCAACAAGGGACGGCCTCCAATCTTCACCTGCAACTAGCAACGCTATAAGAGGGGTTGAGCAAATCGGTAACATAGCCAATCAACGGTTTGCTAGGACAATGGTGGGTTAGAGGTTTGGCATGGCAATTTGGGAGGCTTGCAAGCAAGTGGTAGGCATCGTAGCATTGGCAAAGCAAAAGAGCGAGCAAACTAGCATAGCAAAGATAGTAGTGATTTCGAGGGTATGATCATCTTGCCTGCACAGTTGTCAGAGTTGGCCGGATCCTCAAAAGCAAACTCAATGGGCTCCTCGTTAGCGAACTCGTCTCCTGGATCTACCCAAACAAGACAAACAAGCAACAAGGATTCAATCAACCACGTGCAAGACCAAGCAATATGATGAAATGATGATATGCTATGCGGAATGCGATGCGGGATGCAAAATGCAAGATATGAGAGCAAATGCATGAACCTGTCCTCAACTTGGAAAACCAAGTGTGCCACTGGAAATATGAGATGAAATCGCTTGAAAACGATATAAAGAACGCCGGAATCGGAGTTACGGTTTGGAAATGGCAAGCGATTCAAAAATGACACCGGTCTGCGATTTACAGCAACTAGGCATCTAAATGCAATGAGATGAACATGCTACAGCACCCAAACATGACATCAAAATACATGGCAGGGAAGCATTCAAGATGCTTAACAAAAATCTAGCACTGAGCTACGGCCAATTCATCCATTAGGAGGTTCAAACAAGCATGGCAAAAACGCAAATGGTAAAACAGATCTCAGACTTAGTGAAATTAACACTTGTCTGGAATTTCAGATCATATAGCCCTCTTCGGAGCAACAAAACAACATGCTACAGGACCTGAACATGACAAAGAAAGACATGGCATGGAGCTACTCGAGAAGCTTAACAAAAGTCCCTTAGTGACCTTGAGCCAAAAGGGATCACAAAATATACTAACAAGCACACGAACATAGCAAAAACATAACCAGTTTTCATACTTAGTGAAAACTGGGACATGCTGAAACATAACTCACGAAGGCATGTTTACGAGCTCGATGCACTCACCACGGTGCAAGTCATGGAAAGACAAGCATACATCCCTTAAGAAGGCACAAAATACAAGCTAGACATGGCAAGAACAATGGCATATCATGCACGGATCAACCACAATAACGTCGGCAAAATCGCAAACAAGTTGACGATCTGCCCAGATTCGCAACGAAGCAAAAGTAGAGCGCGATTGACTCAAGCTAGGTTGCTCCATAATTGCAAACAAAGACGTGGATGGATAGAGCACTACAAGGTTAAAAAAACTCCCTTACTGATCATCCTCAAAAGAGGCACGGATCACTAGGAAACAACACGAATATATGGCATCATGAGATAAACAATCCCAGGACTTAGTGAAATCACTAAGTCCCTGAAAACAGAATTACCGGGTGCCTCACTTTGCAAGCTTGCACAAGTCACCACACACATCCTAAAAATACATGGGTTGCACCTCTGGATAGATGACAAAACCCTTAACAAAACATATAAAGAACTCACGGGCATATCATGCACACAATAATCATGGCAAAAATGACAAAAGTGCTAAACGGAGTAACGGATCTGACAATTAACTCAAATAGCCCTCTTCTAACAGCATTTCAGGCATCAAGATGAGCTCAAATGAAAATGATGCAATGGAATGAAATGATGTACTATTTGAGTTGAACATTTTAATATGCTATATGCATGAATCGGAGCTACGGATGCAAAGTTACGAAGCCGCGAACATGGGCATATGGACTGAAAATCCTGGGACTTAGAGAAAAAAAACAACCCTCAGATCAGATCTAGGGTTCCGGGGCACGCGGCCCGAGGCGGCGGCGGCACTGTTCCCGACGGCGGCGGCGGGCACAGAAGTCGAGGATGGCGGGGACGAGGACGGTGGCCGGCGGAGGCGAGGTCGC
>NC_041392.1:445101006-445125625 GCF_002162155.2 Triticum dicoccoides
CGACGGGGCGATTCGCGCCGGGAGGGCCGGATGCGGGCCGCTCCGGGCCGGCGGCGGAGGGAGTGGCGCAGGCCACGTGGAGGCGTGCTAGTGGCTGGCGGCGGCGGCGCGCAGGTCGGACACGTCCGACCAGGCGCGGACGTTGTCCGGCGGCGCGAGGAGGAGCGGATCTAGGGTTTCGGGGAGGGGGTTCCGGAATTTGGAATGGGGGGTGTATAAATAGGCATAGAGGGAGCTAGGAGAGTCCAAATGAGGTGTGGTTTTCGGTCACGCGATCGTGGTCGAACGCTCTAGGACATGGAGCAGAGTTTGGTGGGTTTTGGGCCAAATTGGAGGGGTGTTGGGCTGCAACACACACGAGGCCTTTTCGGTCCCTCGGTTAACCGTTGGGGTACCAAACGAAGTCCAAATGGTACGAAACTTGACAAGCGGTCTACCAGTAGTAAACCAACGCCGCTTGGCAAGTCTCGGTCCAATCCAGAAATGTTTAATCCCCACACACAAAAGAAAGCTAGAAATGACCACCGGAGGAGAACGAAGCGCCGGAATGCAAAAAGGACAACGGGGAAAAAGCTCGAATGCATGAGATGAACACATATGCAAATGCAATGCACATGACGACATGATATGAGATGCATGACAATGATAACAACACACGGAGACAAAGACCCGAACCCGAGGAAATAAAATAACTTAACGCTGGAAACGGCAAGAGTTGGAGTACAAATTGGGAAAGTTACATCCGGGGTGTTACAACACTCCACCACTTCAAAAGGATCTCGTCCCGAGATCTAGAATGGCACCGGAGGGACAACGGAAGAGAAAGAGAAGAGGTAAGACTAACTTGCTTCTTTGACAAACGAGTGAAACCAAAGAACCTTGAAAGGTTACACAAATTCGAGAAAAGAATACAACGAAGGTGAACAAGGTCGAAAACACTCCGTTAGAAAAGAGGGACAAAGAACATTTGCAAAAAACCTTGAGGTTGAAGGGAAGATATATATTGAAAACACGCCGGTTAAGGAAGGGGATCAAGGAAGACCGAATTCGAACAGCAGTCCGGTTGAAAAGTGATACGAGACTAGATAAGATGAAAAGAACTTGAGTAGAGGACACGGCACTCCGGTTAAATGGATAAGCACGAAAAGAACATGATCTTTGACAAACGAGATGATGGGTTGAAAAGAGCAACATCACAATGACTCCGGAACGAAGGGAAACAAGATCTTGAGAGAGCACGGTTACAACAAATGCTAGAATGGAGTTGTTGAAAACCAACAACGAAAAGAATAATCTTGATATGGTCTTATGAAATACATCTCAAAATTATGAGGTGTCAATCTGCCACTCATGGGAAAGAATTGTATTTATTTGAACAAGGAGACGAGAAAGTATTTCACCGGGAGGATAAAGAAGAGCTTGGATCATTTATTTGCACCATAGATAGCAACAATCCTTAGGGAAGGCTTTAGGTGAAATATAACCCAAGATAACTCCCATGACGAGCTTGATGGATTTAAGATATCTCAATATTGACAACATGTGAATCATGAACCACATAGGGAAATCATCAAGAACGACATAATACCACCTCAAATGATATGGTAGAAAGAATTGAACTCCGGATTGCAAGATGAAGAATGCTTGAGCTCCTTAGAAAAGAATCTCGATGAACACTTCGAGAAGGAGTAACAAACTAAAAGAAAAAGAAGTTGAAAACACAAAGTGAAACCTTGTAATGATTTAGATGGATCTCCGTGATGAAGTAATTGAAAAAGGTTGGAACTCCGGGAAAAATAGAAGATGAAACAAAGAAACCGAGAATTTTTTCAATGAACCTTCGGAATAAGGAATTAATCATTTGGATGAACAAGAATAAGAATTATGTTATGCTTATCCTTCACCAATTTAAATTGATGACAATCCACGGATTTGGCATACTACTTATTCTCGTAGCAAGGATGAAGATAGATATAGCTCAACTTGAGAAGGTCTTCAACGATCCACCGGTAGTATTGAAACAACGACTGGATTGATAAGGAAGAGAAATCTTGAACTAACCATCGTAAGAATTAAAAAAATGAACGAAGAGAAGATAAAGAAACACCGGGAGGAATTAGCAAATGAACGAAAATACTTGCTAGGATTTAGATACATGAGAACGAAGAGATCACGAACTGATTAGATTTCACTTGACCGATGTACCGTCAAGATTGGAGAATGATAACTGAATGCTGAGAATGAATAAACCTTCCGAAATGATGGCCTTCGGAGGCACAAGCTGAAAAGACTCCTGAATTACTCCGGATGGTTGAAAAGAATTCTCACATCGAAAACAATTTTGAGAGGATGGCATTAAGCTAGAATCACGAATTTCTGAGAGAACGGATAAAATATGGAGGGAAAACTCTTCTTCGGTCTTCAAAATCCGAGAATGATGACGAGAAACAATCACCATGAATCGTTGAGATACTCCAGAATGAAAAATGGAAAGGTTGAACCAACGATGAAAATAAATGAAAGATCTTGGAGAAAGACATTTGACTGATGACAATTCATTCTTACGTCAAACTTCGAAAGGAAATTTGAGGATAGCTCCGGACAAATAAGAAGAGTCAGATAAGATCCTGGGAATAGACCAGTGGGTTAGGGCCCACTCAAAAGAAACACCGTTGAAATGATTTAAAAGAGAGAATGCACCCGTTGAATTTAAAAGGCTTGAATGAGATAACATCCTCGAAAGATCTTGAAAGGATCTTGAATGACAAGACGAGCCTTTGAGAAAATTTGAGCATGCCAGAACAAATGAATAGCGAGAAGTGAATTATTATGAGGTGCACCGGTATGAGAAGGCATTGAAATGAGGAAAGGGTAAGATCACCAAAGCTTGACTTGAAACCACCGGATAAGATAAAAGAAACGAAGAATGATGAACTAGAAGCTCCGTTAGAATATTTATGAGAATCACCGGATACGAACATTGAAGGAAAAGAATGGAGAGGCTTCACATCAATAAGATGGATACTCGATTAAGAAATCTGAGTCCTTGAAGAAAAACAAGGGAGGGAGGGTGGGAAAAACAAAGGCAACTTGGAGATGGATGAAACGAACGCCGTTGAGAGAGCTGATACTTGATCTTGCAGATGTTGAAATGATCGGATCCACTTGAGGAGAGACACATCGGTTGAAAAGGTTTGACATGACAATCTCGATTATCATGAAGGATTAGTATTCACATGAGAAAACCATTTGGGGAAGGTATGGAATCAATATTTGACTTTGAAGCAACTCGAATACCATAACTCAAAACAAAACAAAGGATTGGCTTGCAAAATAAGCCGGAACAAACATATGATAGAGATTTTGTCCGAAGTTTTCGTGGTGGGGCCTACACGGGCTCGATCGTACAGCACCATCATGTACAAGGCAGTGCACATGACATACGAAGCGTCCCCGAGTCAGCATAGCCAAGGACTCTTTAAGACACAAGGAGACCACTGTAAAACCAACCGTGAATAGGCGGACCACTAGACGTCGAACCCCAATTTCATATCATACATCTGTCAGAAAGATATCCTAAGAGCTACTTGAATTCCCACTTATGAAACTTCCGAACCTTTCTGATTATGCAATCAGGTGTTGGGGATACAGGGGAAGCATAATATCTCACCCAAACTAGCAAATCCTACATCCAGCTGTATCCATCCTTCAACACATAACCAAGAAAACCTCGGAAACCATCTACCTCAACCTTCGAAAAGCATCCGTTATACAAGTTATGGCGATACTCCCGAACTCCCACCCCAGTACTGGGTGGCGTCGAGGTTATCTCACCAACGAACTGCATAAAAGAGATTTTCGATGTCGGCGTGCTAAACTCAGGTATTCCAGAACTGCAACGATAAAATTATGATGACAACACCTCAGAGCTCAACTCCCCGGGACACTTCCACTAAACCCCTGACAGGAGGCACCAAGACAATGTTCTCATCATAAAACCATCGGAACGATTCCAAGATACCCGCGTGATCCTAAATTTTTTTAGTGAAATTTGAGAAGAGAAGAGTCAAAACTCTACGTCAGTATGCCTTAGCAGAGCGGTGAGGAGACTGGGAAGTAAAAAGAATTCCTAATCTCTCCGATATATAATTCCTAAATGACTCAAAACATTTTTCTAGACACAACTCGGCCGCTAAAAACGATCAAGCAATGGGGCTGCTAAGGTCGGGGAAGGCTCTGATACCAACTTGTAACACCCTCGATGCGACTATAGCTCCCACATGTCGAGGCACGACTTAGAGACATAATCGCATTGAAGGCATATGTCGCAAGTTAGGCAATCTTCACAACATCCCATGTAATATGAATAATAAAGGGGAGATAACATAGTTGGCTTACACTCGCCACGTCAATCAAGTACATAAATAACATTACATCAACCAAACACTCATGGCCCGACTACGGTGCCAAAATAAAAGAGAACCCAACATGCGACAACGGTCCCAATCACCCCCAACTGGGCACCACTACTGATCATCGGGAAAGGAAACGTAGTATCATTTAGAGTCTTCGTCGAACTCTCACTTGAGCTCATACGTGTCTCCTGGAGCGGAATCATCAGGCCCTGCATCTGGTGTAATAGTAATCTGTGAGCCACAGGGACTCAACAATCTCGCACCCTCGCGATCAAGACTATTTAAGCTTATAGGAATGGCAAGGTAAAATATGAGTGGAGCTGCAGCAAGCGACTAGCAAATATGGTGGCTAACTTATTCGCAAAAGAGAGCGAGAAGAGGAGGCAAAGCACGAGCGAGGAACTAGAGAGCAACCTGCGCAAACATTACACCAACACCGTGTCCACTTCCCGGACTCCGCCGAGAAGAGGCCATCACGGTAACGCACTCGGTTGATTCATTTTAATTAAGTTAAGGTTCAAGTTATCTACAACCGGACATTAACAAATTCCCATCTGCCCATAACCGCGGGCACGGCTTTCGAAAGTTCAATCCCTGCAGGGGAGTCCCAAGTTAGCCCATGACAAGCTCTCACGGTCAACGAAGGAATAGACCTCCTCCCAAGACGTTCCGATCAGACTCGGTACCTCGGTAATTCAAGACAACTCCGACAATGGTAAAACAAGTCCAGCAACACCGCCCGCTGTGCCGACAAATCTCGATAGGAGCTGCACATATCTCGTTCTCAGGGCACACCGGATAAGCTAAGCGTACGGGAGCCAACGTAACTCAAGTTGCCAAGGGACGGCCCCGCACGGTGCTCTAGGTTGGACCAACACTCAGAGGAGCACTGGCCCCGGGGGGGGGGGGGTTAAAATAAGATGACCCTTGAGTCCGCAAAACCCAAGGGAAACGGCTGGGTGGCAAATGGTAAAACCAAGGTTGGGCATTGCTGGAGAAGTTTTATTCAAGGCGGATTGTCAAGGGGTTCCTATTATAACCCAACCGCGTAAGGAACGCAAAATCCGGGAACATAACACCGATATGACGGAAACTAGGGCGGCAAGAGTGGAACAAAACACTAGGCGAGAGGCCGAGCCTTCCACCCTTTACCAAGTATATAGATGCATTAAGATAACTTAGCAATATAATGATATCCCAACAAGTAAATAAATGTCCAACAAGGGACGGCCTCCAATCTTCACCTGCAACTAGCAACGCTATAAGAGGGGTTGAGCAAAGCGGTAACATAGCCAATCAACGGTTTGCTAGGACAATGGTGGGTTAGAGGTTTGGCATGGCAATTTGGGAGGCTTGCAAGCAAGTGGTAGGCATCGTAGCATTGACAAAGCAAAAGAGCGAGCAAACTAGCATAGCAAAGATAGTAGTGATTTCGAGGGTATGATCATCTTGCCTGCACAGTTGTCAGAGTTGGCCGGATCCTCAAAAGCAAACTCAACGGGCTCCTCGTTAGCGAACTCGTCTCCCGGATCTACCCAAACAAGACAAACAAGCAACAAGGATACAATCAACCACGTGCAAGACCAAGCAATATGATGAAATGATGATATGCTATGCGGAATGCGACGCGGGATGCAAAATGCAAGATATGATAGGAAATGCATGACCCTGGCCTCAACTTGGAAAACCAAGTGTTCCACTGGAAAGATGAGATGAAATTGCTTGAAAACGATATAAAGAATGCCGGAATCGGAGTTACGGTTTGAAAATGGCAAGCGATTCAAAAATGACACCGGTCTGCGATTTACAGCAAGTAGGCATCTAAATGCAATGAGATGAACAGGCTACAACACCGAAACATGACATCAAAATACATGACAGGGAAGCATTCAAGATGCTTAACAAAAGTCTAGCACTGAGCTACGGCCAATTCATCCATTAGGAGGTTCAAACAAGCATGGCAAAAACGCAAATGGTAAAACAGATCTCAGACTTAGTGAAATTAACACTTGTCTGGAATTTTAGATCATATAGCCCTCTTCGGAGCAACAAAACAACATGCTATAGGACCTGAACATGACAAAGATAGACATGGCATGGAGCTACTCGACAAGCTTAACAAAAGTCCCTTAGTGACCTTGAGCCAAAAGGGATCACAAAATATACTAACAAGCACACGAACATAGCAAAAACATAACCAGTTTTCAGACTTAGTGAAAACTGGGACATGCTGAAACATAACTCACGAAGGCATGTTTACGAGCTCGATGCACTCACCACGGTGCAAGTCATGGCAATACAAGCATACATCCCTTAAGAAGGCACAAAATACAAGCTAGACATGGGAAGAACAATGGCATATCATGCACGGATCAACCACAATAACGTCGGCAAAATCGCAAACAAGTTGACGATCTACCCAGATTCGCAACGAAGCAAAAGTTGAGCTCGATTGACTCAAGCTAGGGTGCTCCATAATTGCAAGCCAATACATGGATGGATAGAGCACTACAAGGTTAACAAAACTCCCTTACTGATCATCCTCAAAAGAGGCACGGATCACTAGGAAACAACACGAACATATGGCATCATGAGATAAACAATCCCAGGACTTAGTGAAATCACGAAGTCCCTGGAAACAGAATTACCTGGTGCCTCAGTTTGCAAGCTTGCACAAGTCACCACACACATCCTAAAAATACATGGGTTGCACCTCTGGATAGATGACAAAACCCTTAACAAAATATATGAAGAACTCACGGGCATATCATGCACACAATAATCATGGCAAAAATGACAAAAGTGCTAAACGGAGTAACGGATCTGACAATTAACTCAAGTAGCCCTCTTCTAACAGCATTTCGGGCATCAAGATGAGCTCAAATAAAAACGATGCAATGGAATGAAATGATGTACTATCTGATATGAACATTTTGATATGCTATATGCATGAATCGGAGCTACGGATGCAAAGTTACGGAGCCGCGAACATGGGCATATGGACTGAAAATCCCGGGGACTTGGAGAAAAAAAACAACCCTCAGATCAGATCTAGGGTTTTGGGGCACGCGGCCCGAGGCGGCGGCGGCACTGTTCCCGACGGTGGCGGCGGGCGCGGAAGTCGAGGACGGCGGGGACGAGGACGGCGGCCGGCGGAGGCGAGGTCGCCGGCGGCCGGGGCGGCGGAGCAGGGCCCCGCGGCGGCCGGAGCTAGGACCGGCCGGACCTAGGGGCGACTCCGGCGGGCTCCTGCGGTGGCTCGGGCGGTGCCGGACCAGGGCGGCGTGGCGGGCTGCGGCCAGCCGGCGGCGAGCGGCGCACGGCGGCTCCGGTCGCCTCGGGCGGCCGGGCGCGAAGAGGAGGGCGGCGCGGCTTCGGTAGGCGGCGGCGGGGCGATTCGCGCCGGGAGGGCCGGATGCGGGCCGCTCCGGGCCGGCGGCGGAGGGAGTGGCGTAGGCCACGTGGTGGCGTGCTAGTGGCTGGCGGCGGCGGCGCGCAGGTCGGACACGTCCGACCCGGTGCGGACGTTGTCTGGCGACGCGAGGAGGAGCGGATCTAGGGTTTCGGGGAGGGAGTTCCGGAATTTGGAATGGGGGGCGTATAAATAGGCATAGAGGGAGCTAGGAGAGTCCAAATGAGGTGCGGTTTTCGGCCACGTGATCGTGATCGAACGCTCTAGGACATGGAGCAGAGTTTGGTGGGTTTTGGGCCAAATTGGAGGGTTGTTGGGCTTCAACACACATGAGGCCTTTTCGGTCCCCCGGTTAACCGTTGGGGTACCAAACGAAGTCCAAATGGTACGAAACATGACAGGCGGTCTACCGGTAGTAAACCAAGGCCGCTTGGCAAGTCTCGGTCCAATCCGGAAATGTTTAATCCCCACACATGAAAGAAAGCTAGAAATGACCACCGGAGGAGAACGAAGCGCCGGAATGCAAAACGGACAACGGGGAAAAAAGCTCGAATGCATGAGATGAACACGTATGCAAATGCAATGCACATGACGACATGATATGAGATGCATGACAACGATAACAACACACGGAGACAAAGACCCGAACCCGAGGAAATAAAATAATTTAACGCCGGAAACGGCAAGAGTTGGAGTACAAATTGGGAAAGTTACATCCGGGGTGTTATAGGCGCGCCCTGGGGGGGTGCCCCCCACCCTCATGAGAAGGGTGTGGGCCCCCTGGTCTTCATCTTTGGTGAGGATTTTTTATTGTTTTTTCTAAGATGTTCCGTGGAGTTTCAGGTCATTCCGAGAATATTTGTTTTCTGCACATAAAACAACACCATGGCAATTCTGCTGAAAACAGCGTCAGTCCGGGTTAGTTCCATTCAAATCATACAAGTTAGAGTCCCAAACAAGGGCAAAAGTGTTTGGAAAAGTAGATATGACGGAGACATATCAACTCCCCCAAGCTTAAACCCTTGCTTGTCCTCAAGCAATTCAGTTGACAAACTGGAAGAAAGAAAGAAAAACTTTTACAAACTCTGTTTACTCTTGTTGTTGTAACTATGTCAAGCCAGCATTCAAGTTTTCAGCATAGATCATAACTAACCACATTTGTAATAATTCTTAGGTCTCATAATTACTCATATCAATAGCATAATCAACTAGCAAGCCATAATAATAAATCTCGGATGACAACACTTTCTCAAAACAATCATAATATGATATAACACGATGGTATCTCGCTAGCCCTTTCTGAGACCGCAAAACATAAATGCAGAGCACCTTTAAAGATCAAGGACTAACTAGACATCGTAATTCATGGTAAAAGAGATCCAATCATAGTCATACACAATATAAATTAACAGTGATGAATGCAAATGATAGTTGTGTTCTCCAGCTAGTGCTTTTTAATAAGAGGGTGATGACTCAACATAAAGTAAATGGATAGGCCCTTCGCAGAGGGAAGCAGGGATTTGTAGAGGTGCCAGAGCTCGGTTTTGAAATAGAGATAAATTGTATTTTGAGCGGTATACTTTCATTGTCAACGTAACAACTAAGAGATGGCGATATCTTCCATGCTAAACACATTATAGGCGGTTCCCAAACAGAATGGTAAAGTTTATACTCCCCCTCCACCAACAAGCATCAATCCATGGCTTGCTCGAAATAACGAGTGCCTCCAACATACATCAGGTCCTAGGAGGAGTTTTTTTGCAATTAATTTTGATTTAGTTTGCATAAAGCATGGGACTGGGCATCCCGGTGACCAGCCATTTTCTCATGAGTGAGGAGCGGAGTCCACTCCTCTTGAGAATAACCCGCCTAAAACGGAAGATAAGGACAACCTTGGTTGATACATGAGCTATTCGAGCATACAAAACAGAATGTTTATTTGAAAGTTTAGAGTTTGGCACATACAAATTTACTTGGAACGGCAGGTAGATACCGCATATAGGAAGGTATAGTGGACTCATCTGGAATAACTTTGGGGTTTAAGGGATTGGATGCACAAGCAGTATTCCCACTTAGTACAAGTGAAGGCTAGCAAAAGACTGGGAAGCGACCAACTAGAGAGCGACAACAGCCATGTACATGCATTAAAATTAATAAAATTGGATGCAAGCATGAGTAGGATATAATCCACCATGAACATAAATATCGTGAAGGCTATGTTGATTTGTTTCAACTACATGGGTGAACATGTGCCAAGTCAAGTCACTTAAATCATTCAAAGGAGGATACCACCCCATCATACCACATCATAGTCATCTCAATAGCATGTTGGCACACAAGGTAAACCATTATAACTCATAGCTAATCAAGCATGGCACAAGCAACTATGATCTCTAATTGTCATTGCAAACATGTTTATTCATAATAAGCTGAATCAAGAACGAGGGACTCATCATATTTACAAAAACAAAAGAGGTCGAGTTCATATCAGCTTTTCTCATCTCAGTCAGTCCATCATATATCATCATAATTGCCTTTGACTTGCACGACCGAACGGTGTAAATAATAATAAGAGTGTACGTGCATTGGACTAAGCTGGAATCTGCGAGCATTCAATAAACAGGAGAAGACAAGGCAATATGGGCTCTGGGTTAATTCAACAAAGATGCAAAGAAGAGCCACTTCAACAATTTAATTATGGTCTTCTCCTACGGACCCCCAAAGCAAAGAAAAGAAGTAAAACTATTTACACGGGAAAGCTCCCAACAAGCAAAAAAAGAACGGGAAATATTTTTGGGTTTTCTTTTTAATTATTACTACTACAGCAGAAAAATAAACTACTACTAATTTTTTTGGTATTTCTTAAGGTTTAACAAACACACAAGAAGAAAGCAGGAAAAAGAAAATAACCTAGCATGGATATTACAGTGAAAAAGTATGAGCACCGACATCTAGCAATGAGTGTGTGTGAACATAAATGTAATGTCGGTGAGAAATACGTACTCCCCCAAGCTTAGGATTTTGGCCTAAGTTGGTCTATGGCCACGGCTGGCCTCGCGGATATCCATAATAATAGTTGTTGGGGTCGTACTGTGATGAGGAAGAATAGTTGGGATCATACTAATGTGCAGCGGTTATCGCCTGGTGAGCTGCAGCGTGGAGTCGAGCTGCCTCCGCTCTCCTCTCGTACTCTTCTGCCTCCTCTCAGGTAATAACATATCTTCCTTTTGTCTGTGAATCAAAGAAGGCAGGAGCAGGGAGAGTAATACGGAAAACACGTCGTTTATCAAAAATTAAACGATATAAGAGAGGTGATTCAGGCCTCTCGACAAACTGGTGCGAAGCCATAGAGTCATAATCTAATATGCAGGAGGCAACTCCATATCACCCTCACGAATGTCTATCTCAAGAAAATGAGCTAAGCGGGTTGCGTAAATTCCTCCAAAGAAATCTCCATTATGTCTATTATGATGCAACCTACGAGCTACAATGGCTCCCATATGATAAGATTGGTCTTCTAACACAGCACTCCTAAGAATGCTAAGATCAGGGACACACATGTGACATGCTTCATCCTTAGCATTTATGCATCTACCGATGAAGAGAGCAAAATAATGTATAGCAGGAAAGTGAATGCTCCCTATGGTAGCCTGCGTTATATCTCTAGATTGCCCCACAGTTATACTAGCAAGAAAGTTTCTAAATTCAGATTTAGGGGGATCCCTAACACTACCCCATGATGGAAGTTTGCAAGCAGAAGTAAAATCCTCTAAGTCCATGGTATAAGATTTGTCATAAAGAACAAACATGACTGAAGGAGAATTACGCGAAGATGAATACTCAAACCTCGTCACAAATGAACTTGTGAGATCATGATACCAGGGGCATTTGTTAGCCTCAAAATCCTCAAGACCGGCATTGCGCAAATATGCTTTGAATTCATCTTTAATTCCCACACGGTCCATAAAATTTTCCGACGGCCATTCGCAAGGCCGTACTGGAGCGTCTCTTGGTGGATCCTCGTCAGCATCGCACATAGCAATCCTGGGTCCTTGGTTCTTAGAGGAACCACCTTGGAACATCTTCCTAAGCATATTGTTTTTCTCTGAAAAATTCTGAAATTTTTAGTAACTTCAAAATAAAAGTAAACCAAACTCAATAATATTGATAGCAACTACTCCTACAAGTGCCTAGAGCCTAAATCAAGCATTAGAACTACTTGGGACCATATAAATTTGACATGCAAGCTCAAGAACATGGTCACCTATGTAGCACAAATTTGAAAAGAATAAAGCACTAGAACAAAAACTAATTGGACCAATGGAGGAGTCACATACCAAGGAACAATCTACCCAAGCAATTTTGCGAGAGGTGCTTTGAGCAAGGAGATCGAAAATCACAGCAAAAGTGGCTGGAACTCGTGCTTGAGTTGGTTTTTTGGGTTTGTGTGAGACAGAGGAAGAAGATGGGTGCTGGGATAAGTGGAGGAGGGCCACCATGGGTCCACGAGGCAGGGGGCGCGCCCTAAGGGGGAGGGGGCGCCCACCACCCTCGTGGCCAGGTGGCAGCTCCTCCCGTGGTAATTTTTGCATGGTAAATCCTCAAATATTCCCGAAAAAATCATATTAAATTGGGATGGCATTCTGAGGACTTCTATTTCGGGATATTTTTACATTGCACGGATAAGTCAGGAAATAGACAGAAAATACTACTTATACTTTATTTAATATAAATAACAGAAAGTAAAAGTGGGGTACAGAAGTTTGTGCTTCTAGTTTCATCCATCTCGTGCTCATAAAAAAGAATCCACTAACAAGGTTGATCAAGTCTTGTTAACAAACTCATTCCGATAATCATGAAACCAGAGAAATTTCGAATAACACTAAGTTACCTCAACGGGGATATGCACATCCCCAATAATAAGAATATCATATTTCTTCTTGACAGTAGGAAGAGGAAATTCAAAACCTCCAAATATAATCGATGGAATTTTTCCAATAGAGTTGATACTATGAACTTGAGGTTGTTTCCTCGGAAAGTGTACCATATGCTCATTACCATTAACATGAAAAGTGACATTGCCTTTGTTGCAATCAACAACAGCCCCCTGCAGTATTAAGAAAAGGTCTTCCAAGAATAATAGACATACTATCATCCTCGGGAATATCAAGTATAACAAAGTCCGTTAAAATAGTAACGTTTGCAACCACAACAGGCACATCCTCACAGATACCGACAGGTATAGCAGTTGATTTATCAGACATTTCCAAAGATATTTCAGTAGGTGTCAGCTTATTCAAGTCAAGTCTACGATATAAAGAGAGAGGCATAACACTAACACCGGCTCCAAGATCACATAAAGCAGTTTTAATATAATTTCTTTTAATGGAGCAAGGTATAGTAGGTACTCCGGGATCTCCAAGGTTCTTTGGTATTCCACCCATAAAAGTATAATTAGCAAGCATGGTGGAAATCTCAGCTTCCGATATCTTTATTTTATTAGTAATGATATCCTTCATATATTTAGCGTAAGGATTTTTTTTGAGCACATCAGTTAATCTCATACGCAAAAAGATAGGCCTAATCATTTCAGCAAAGCACTCCAAATCCTCGTCATCCTTTTTCTTGGATGGTTTTGGAGGAAAAGGCATGGGTTTCTGAAACCAAGGTTCCCTTTCTTTACCATGTTTCCTAGCAACAAAGTCTCTTTTATCATAACGTTGATTCTTTGATTGTGGGTTATCAAGATCAACAACAGGTTCAATTTCTACATCATTATCATTACTAGGTTGAGCATCATCATGAACATCATCATTAATATTTTTACGAGGTTCATGTTCATTACCAGATTGTGTTTCAGCATCAGACATAGATATATCATTTGGATTATCAGGTGGTTCAACAATAGGTTCACTAGAAGTTTGCACAATTCTATCATTTTTCTTCTTCTTCTTTTTAGAAGAACTAGGAACATCAATATTATTTCTTTGAGAATCTTTCTCGATTCTCTTAGGGTGGCCTTCAGGATACAAAGGTTCCTGAGTCATTCTACCAGTTCTAGTAGCCACTCTACATCATAATCATTTTTCTTACTATTCATTTCATCAAGCACTTCTTTTTGAGCCTTAAGTGCTTGTTCTACTTGAGTGGTAACCATAGAAGCCTGTTTGCTAACAAGTTTATGTTCACCTTTAATATTAACCATATAATCACCCAAGCGTCTAATCATATAAGCATTTTCTTTTAATTGTCTACCAAAATAAGCATTGAAGTTGTCTTGCTTAAACATAAAGTTATCGAACTCATCCAAGCACTGACTAGCAATTTTAGTAGGAGGGACTTCAGCTTTATCATCTCTATAGAGAGAATTTACCTTTACTACCTGTGTCGGGATATCAGGATCAGGAGCTTCTTCAGTAAATAAAGAATTAAGATCATAAGTTTCTTCAACAGGCGATGAATTAATACCATGTATTTCTTTAATAGGAGGTAAATTCTTAACGTCTTCAGCTTTAATACCTTTTTCTTTCATAGATTTGTTTGCCTCTTGCATATCTTCGGGACTGAGAAATAGAACACCTCTCTTCTTCGGAGTTGGTTTAGGAATAGGCTCAGTAATTGGAGCAGGAGTTGGCTCAGGAGGTGCCCAATTATTTTCATTTGTCAACATATTATTTAATAGGATTTCAGCTTCATCCGGTGTTCTTTCCCTGAAAAGAGAACCAGCACAACTATCCAGGTAATCTCTGGAAGCATCGGTTAGTCCATTATAAAAGATATCAAGTATTTCGGGTTTCTTAAGAGGATGATCAGGCAAAGCATTAAGTAGCTTGAGAAGCCTCCCCCAAGCTTGTGGGAGACTCTTTTCTTTAATTTGCACGAAGTTGTATATTTCCCTCAAAGCAGCTTGTTTCTTATGAGCAGGGAAATATTTAGCAGAGAAGTAATAAATCATATCCTGGGGACTACGCACACAACTAGGATCAAGAGAATTAAACCATATCTTAGCATCACCCTTTAATGAGAACGGAAATATTTCGAGTATATAGAGGTAACACGATCTCTCATCATTAGTAAACAGGGCAGCTATATCATTTAACTGAGTAAGATGTGCCACAACAATTTCAGATTCATAGCCATAAAACAGATCAGATTCAACCAGAGTAATTATATGAGGATCAACAGAGAATTCATAATCCTTATTAGGAACACAAATAGGTGAAGTAGAAAAAGGAGGGTCGGGTTTCATTTTATCTCTAAGTGATTCTTCGTTCCATTTAACTAATAACCTCTTAAGCTCATATCTATCTTTGCAAGCTAAAATAGCGACAGAAGATTCCATATCAAAAATATAACCCTCAGGAATAACAGGCATATTTTCATCATCACTATCATCATCGTATTCATATTCAATAATTTCTTTTTCTCTAGCCCTAGCAATTTGTTCATCAAGAAATTCACCAAGGGGCACAGTAGTATCAGGCATAGAAGCAGTTTCATCATAAGTATCATGCATAGCAGAAGTGGCATCATCAATAACATGCGACATATCAGAACGAATAGCAGAAGTAGGTGTAGGTGTCGCAAACTTACTCATAACAGAAGGTGAATCAAGTGCAGAGCTAGATGGCAATTCCTTACCTCCCCTCATAGTTGAGGGATAGATCTTGGTTTTTGGATCTCTCAAGTTCTTCATAGTATCCAGCAGATATAAATCCCAAGTGACTCAAAGAATAGAGCTATGCTCCCCGGCAACGGTGCCAGAAATTAGTCTTGATAACCCACAAGTATAGGGGATCGCAACAGCTTTCGAGGGTAGAGTATTGAACCAAAATTTATAGATTCGACACAAGGGGAGCCAAAGAATATTCTCAAGTATTAGCAGCTGAGTTGTCAATTCAACCATACCTAGAAACTTAGTATCTGCAGCAAAGTGTTTAGTAGCAAAGTAATATGATAGTGGTGGTAGCGGTAACAAAAGTAAAGACAGCAAAAGCAATGTTTTTGGTATTTTGTAGTGATTGTAACAGTAGCAGCGGGAAAGTAAATAAGCGAGAACCAGTATATGGAAAACTCGTAGGCACCAGATCAGTGATGGATAATTATGCCGGATGCGGTTCATCATGTAACAGTCATAACATAGGGTGACACAGAACTAGCTCCAATTCATCAATGTAATGTAGGCATGTATTCCGTATATAGTCATGCGTGCTTATGGAAAAGAACTTGCATGACATCTTTTGTCCTACCCTCCCGTGGCAGCGGGGTCCTATTGGAGACTAAGGGATATTAAGGCCTCCTTTTAATAGAGAACCGGAACAAAGCATTAGCACATAGTGAATACATGAACTCCTCAAACTAAGGTCATCACCGGGAGTGGTCCCGATTATTGTCACTTCGGGGTTGCTGGATCATAACACATAGTAGGTGACTATAGACTTGCAAGATAGGATCAAGAACTCACATATATTCATGAAAACATAATAGGTTCAGATCTGAAATCATGGCACTCGGGCCCTAGTGACAAGCATTAAGCATAGCAAAGTCATAGCAACATCAATCTCAGAACATAGTGGATACTAGGGATCAAACCCTAACAAAACTAACTTGATTACATGATAAATCTCATCCAGCCCATCACCGTCCAGCAAGCCTACGATGGAATTACTCACGCACGGCGGTGAGCGTCCTGAAATTGGTGATGGAGGATGGTTGATGATGACGATGGCGACGAATCCCCCTCTCTGGAGCCCCGAACGGACTCCAGATCAGCCCTCCCGAGAGGTTTTAGAGCTTGGCGGCGGCTCCGTATCGTAAAACGCGATGATTTCTTCTCTCTTATTTTTTCTCTCTGAAAGCAAATATATAGAGTTGGAGTTGGCGTCGGAGGGTTTCCAGGGGGCCCACGAGGTAGGGGGCACGCCCTGGGGGGTGCCCCCACCCTCATGAGAAGGGTGTGGGCCCCCTGGTCTTCATCTTTGGCGAGGATTTTTTATTGTTTTTTCTAAGATGTTCCGTGGAGTTTCAGGTCATTCCGAGAATATTAGTTTTCTGCACATAAAACAACACCATGGCAATTCTGCTGAAAACAACGCCAGTCCGGGTTAGTTCCATTCAAATCATACAAGTTAGAGTCCAAAACAAGGGCAAAAGTGTTTGGAAAAGTAGATACGACGGAGACGTATCACTATACTGGGTCCCAGCTAGGAGGGGGAGTATTCATTTTTTTGTGCGTAATAAGGAGGCACTTCCTTGCGTGCGAAGATATAGCTGGTGGGTCCGAGCTGTCAGCGGCGGTAACGTTTTTTCGCGAAATACAGAGGCCGTTTCGGTGGGTCCTAGATGTCAGGTGGAGGAAATCATTATTTTGCGCGTAATAAGGAGGCATTTCCTTGCGTGCGGCCATGGACCCAGCTATCAGCCTCTCCACGTACAGTCCAGTTCAGATGCATGTCAGTCGTTGACCATGCTGACCACGCCACGCCGAGAGCACCAGGGCGGTGGACGACGGCGAGGCCTAGGAAGGGAACGACACGGAGGCAGGGAAGACTCGGCCGTTGTTTTTGTTTCCCACGCGGAGGGGAGTACGACTGTATGATGGTTTACTGGTTCGTCTGCCGTCGCCGGAGAATAACAGCAGGTGTGGGTGAGTAGAGGGATGGTTAGGCCAGCGATGGGAGTATGATGGGGCGGTGAGGCCTGCGCGGCAGCACAGCCGGCCGCGGGGAGGAGGGAGCAGGCAGTCCCGCCGGCGCTTGTTTGAGCGGCTGGAGCAGGAAGAGGAGAGATTGAAGAAGCACGACGGCCGTTGGATGGACATCCAACAGTATACATGCCATCTGTGGATAGCCTCAAATCTGTGGAAAACTGCATACATCCCATCTGCCATTATTTCAAATAATTTACAACCCATTTGCTAATTCTTACGAGGTTTTTGGAGCCCATTATTTATGTTAGCATTACAGCCCATATTGTGGCCACGGTTAAAAAATTATACGAAATTTTGCATATCTCGGTGCGGTCTGAACTGTTTTTAATCTTGAAATTTCGAGTCACATTCAGACTGTTTAAAAAAATAAATGTATATCAATATAAAATCCAATAAATTGTCCACACATAAAAATCAATCCAATTTAAAATCTCAAAATGAAAAAAAGATATTTGAAAATAATTGCCGGTTTGATGTGTTTTAAAAATGTACAGCCCATTTCTCATTACTGATAGGCCATTTTCTCGGCCAGCCCAATGAAGCTCTCCTCGTCTTGAAAGATTTGCAGCCCAATAGGCCTCATAAAGTGACTTACTTGACAAATCACAAAAGAACTGGGCTAGCCATTTTCTGAAAGAAAAAAAACTACTGGGCTGGTCTGTGGTAAACATAAAAGAAAAGGATGTCTAGACAGGCTAGAGTGTCCCGAACAGCCCAGTTGACACCCTGCTTCTGTCTCAAAAACAAATTAGATAAATGCCACTCCAATTATGGCGATTCATAAAAATGCCACTGCAATTTCCAAACTTTGAAAAATGCCACTGCAATTTTTGCAAACTTTGAAAAACGCCACTGCAGTTTGCAAACTTTGAAAAACGCCACTCCAGACTTCGAAAAATGCCACTAGAAATGGCATGAAATGGCATTTTTCAAATTTGGAAATTGCAGTGGCATTTCTCAGATACACCAGATTTGGAGTGGCATTTATCAAATTAACCCAAAACAAAAATAACTGGGCGAGCTGCTGGGTCCCTGGTGTCAGCCGCTCGTTGTGCAATTCTCTCGTTTATTGACTATGTTGACAATGGCATGGGACCCAGATGTCAGATATCCACTAGGAGGAGCCATTTTTTATTGGATTGAAATAAGGAGGCACTTGCTTGTGTACTGCCATGACCTTGGCGGGTCACTGCTGTCATCCTCTCCACGTACAGTACCAGTTAGTCGCACTTCAAAACTGATCGGCACGCCATTAAAAAAATAAAGGTCGATAACTAATGCGGCACCTCGGGCAACGCGGCCAGATCGCATTTTGCACGAGAAATTACACACCATGTTTCGTTGACATGTGGTCCCGTTCCAACATATCAGTGGGACGACGGCGAGTAGTAGGAGTATTTCCGAACGGATGTGTAGGCCGGGGCGCCTCTTCGTGAACCGTGGCAAACTCGCAATCGTCCACCGAATCTTCGCCTTTCCCTCTCGATTTGGAACTACTGTCGCAGGCTCTTCCTCTCCCTCCTCCATTTTCCTTTAGCCCTTCACCCTTTCTTCTGCCATTGTTCGATCGTCTTCTCCATGGAGGGAACAGGCCGGAAACGACCAGTTATTCTTGCCCCGATCTGAAAGATGACGTGGTGGAGGAACTCATTGATCGGTGCAACATCATCACCTTGGCTAGCATGGCAGGTTCATTCAAGCCCATTCTCGACTCAACTAATAACATCATTACAAAGAACCCAAGAGTCAAGGAGTGGTTTGATTTCCCCTATCTTCTACGCCGCGACCCTGATGATTGGCGTCGGCACGACGGAGGCCTCGCCCTGTGCCAGTTGATGTCGCTTGATAATGATACGTATGATGTTAAGATGCCATCGCTTGAGGGCAAGGCTTGGGCGGGCGCAAATGGAGATTGGGTTGTTTACATTGGGTCCAACTACGAGTGGGAACTTGTGAATGTGTACACTCGTCACCGGGTTCCACTTCCAAAAATCTCAGCACACTGCCCAGAGGTTGAGCACACCGGTAATGTACGCACATTCAAATACGATCATGGTGACTGTCTTCTACGGAAGATCGCAATTTGTCGAGTTCCCAACCGGTCTTGGAATTACAACAACTATCAAGTTGTTGCTATCTTCGACAAGCTTGTTGCCGTCCTTCTTTGTTTGACTCGATGGATATTGCTCAAAAATCAGTTTCTGTACACGGATGAGTACTGTGATGCAATTCAATACGAGGGCCTTGTGTTTGCTGCCACCACTCGTGGCACTATTTTTGCATGGCATCCTAGTAGTTTCGATACGTTTGTCTTCCACCGTAATTATAATTGTTTCATCCACATGCATGCGGGTTAGCAAGTTTCCCTTTACTAATTAACCTTCTTCTTGTGTTTCCAAGGTCCTGTGAACATCCCACCACCTATACTTGAAAAAATTTATAACCAAGGGGGAGATGCAGATGGTGATGATCATGAGCAGCGCCCATATACTCTGCGGCGCCTGGCAACTAATTCCGATGGATCACCTCTTCTTGTGTGTATACAGCCCACTGATGATGTTACTGCTAAGGAAGCAGGTGTCTCCCATGGTCGCACTCTCCGGACCTATTCCAACACCCGTTGCATGGTATTCGGGACGGATACTAGTGTGCTAGCGCCAACTCCTTCTCCCTGGCACAAAATTGATAGTCTTGGAGAAAACTCGCTCTTCCTTGGACAAAACTATCCGATGATGGTGAAAGGCGATCCAACTGCTGTTGACACATTTATGAGAAGCAACTGTGCCTATACCTCAGACATTTGGGTGGTTCCCTACCCTGGTACTGATATAGTAGGCCACTTCAGCCTGGATGATTGGTCCTGCGTTGGTCTCTAGATCGACAACGGATGGCCCATCCCAGAGAATCACTTGTGGTTCAAAGCAAGTGTTTCCAGCGCCGCGGAATGGTTGAGTTGAAGTTCATTTCATGGCTTGTTATTTGTTGTGTGGTGAAAACTTTAGTATTTATAATGTATCCTCGTTGTTGATGTGGGTTGATGACTTGTTGTATGTAATAAAATGATATGCCTGTGATAAACTTACTAAATTTATGAATGGCTTTCGAGTCGCTTCTCTAAATTTGTACTAGCTTCACATGCTTCGCGCATCGGGCGGGTGTTTTTACTATAGCCATATGTTAATGTGTTCGTTGTACGTAACTAGCACCTCGAATCCTCGATACTAGTATACTATATACTAGTAGGAGTAAGAAGTAGGAGTAGTAGGGTGGCATGGGCCAGAACAAGCATTCACGTCTAGGAGTACGACACACGCCACCACCACGACATCCATTTGACACCATATTATTTCTTGGAGTCCATGCTAGAGCAATCTCTTCAACCTCGTCGTTTCTCTAACTTCAGCCATCACGCGGCGGGCGAGGTGGGGGTTTGCCGATAGTCGGTTTCCTTAACTATGGTCCCACTTGTAAGGCCAACTCCAACGCACGACCCCAAACGCACCTCTGTTTTGCACGAACTCCAACGATAATTTTGACTAGAAAAGCAAGAGAAAAGAAAGAATACATTTTACTACTCCTGTAAGTTGGATTAGTGCCTTCTCGATGCATTCATTGTTGATCTGCGGAGGCTCGATCTTGCGTCTGTGCTAGCTAAAAGTGATAGAACATCTACTAAATTGCGCTCTATCAATATATGGATGT
This sequence comes from Triticum dicoccoides, assembly GCF_002162155.2. NCBI lineage: Eukaryota > Viridiplantae > Streptophyta > Magnoliopsida > Poales > Poaceae > Triticum > Triticum dicoccoides. The sequence continues at coordinate 445,122,245 of NC_041392.1, forward strand.
ACTCTTCTTCCCAATACAAAAACTTGCATCCATTCTACTCCCTCCGTTGCACAATACATGCCTTCTATTTGTCAAAATATATATGTATCTAGACATGTCTTAGTATATAGGTACATCCATTTTTAGACAAATGGAAGTCAAGTATTTTGGAACGGAGGGAGTACACAATAAAATTTTTAAGTTAGCACAACTAGTCTAATCCGAGAGCAGAACCGAAGATTTGGTCGGGTTCTTCCTCCTTTTGCCGACACATGGGACATCCAACATCCAGGTCGTGTCATGAAAGAAAATAGAGTGGTAGTTGAAGCCACGAGATGTGCATCTTGGGTTAAACTGTAAATAGAATCTTACTACTCTTGAGTAACTCCAAAAGCGGCCACCGAAGATCTTTATTGGATTTGTTTTTCATCACCAGCACGTCCAGGTGAAAGATGTGCAGGTTCAGTGGGTCCTCTTGCATTTTCACTGACATGTGGGGCCGCATGTGAGCAAACGGACGATGGGCTCTGCACGTCCGCTGGCTGGCTGAGAAGAGAGATAGAGGAGGGCTGAGCACGGACTGCAGGAAATTTGTTCTATGTACCTCAATATAGGCTCGATATAGTGGGGTGGCATGGGCCATAACTAGCATTCACGTCTAGCAGTACGGCACACGCCACCCACACGAGTCCCACATCCGACACCAATTTTCTTGGAGTCTGTGCTACATCCATCTCTTCTGCCTCCTGTTTTCTCAGCCATCGCGTGGTGGGCGGGGTGGGGGTTTGCCGATAGTCGGTTTGCTCAACTGCGGTCCCACTTGTAAGTGAAAATGCAACACCGCACGCATTCCCGCTTGAGCGGCGTGCCGGACCAACCATGTGGGGGTGCGACGCGAACATGACATGCTTTTCCTTTTGAACTCGTAACTTGTAAAATTTGGTTCTGCTCCATGGCGCGACCGATAGATAGAAAATAACGATTTTGCCTAGAGTAATGAGAAGTTTGGTTCTGGCGCCGTTCATGCAAGGAGTACGTATGAAAATTATGAAGTTGATGCGAAAGGTAAGATAATTATTGTAGTATCATATACTACTACATGGATTTGACGGAAAGATAAAAATACATATGGATCCATCAACGTTCAACGACATCCTCACGCCCTAGTGCGCCAGGTCACCAACCGACGTGTTAGGAGCAGCGGCTTTGGCGGCGAGCTCAACGTGCTTCCGAACAGTGCCGTCCAAGGTTGCCCTGCGCTCCAAGAAGGCCAGCGTCCTATCATCCTCCTCATGCATGTAGTAGTCCTTGTGGATGATTTGCGCGTAGACGTGGGTGATTATGTCGATGGTGTCTTGTTGCGCCAGGCGCTGCACGGCGAGCGCGACCTTGAGGTGGACATTCTCCGGCGCGATGGCGGGCAGTCGCAGGGCCACTAGTGCGTTGAAGAGGTTGTTACCATAGTGGCCGTTGAGGGTGGCGGGCATCGTAGAGCCTGGGTGCGTCAGCTGGAGGCTTACGTCAAAGTCATCCGCAAGCTTCTTGACGACGGTGAACTTGTCGAGGAAACCGACGAGGACCTCATCGAACAAGGAGACGAAGCCGTCGTCCAAGCAGCCCCTCGCCCTGGCGGCCTCAAGCAATACTACCTGGAGACGTTACTCGGTGCTGGGCCGTAGGCCGGCGTCGTGGACCATCTGGCACAGCCGGCTGATGCTCGCGCTCATCGCCTCCATGGGTCTAGCGTAGCTTCTAGTCAACCGATCTTGCGATTCGAGTGATCACTCAACCCTTGGTTAGCGTGCGTAGATGCGTAGGATTTCGTACTACTCCTCGGCCCTCTACTGCACCTGCCTTTGGTTGTATGATAGGTGGGCCAGCCACCCCCTGGGGCCATGTGTCATTCACCCATAGGCAGTTTCCGTAAGTCAATGAAGCTGCGTCCCCCTCCATGCCGGTGCAGTATAGTCATCTCACCGGACCTCAAGTTGGGACCAAACGAGAGAAGTTTGATGTTTACTGGTTTATTGGTCCCCTTTGCATTTTGCGCCAAGTTTTGTCCTTTGATTTAACTAATAAAATGTTAATGCATGTAAACAAAAATGTTGTGTAAGTCACCTTACGAAAACCAAATAATCCCAAAATACTTAGGCACGGTGCATTAACTCCCTCCTTGTTTCTTATTTCATGGCATATCAACCAATGAGAGATGTGGGCCGTGCATGCTTTCGATGACTTGAGACTACCAAACATGACATGCAGTGTTTAGTTCATTGCATGTAATCCTATTAGTACTCTAGTTAGGAGTAGAAAGAAAACATTAAGTTCTCTCGCCGATAGGAATAAAACACCATGTATTTATTTACAGAGGGAGTAGTACATTTTTGGTGACATGCATTACTAGATATTGCTAGTCAAATAATAAAATCCAGATGGACGTGGTAGTACTCCTAAATCCATACGGTGGTGCTACTTGTACTAGTAGTAGTACTACCAATGTAGTAGTAGGAGTACTAGCACTGTACTACCCGTTGGTCAAATTATTACGTGCTGCTCCTCACAGTGAAGTGACAAGACCCTGCGCCGGAGATGACACCTGAGTATAGGCACCGTGTTCGGCATACCATAGTCAGCCTCATCGTCTGCAGTCACTATCATCATGGCTGTAGAGATAGCCTGCTTACAACTGGCCCTGTTCGACATAATTTCCCGTGCGTAGATGCCCGTGCATTGCACGGAACACCAAGATTGGGGGTGGATGGCTCCAGCAGCGGCCATCGCGCCAGATTTTTCCATGGCCCTCTACTCCTAGATGTGGTGGGGAGGAGATGAGGCTGATTGTGAGAGACAGGGAGTTGTTTGTAAATAGGGAACAAGTGCGGGCATCTTTTTGCAAAAATGGAGAAGCTTGGTTTGTATGCGTCAGATCTAGATCCGACGGCTATTGGTGAAAGATGGGAGGCACAACATCATCACCAACTCAGGACTTGTTTGATTCACAGGATTTTGAAAACGCAGGAATAGGACACGGCAATATTACCAGTTTCAAATTGATATTACAAATGTTAGGAGTAATGCTGCACCTATGAAGAGGGAATTACTAGGAAGTTTACGTAAGAACTTTCGTTACTTTAGGTGGATGCAGCATTATCGTACAAACTAAAATCCACCACCCTGACAAGTCACTAATGGGCAAATAAGTTTTCGAGTCTCTGGCCACTTGATGTTTCAAAAACAAATTCAGCTTCTGCGGAGAAATGAGCTCCACCGTGTACCCGCGCGGGTGTGGCTGGGCACGAAGCGTGAGTACGTGCATGGTGCACCTATTCTCCTCTTGTATACGTACACCACCTACGTGGGGTTGTGTGAGAGAGATACAAACCTAGAGAGATATAGTGTGTG
>NC_041392.1:445125777-445161059 GCF_002162155.2 Triticum dicoccoides
AATAAATTTTTTTAACATATGCAATGTGTGTGAAATAGAGTCCTGGATATAACATATATATGGAGGGGGCGATCCATGAGAAGAGAGTGGAGGTATCATCGGCTTGAGGTGTCCATAGAATCGAAGAGAGGGATGATGTGTGTGTGTGTGCGCGCGCGCGATCGATAAAGAGTGCCATCGAATTTGTGTGTGCCCACGTCAAAGATATAGAGTGGCTGGCCTACTGGAACGTGAGATGGACATGTGCAGTTTGTCTCTGTGGCATGGATACCTACCTACAGTGCTCTACTATCAGTGTGTGGTGGGGGAAGAGGGAGGCCCAATTAACTATAGAGGTACAATGGCTGGTATATGTGTGGAGGAGGAGAGAGGCCTACCTCATGTATTAAGGAGATCGATGTGCCTCATGTATTAAGGGAGATCGATCGGCATCCATGCATATGTGCAGGAGATGAATAAGGTTGGGAGAGAGACAGAGCTAGAGTGTTGGAGGGGTGGTAGTGGAGTTGCTTCTAACAAATGGTGGGATAGGCTTGCTAGACAAACGGAGGGCACGCCCGCAATATCAATAAGAGAGGAGATGGTTGCTTGTTTTCTGTGCATGTGCGTGTGAGAGACGGGTTAGGAGGCATGCACGAATGATGAGGGGGGACGATGTTGCTGTGGTAAGCAGACGTAACTACATAGGAAGATCAATCACCCTTTGTAAGAGAAAGGAGAGACATAACTTGTGAGGTACGTCGATCGATGGGGGGGGTAGTTAAAGTCGATCTAGGTATATGTTGGGAGATCGATCGGTAAAGATGCATGTGTGTGTTAGAAGAAAATGAGGCACGAGGAGAAGGATAGAGAGAGAGGGATGCATGTAGGAGGTGGTACGAGAGGCATACTATATCGAAGGGGAGGAGTGTGCGAGTACGAGAACGATGAAAAGAGTGGTGGGAGTGAGGCATGGACGGTGACAAGAGAAGAGGGGAAGCTTGTGTTTGTGCTAGGCACACCTGGCTAGAGAGGCATAACGATCGATCTGTGCCGTAAAGAAGGAGCTGGGGGGCCTACACACATCATGGGTGAACGACCTAAAGTGAAAAGACGAATTTGCGCGATGGAGCTAGAGAATGCTGAGGGAGGGTGAGAGGGATGCGGGCGTGTGCATGCACAAGAGAAAGTTAGCGCTACCTACAAAGATAAGAGGGTTGTGTGGGTGTAAAAGACGAATAGAGATCATATATACTTCATTATAAAAAGCGAATTCGGATATTTGAAGAATTTATCATAGTGTTTCAAACCGACGGATGTGTGAATATATATAATGGTGATACACATGGTGTGGTTATGAACATGGTATACTACATTTAATATATTTTATCTCTACTCTTATAAAAAACGGAGTGGTTGATGATGGTGTGCCTGCCATCCTGCATTATAGGCCGTCTGATTTATATCTGGCGGATAGCAAGGAAACTATGATGGTTGAAGTTGGCAACAATCATGATTGTAGATTCTTATTGAAATAGAGAAACGAATTTAAATTTAGTTCGAATTGCAGCGGTAGTATAGACATTTGGAATGCAATAATATGTTGGTATGAGTAGGTTACATGCATTATACAGCAAGCGAAAAAAATTAATCGGACATAACATGGATTCATACTCCCTCCTTCCATCTATATAGGGCATAATGAGATTTTTAAGACCGCCTTTGACTATTGACAAGATTAATAGTACATGACATGCACAATGTGAAAATTATATCATTGAAAGAACCTTTCACAGACGAATTTAACGGTGTGCTTTGTGTAAGTTGCATGTCATATATCATTGCTCTAATATTTGGTCAAAGTTAGCATCGAAAACGCATTAGGCCCTATATAGATGGAAGGAGGGAGTAGCTTTGAATAGCATTTGTATAGTAAAACGGGGCAAGACTCTCTCTTTGTGTCGTGTGAATAGTTTTATTTTTTTCGTTTTCTTTTTGGTTGAGGGAAGTGCGAATTGATTTGGTACGTACAAGTACAATATTACTACACGTTAGGCTTGTCCCTAAAATTCAACCCGCATCTTGTTATATCCCGAAAATTCAGATATCGTGTTCCCAAAACTGGCGCCTTCACAACCCGCGCCTTGCTATCCTGAAATTACAATGCACGCGAAAACTCCCTCCAGCTGCCAAATCCCGGCACGTGAAATCCCCTTTCTAACCTTGAGTCAAAAGGGCCGCTAGTTCAAATCGGTGGGGGGTACTTCTGTAACACACCCTACATTTTGGACAAGCGCGTTCCTAAGTCATGCTTCACCCCCTCCCACCGCCCCCTTTTCACCATTCGAAATCCCAGGCCGCCATAACCTCTCCGCTCCAGCCGCGAAACCCCACCCTCCTCCGTCCGCCACGTCACCGCTGCCCAGCAGGAGCCTCTTCCCCGACGACGTCGTCCACCGCAACAGCTCGACGTCCCTCGTTCACCTCCCCGGATGAGGATCCGTTGTCGATATCGCCGTCCCGCCGGTTCAGCCGCCCCGTCCTCCACCTCCAAGGAGCTGCTCCGATGATCGCCTCGTCTATCGCGGCTGCTCCATCCCCACATCGCCGCCTTAACCTGCTCCACTGGAATAGCAGCATCCTCACCAACTCCTCGGACGAAGCCGAGGCCTACTCGGCGCCACCAAAGAGGTTGTACACTCATCACATCGCACCTTCTCCTTAACTGGACCTCCCGGTGCCGACGGTACTCCATCCTGCACCCCCATGGAGCGGCTACCTTGAAGCCGGCGCCGCGGGCGACATCTCCACGGTGGCTCCCCCCCAGTGCGAGGCCCCTTCGGCGGCAGCGTCCATACCAGCTGGATCTACTGCTGCTGCTCAGGCTCTCGCTCAATCGCTCGGTCGCCCAGCTGCTGCTACTGCTGCTCTCCCCCTCGCTCGTGCTGCTGCTCTGCTCTGATTAAGCCACACTTCAGTCAACTGAATCGACTTTTGGGTCAGTCGATTTTCAGGGCTTGGGGGGCTCGCTGGAGTTAAGGAAGAACCACCCGCAGCGGGGACGGGGGCTCGCCGGAGAGGTACCCCACTATCTATCTTAGGGTTCAGGGTGGGGGCGGGGGGCCTAGAGGGCTGGCCGGGGCGGCGAGGCGGCGCTGGGGCCGGCGGTTCGGCCGGTGGTGGCTGGTGGCTCAGGGGGGTGCAGGTTGAACATGAACTGCAGGCCCTCCCTAAACTACATGTCAAGTGCCTCTCTGCTACCATTGCGTTCAGTTTCGACAGTAGCATTCAGATTCCACAGTAAATTTCAGTTTCGACAATTAAGTTCAGAGTCAACAGATTTTACCTCATCTGTTGTAGTTAGGTGGTTTTTGGTGATGTTAATTTTACATCCATTTTACATCATCTATTGGAGATGCTATTAGAATCCCACTTGAGATTGATGATGTCTGTCTTGTGCTGCTTCAGCCTTGACGTCTTACGGCTCACCGGAGCTGCTCCAACGACAGAATGATCCATCACAACAGAGCAGTGCCCTGGACGCCGTCTACAAATTCCTCAGATCTTCCTCCACACCTCGGACAGCCACCAAAGCCTCAACTGCTTCAGCGACCAACCCAATGATGCTGAGGTCGACACGGCTACGGCAAAGAGGTTGTACACTTGTTGCATCACTTATTACTATACATTCACGTCGATCCATTAGGGATATTTTGGTTCAACGGAAAAACATCGATCCACAGGTTGTTACCATCACTCTAAATTTTTGCATGCTCTCCTTACATAATCTCCCCATATTTTTTTCGTATGCATGTCAGATATTGTACACAATCATGCTGAACATGTAGAGAAAAAGAGAAGTGTTTTGTGCGGCAATACAATGTCATGCAGACATCGCTCCATGGTGGGTTCAATGGCAAACCCTCCCCACCCCTCTCCAGATTGTAATCCAGAGGAAGATATCTGTTCTAAGGCAGATTCGGACGCTGCTGACCACTCCTATTTACCCCCAAGGTGTTTGCTCTACCTTGGCATGATGATGTTAGTCATATCATGCATATGTTGCCTTGCAGTGCCTACTTTTGACATCATATATGTCATCTGCTTAGTTTAGACATGTTCTGTAATGCCACCTGTTAGTTTCTATATCATATATGGGAATTATGCAGTCTCATGTCTTTTAGCCAGCCATAATATATGTGAAATGTGCAATGCCATCCTGTTTAACCAGGCATCATATATTTGAATGATATCTTGCCCATCCTTTTCTTCATTACATTTCCATTTGTCGACAATGTTTGTTCATTAAACTACTCTTCCTGTGAATCAGCCATTTGGGTGGGAGATGGAAAAATCTGGAGTGAAAACAAGGCCTTCAGAGCAGACGGAGCTACTTGTCGAAGCAGATCTCTTGTTGGGTCCTGATAGCTCCTCATAGATGGATTCAGAGACAGATGACCAGTCCCATTCCCCCACTGAGGTGTATGCTATAACTTGGCATGGTTATACTGCTCATATCATGCATACGGTGTCTTGCATTGCATAGTTTAGACATCATATACACAATATTCAACACCATGTTCTTAGTTCAGACATCCTATCGAATGCCCTCTGTTTAGCATATAAATCACATATGTGAATTAAATGATGCGATCCTGATTACTTAGATAACATGTAGGTGAATTATGTCATGCGATCCTATTTAGTTATTCATCATATCTTTGAATTATGTTATGCTATGCTATCCAGTTTACATAGACATCATATATGTGAAATTATGTCATGCTATCCGTTTTAGTTAAACAATATACATGTCAACTATTTCATGCCCTCTTTTTTCCACACTATCTATTGCATCTGTCTCTCATACAATGTCTGTACATTCAACTATGTTTCCTGTTTATCAGCCATTTGAATTGGAGCGGATGATGCCAGTATCTAGCGGACTAAAAGCACGGTCTTCAAATAAAACAGTGCTGCCTCTTGGTGGAGATAGCACCCCGGTTGTACATGCACAAGAACCAGCCCTACCACACATAACCCAAACTCTCGCAGATTGTACCCCTACTACGATGGGCAGATAACCAGCTTCACCCAATCTAACCCCAACCCCAGCCGATAGTAACCCAGTTCCTGTTGACATATCACCATCTCCACCACAGAGCTCCCAAACAAGAGCAGTTAGTAAGGCAGCTCCAGTGCCCAAAGGGCTAGTACTATCACAGTGAACCCCAACTCCACCAATTAGTACGCTTATTCCTGTGGAGGAAGCACAACCAGCTAGTCGTAGGTTAGCATTTATCGCATTTGATGTTGTTAAATTGTATGTGCGTACCTTCCCATCTTGGAAATATTATACTGAAGATGAAGGAAAATGTCAGTTGCAGGTGTTTTTCCAGGAGTTATGTGTAAGTAATGTTATTCATGGCAATTACTTTGCTTCGTCCCATACATCCTACCTCCATGATGGTTATAATACAGCAAATTTTCCCATTTTTCTCTATAGAGAAGGACCGATTTGGAAACTCAGGATGAGGTAACCTGTGCTAATACCTCTTCTATCTTCAAGAATGCTTGGTGGCAGTATCAGAATTACCTGAAGAAAACATACTTCACCGGCAAAGAAACTCATCAAATCCCCTTACGTTCTCCTGAGACACATTTACTGGATGATGACTGGGAACGCCTTGTTCTCTACTGGTCCCGAACCAAGAATGTGGTAAGGTCTATGAGCTCATTTTCTATTTTTAAGTAGTATATTCTTGCGTCTTACAGTACTCTGTTCATGTAGAACAAGTGCCTAAACCTCAAGAATAACTGTTCTAATTTAAGATTCCATTGCTACCATAGGACATAGATATATGTTTGTTTGATGCTTTTATTATGTTAGTACTTGGCAATAGAAGACTTGGTAGTTTAATCCTGTCCACCTTACTAATGAACTGGTTCACCGAAATGAGTTTCATATACTAGTACATGCTAAACTTGTTATGTGTCTGCTTATTTCTTCTTTTAGAATGCTGACAGAATATTGGGGAAGAGTGCCTTATTAAACAACGGTAAAGGAAGTAATGCAGATAAGGTTCAGGATAGTGACACATCCTGTCTTGGTTTAGTGTTGGAGTTACTGGCCACTACCGCTTGCACAAGCTATTCAAACTCACTGTCTGAATCAGTTCGGTTTCTTGAGTCTCAACTACAAGCTGAAAGACATTGTTCAGCTGTGCTGCGACAAGAAGCGGAAGGACTGCAGAAGTCCCTGGAGCATTCAGATGCATACTTTCTGGTGCAACAGCAAGCGTTGGAGGATTTTAGCGCCAAACAGGACAAAGCTAATCAGCTTGCTAAGCTTATTGCCAACATGGTGGATACCCAGGATAACATTTCTTGAGCTCTTCTGAAGTTGTTTCAGTTATGCTCTTGTTTTGCTGCTGCGTTTATTTGCACTGGTGGCCAATTTTGACGGCCAGTGTATATGATATGCTGCTTTGTTCCCTATATTTGCACTGGTGGCGAACTTTGATGCCTAGTGGATGTAATATGTGTATAGCCGTGATAGCCTAGAGTTAGTTGCTTGCTTATTTATTTGCTTGTTGTCTTGTTTATTTGTTTGCTTGTAGTCATTGCAGTTCTTTTTCTGCGGTTAACTAGTGGCTGCAATAACCTATTTTTTAAAACTAGGCCACAATAACCATGGGCTAATATTTACTGTAGTGACACTGGGCCTCCTACGGGCCGTAGAAACAGTGGGCCTTCTACGGGCCGTAGAAATAGTAGGCCTTCTACGGGCCGTAGAAACAATGGGCTTTCTACGGGCCGTAGAAACAATAGGCCTTCTACGGGTCGTATCATCAATGGTCCTTATACGGGACGTATGATCGATTGGCCAAACATGGGCCAATAACAGGCCGCATTATGGCCGTAAACGGGCCATCGTTAATAGGGCGTATTTGATGACGCTATGAAAATGGCCCAACGTATTAACAGACCACAAACGGGCCGACTGTAACCACGGGCTGAATTTGGCCCACAAGCAGAAAATGACAGTAACGGGACCCGTAAGTAAACGAATGCTGGAAATGAGCCCAAGAATAAATGGGCTCTGAGAAGGCCGAAAGATAACATGAGCTGGAAACGGCCCAACGGAATAATGGGCCGTTAATGGGTATAAAGTGATACACTGTTCATTACGGGCCAGTTTCACCAAGGGCCGTTAATGGGTGTAAAGTGATACACTGTTCATCATGGGCCAGTTTCACCATAGGTCGTTAATAGGCCAAGAGTTACATAGGGCCTCATATGGGCCGAAAGACGTCATGGGCCATACATGGGCCAGAAGTGAAAACGGGCTGGAATCATATTGGATGGCCCAGATGACGCTACTGGGCCTAATTCGGATATGGCGTAACGGGCCTTGGGTTAGCGGGTTGTAAATGGGCTATATGCAAACAGGCCGTTAACAGGCTTTCCATGGGCCGGTCTGCCACCTTTTGACCAAGTCAAACAGGCCGGCCTTTTCATAGCAATGGGCCTCTGTTGGGCCGTGCCACGTGTCGATGTATCATAGGCGCCTTCTGTCCAATGAGTGGATGACATCTGTCCCAACGATGAGCCGACACGTGTTTCCTCCAGCCAATGATGATTTTACACGTGAAAAATCCCCATTGGTCGGGGCTGTTAACGGGTTATCGGATCCAAAACCCGCCCCGATAGCTTAACGGTGTTCCGTTACGGTGGATGCCACGTGTCGGTCACCCTTGACGAAAGCACTTCTGTGACGCGCGATTTATCGTCATGGAAGTGGACACTTCCGTGATGATAATTTTGGTAATGTCATGGAACACTTCTACGACAGCACATGTATGACTATCTTGATTCAGTCATAAATTTGTCATGGATGTACATGCATGACAAAAACGCGACCTACTGTGACAAACACGTATCATCACGGAAGTGTATTGTTTTGTAGTGAAAGTCCATTAGCTATCGAAACAAAGTACTACGTGCATGATCCTAGGGGGATAGATTGGTAGGAAAGGACCATCGCTCGTCCCCGACCGCCACTCATAAGGAAGACAATCAATAAATAAATCATGCTCTGACTTCATCACATAACGGTTCACCATACGTGCATGCTACTAGAATCACAAACTTCAACACAAGTATTTCTACAATCCACAACTACCCACTAGCATGACACTAATATCACCATCTTTATATCGCAAAACTATTGCAAGGAATCAAACATATCATATTTAGTGATCTACAAGTTTTATGTAGGATTTTATGACGAACCATGTGAATGACCAATTCCTGCCATCTCTCTAAATAGATATAAGTGAAGCAAGAGAGTTTAATCCTTTCTACAAAAGCTATGCCCATGCTCTAACAAATATAAGTGAAGCAAAAGAGCATTCTACAAATGGCGGTTTTCTATGTGAAGAGAAACAGGCAATCCAAACTTCAAAAGATATAAGTGAAGCACATGAAGCATTCTATAAAGCCATACTCAAAAGATATAAGTGAAGTGCAACGAGAATTCTATAAATCAACCATGGACTATCTCATACCAGCATGGTTCATAAAAAAAAGTGAAAACTAAATGCAAAATACGCTCCAAGATGTACGCGTATCATGTGACGAATAAAAATATAGCTCCAAGTAAAATTACCGATGGTTGTTAGAAGAAAGAGGGGATGTCTTCCGGGGAATCCCCAAGCTTGGTTGCTTGGGAGTCCTTGAATATTTCCTTGGGGTGCCTCGGGCATCCCCAAGCTTAGGCTCTTGCCACTTCTTATTCCTTCATCCATCGTGATCTTTCCCAAAACTTGAAAACTTCAATCACACAAAACTTAACAGAAAACTCTGTAAGATCCGTTAGTATAATAAAGCAAATCACTACTCTAAGTACTATTGAAAACTAATTCATATTTTATTTTTGCATTTTAGCTACTGTAATATAACTTTTTCATGGCTCAATCCACTGATAGAAATTGATAGTTTCATCAAAACAAGCAAACTATGCATCAAAAACAGAATCTGTCTTAAACAGGATAGTTAGTAGTAATATGAACATTCACCAAATCTCTGGTACTCCACAAATTCTGCCAAAATTAGGAAAAATAAACACTTTGTATAGAAAGACAGTGAAAAAAGTTTCAGAACCGTTTGATGTTCCAGTAAAAAATGTAAAATCGCGCACTACAGCCAAAGTTTCTGTTCTGCACCGCACAAACCAAGAAGCAATGTAAACATCCTAAAGGCAAATCTTCGCACATTATTTTTATAATAAAATGGAATTTTACAAGGGTATAATTATTTTTATTGAGCATGAACAAAGTTTCTGTAATCAAGATTCACAAAGTTTCCGTGAGCATGAACAAAGTTCAAGGAGCTCCCCCACTTCAACAATGCTTGTCTCTCTCACTTTCACTTTCCTTTTTGAAAAGTTTTGGGTTCCCCTCTTTATTTTTTTGTTTTTAAACTTGATAAAAGAACTCAACAGAAATAAATGACTCTCTAAAACTTCCGGGTTGTCTCCCTGGCAGCGCTTTCTTTAAAGCCATTAAGCTAGGCATAAGGTGCTCAAGTAATGGATCCACCCGGATCCCAAGGTATATCAAAGCCAATTTTAATCAACAATGATTTGTAATTTAGTAGTGAGAACAAAGTAGCATATTGTAACACCCTCGATGCGACTATAGCTCCCACGTGTCGAGGCACGACTTAGAGACATAATCGCATTGAAGGCATATGTCGCAAGTTAGGCAATCTTCACAACATCCCATGTAATATGAATAATAAAGGGGGGAACATAGTTCGCTTACATTCGCCACGTCAATCACGAACATAAATAACATTACATCATCCAAAACACTCATGGCCCCACTACGGCGCCAAAATAAAAGAGAACCCAACATGCGACACGGCCCCGAATCAAACCCCAACTAGGCACCACTACTGATCATCAGGAAAAGACACGCAGTAACGCTGAGAGTCTTCGTCGAACTCCCACTTGAGCTCGTACTCGTCACCTGGAGCGGAATCACCTGGACCTGCATCTGGAGTTATAGTATCTGTGAGCCACAGGGACTCAGCAATCTCGCACCCTCGCGATCAAGACTATTTAAGCTTATAGGAAGGGTAAGACAAATATATGTGGAGCTGCAGCAAGCGACTAGCATATATGGTGGCTATCTTATTCGCAAAAGAGAGCGAGAAGAGGAGGCAAAGCGCGAGCGTGAAAAACTAGAGGAACAACCTGCACAAGCATTACTCCAACACCGTGTCCACTTCCCGGACTCCGTCGAGAAGAGGCCATCACGGCAACACACTCAGTTGATTCATTTTAATTAATTAAGGTTCAAGTTATCTACAACCGGACATTAACAAATTCCCATCTTCCCATAACAGCGGGCACGGCTTTCGAAAGTTCAATCCCTGCAAGGGAGTCCCAACTTAGCCCATGACAAGCTCTCACGGTCAACGAAGGAATAGACCTCCTCCCAAGACGTTCCGATTAGACTCGGTATCTCGGTAACTCAAGACACTTCGACAGGTTAAAACAAGACCAGCAACACCGCCCGAATGTGCCGACAAATCCCGATAGGAGCTGCACATATCTCGTTCTCAGGGCACACTCAGATGAGACTAGCTATGAGAAAAACCAATCCTCAAGTTTCCCCGAGGTGGCCCTGCAGGCAGCTCAGTTCGGACCAACACTCAGAGGGAGCACTGGCCCGGGGGGTTAAAATAAGATGACCCTTGAGTCTGCAGAACCCAAGGGAAAGAGAAGGCTAGGTGGCGAATGGTAAAACCAATGTTGGGCATTGCTGGAAAAGCTTTAATCACGGTGAAATATTAAGGGGTTCCCATTATAACCCAACCGCGTAAGGAACGCAAAGTCCGGGAACATAACACCGATATGACGGAAACTAGGGCGGCAAGAGTGGAACAAAACACTAGGCGAGAGGCCGAGCCTTCCACCCTTTACCAAGTATATAGATGCATTAAGATAACGTAGCAACATAATGATATCCCAACAAGTAAATAAATGTTCCAACAAGGAACGACTCCAATCTTCACCTGCAACTAGCAACGCTATAAGAGGGGCTGAGCAAAGCGGTAACATAGCCAATCAACGGTTTGCTAGGACATGGTGGGTTAGAGGTTCAACATGGAAATTGGGAGGCTGACAAGCAAAAGGTAGGCATTGTAGCAATGGCATAGCAAAATAGCGAGCAAACTAGCATAGCAAAGATAGTAGTGATTTCGAGGGTATGATCATCTTGCCTGCACAGTTGTCCGAGTTGACTGGATCCTCAAAAAAAAACTCAACGGGCTCCTCGGTAGCGAACTCGTCTCCCGGCTGTACCCAAACAAGACAAACAAGCAGCAAGGACACAATCAACCACGTGCAAGGATCAAGCGTTATGATGCAATGATGATATGCTATGCGGAATGCGATGCGGGGTGCAAAATGCAAGATATGACAGGAAATGCATGAACCTGGCCTCAACTTGGAATTCCAAGGGTGCCACTAGAAAGATGATATGAAATCGCTTGAAAACGATATAAAGAACGCCGGAATCGGAGTTACGGTTTGGAAATGGCAAGCGATTCAAAATTGACACCGGTCTGCGATTTACAGCAAGTAGGCATCTAAATGCAATGAGATGAACATGCTACAGCCACCAAACATGACAACAAAATACATGGCAGGGATGCACACAAGATGCTTAACAAAAGACTAGCACTGAGCCACGGCCAATTCATCCATTAAGAGGTTCAAACAAGCATGGCAAAAGCGCAAATGCAAAACAGATTCCAGACTTAGTGAAATTAACACTTGTCTGAAATTTCAGATCACGAAGCCCTCTTTGGAGCAGCAAAACAACATGATACATGACCTGATTATGAAAAATAAGAACATGGCATGGAGCTACTCAACAAGCTTAACAAAAGACCCAAAATGACCTGGGGCCAAAAGGGTTCACAAAATATACTAACGGGCACACGAACATAGCAAAAACACAATCAGTTCTCAGACTTTGTGAAAACTGAGACATGCTGAAATATAACTCACGAAGGCATGTAAACGAGCTCGATGCACTCACTACGGTGCAAGTCATGGCAAGGAAATCATACATCCATTAAGAAGGCACAAAATGCTAGCTATACATGGCAAGAACAATGGCATAGCATGCACGGATCAGCTACAATAACATCGGCAAACTCGCAAACGAGTTGACGATCTGCCCAGATTCACCACGAAGCAAAAGTAGAGCTCGATTGACTCAAGTTAGGATGCTCCATAAATGCAAACGAAGACATGGATGGATATATCACTACAAGATTAACAAAACTCCTTTACTGATGATCCTCAAAAGAGGCACGGATCACTAGGAAACAAGCTGAACATATGGCATCATGAACTAAATAATCCCAGACTATGAAAACTAATGTCCCTGAAAACAGATTTACCGGGTGCCTCACTTTGCAAGCTTGCACAAGTCACCACACACATCCTAAAAATGCATGGGTTGCACCTCTGGAAAGAAGACAAAATCCTTAACAAAACATATGAAGGACTCACAGGCATATCATGCACACAATAATCATGGCAAAAATGACAAAAGTCTAAGATGAACTAGCAGATCTAACAATTAACTCACGAACCCTTTTCTAACAGCATTTCGGACATCAAGATGCACTCAAATGAAAATGAGGCAATGGAATGAAATGATGTACTCGTCGAGGCGAACATTTTGATATACTATATGTTCAAAACGGAGCTACAGATGCAAAGATACGGCCGGTCAAAGTAGGCATAAAAATTAGGGTTAGGGACGAAAAAGTCAACCGAAAATATCTCCAGATCCAGATTTGGAATCACTGTTCACGGGCACAGACTTTGAGGTCGCCGGATTCTTCGCCGGAGTTCGTCGGGGATCGCCGGAGCTTGGAGAGGAGGAGGCCGGACGGCGGGGCCGGCCGGATCCGAGGCGCGGCGGGGTAGCGACGGCGATGGCGAGGTCGGTGGCGGCCGGGCGGCGGCTCGGCGGCGCGGGCTCGGCGCTGGGCGGGGCGGCGGCGAGGTGCGGCGGTCGCCGACGTCGAGTGGCGGGGCGGCTCCGGCCACCGGGCGCGGGGACGGAGGAGAGAGGCGGCGACGCTCGGGCGAGGAGGCGGCGCGGGGCCAGGGATGGGCCTGGCGGGCCGGCGGTGGAGGCGAGTGGCACGGGTCACGTGGCGGGAGGCGGTTGGCTGCAGCGGCGGGGCGGACAAAGTCCGGCGCGGCCGGACACGTCCGGTGCGCGGCGGATCCGATTTTTAGGGTTTCGAGAGGGGGAGATAATCCGAAAACGGGGGGGCTATTTATAGGCATATGTGGAGCTAGGAGAGTCCAAATAAGGTGCGGTTTTTGGCCACGCGATCATGATCGAACGCTCTAGGTGGTGGAGCAGAGTTTGGTGGGTTTTGGGCCAAATTGGAGGGGTGTTGGGCGGCAACACACACGAGGCCTTTTCGGTCCCTCGGTTAACCGTTGGAGTATCAAACGAAGTCCAAATGATACGGAACTTGACAGGCGGTCTACCGGTAGTAAACCAAGGCCGCTTGGCAAGTCTCGGTCCAATCCGGAAATGTTTAATCCCCACACACGAAAGAAAGCTAGAAATGACCACTGGAGGAGAACGAAGCGCCGGAATGCAAAACGGACAACGGGAAAAAAAAGCTCGAATGCATGAGATGAACACGTATGCAAATGCAATGCACATGATGACGTGATATGAGATGCATGAAAATGAAAACAACACACGGAGACAAAGACCCGAACCCGAGAAATAAATATGACTTAACGCCGGAAACAGCAAGAGTTGGAGTACAAATAGGGAAAGTTACATCCGGGGTGTTACAACACTCCACCACTACGAAAAGATCTCGTCCCGAGATCTAGGACTGAAAGAACTCCGGGTACTCAGAACGGAGGTGATCCTCGAGTTCCCAGGTAGCTTCACGGTCGGAATGGTGTGACCACTTGACTTTGACAAATTTGATTGACTTGTTGCGAGTCTTGCGTTCAGTCTCTTCAAAAATAGCAACTGGGTGCTCACGATAAGAGAGATCTTCTTGGAGCTCAATGTCCTCGAAGTTGATGGTGCGGTCAGGAGTCTTGAAGCACTTTCGAAGCTGAGAGACATGGAACACGTCATGAACATTTGCAAAGTTTGAAGGAAGCTCGATTTGATAGGCGAGGTCGCCTCTCTTGCTGACAATCTTGAAAGGTCCTACGTATCTAGGGGCAAGCTTTGTCGTGGTTCTAAGCCTGACAGTAGAGTGGGGGTAGGTATGGAGAGGCAAGGTCCTAGCTACGGAGGGGTTGTAAACACGAGGGATGTACGAGTTCAGGCCCTTCTCGGAGGAAGTAACAGCCCTACGTCTCGGAGCCCGGAGGCGGTCGAGTGGATTATGAGTGTATGAGTTACAAGGTGCCGAACCCCTCTGCCTGTGGAGGGGGGTGGCTTATATAGAGTGCGCCAGGACCCCAGCCAGCCCACGTAGGAGAGGGTTTAAGGTGAGTTAAGTCTGGGGCGTTACTGGTAACGCCCCACATAAAGTGTCTTTACTATCATAAAGGCTACTTAATTATAGGCCGTTGCAGTGCAGAGTGCCTCTTGACCTCCTGGTGGTCGAGTGAGTCTTCGTGGTCGAGTCCTTCAGGCCAGTCGAGTGAGTCCTTCGTTGGTCGACTGGAAGGCGACCTCTTCTAAAGATGTCCTTGGGTAAGTTACTTGGATCAGGTCCATGACCCTACCCTAGGTACATAACCCCATCATTAGCCCCCGAATGGATTGAGGCTTCGAGTGAAGAAGGAGTTGATGTCGTTTCCGATTAACCTTTGCGCTATGGTCGTGCGCTGTCCTGGACCAAAGAACCTCTTCGTCGGCAGTGTGCAACTTGTCTTCAGTCGACTTGATCCATTCTCTTCTTTTGTCGAGTGATCTTTCGGGCTTCGACGATCTCCGAGCGACGGATCGCCGGAAACCCCGTGTCTGATAGACTGATCTGCTGTTCGCGGATTCCGCGGGATGCGAAATTTGGGGACGCGCGCGAAGTGGAGCGGACCGCGGCGTTCGGATGGGACGGGACATAGACGCCTCGATCTCCGCGCCGCTTTATCCGCCACGTATCCCGTCTGCATAACTGTTCCTGATATGATTAGATCGACCGGGCCCACATGTCATCCACTCGGAAGGGACCTTATAAATGCGCCCGGTGAGGATTTCTGTACTGCGCCTCAGCATTCTCTCTCTCTCTCTCTCCCTTCGTCCCCGTTCAGCGCGCTCGCTCTCGCCCCCGCACAACTCCCCCACGCGCACCTCCCCCTCGCGCACCTCGCCGGCAACCATGGCCAAGGAGAAGACGACGGCGCTGGAACGTGCGAAGAAGGCGTCGGCGTCGGAGAAGGCGAAGGGGAGATCTACCAGCCGCGGAGGGTCTTCTTCCAGATCCCGCCTGCCGAAGGGCTGGGTCCAAGGAGACTGGATCCAGTCGACCATCACAGAGAAAGACCTCCTCGACATGGCCAACGAGGGCTTGATCCCTCATGGAGCTGCGAGGCTTCCGGGGAAGGAGTGGCAGCCCCAGCCAGAAGAGGGTGAGTGTGTGCTCTTGGACACCCATGTTGATCGTGGATTTTCCTTGCCTCCGAGTATTTTCTTCCGTGGCTTCTTGAACTTCTTTGGAGCGCAGCTCCACCACTTTACCCCAAACTCTATCGCCTATCTTGCCGCATTTGTGTCCATGTGTGAGGGTTTCTTGGGCTGTCGACCGCACTGGGGTTTGTTCAAACATATATTCACGTGTCGCTCTTAGACCGTGAAGAAGGCGAGCCCAGGTGATGAGAGAACCCGAGTCGTCCAAATGTGTGGGGGTCTGGGGATCCAGGTGAGGAATAAGAGCATCTTCCCGCCCATGACCTTTCCCGAGTCAGTCAGAGGCTAGCAGTCGACTTGGTTCTACTGCCAGGACCAGTCGACGCCGGGGCAGTCGAGTGGACTCCCACAATTTACCATGGACCGAGTGAACAAGCCTTCCTCTCTGAAGTTGATTCCGAAGGAGAAAGCGGACGTGAAGATGTTGATGGAGCGCGTGCTGCAGCTGGTTCGGGAGGGAGTGACGGGCATGGATCTCTTGGAGGTCTTCCTTAGGCGTCGTATCCAGCCCCTGCAGTTCCGGAGCCACTGCATGTGGTTGTACTGTGGGACTGAAGACGAGACTCGAGTCCATCCGGAAGCAGTCGACGATGTCACTCTGGAAAGATGGATGGTAGCCGTTACCGGAAACAAGGACAACCCACGCGGAGCTAGAAGGATTCCTCCACTCGATCACAAAAGCGATCCAAACAAGGTACACTTGCTCTGCACTCCACTCCGTTCTTGTCTTATTCATTTCTGTTTACTCTGCCGACTGGTCGACTGATCCTTGTCTTGATATCTGCTAGGCCCTCACCGAGCTGTACTCGATGCCCAATGGGGCACAAACTCCGACTGAGGAGGGTGAGGCGAGTGGGGGCGAGAGCCAGGACGAGGAGGAATGGGACTCGGACGTTGCAGAGGATGATGATGATGATGACGATGATGGTGGTGATGAAGATGACGTTGAAGACGAGGAGGAAGAGGAGGAGGAGGTCGTACCACCGCACTCGGAAAGGCGGTCGAAGCTTGTCCACGACCCTTCGACCGAACGTGGTAAGGGGGTTGCGACCGCCGCTCAGTCGACCAAGCGCCCTCGGACCACCTCTCCGGTGCCGACTGAGAAGGCGCCGAAGCAGCCCAGGGCGGCCTCGTCGAAGCCGATCAAGCTCCTGCCGAAGATGAAGGTGTCCATCCCCACCATATCAGGGTAATCGTGCTGCTTAAGTCTTCTTATTTTGTGTGAACTTTGTCTCTGGTCGACGCTGAAGTTAGTCGACTGATCCTTTGGAGTTGCAGTGCTGCAACTTCTGAAACCTCAGCCCGGGCTGATGACCACGAGATGGAGGACGCAGCAACTTCGAAACCAGGTACTGTATTCTTAACGCCGTTCTTAGTCGACTGACTTGCGATCTCTGATCCTGATTCTTCTCCGTAGCCCCACCCAATGTTGTTATCGATCTCCCTGATGATGATGAGGATGAAGAACCACTGAAGCGCAGGAGGAGTCGGAAAGCGTCCGCCAGTAAGGTGCCTCAGGATGTGACGGCGCCTGAGATTCCGACTGCGGAGGAAGGGAACACCACTCGACACACGGTGTCCTTCGCAGATCCATTGACGAGTGCCCAGCAGCCCTCCCTCTTCACAACGCACCATGTCCCGGAGGACCAAGCTGGCGCGGCGAAGGAGGCAATACGCCAGGCGGGAATCATGATGGCGCAGCTGAAGACCATCCGGGATGCGAGCCAGGCGGCATATGACGCCAGTTCTGCCCTCCAAAGCAATGTTCAGGTCAGTCGACCATCGTTTGCTCTGTTGGATATGCTACCAAAAACTTTCCTTTCCGGTATTTATAGTAGTCACCCAGTGGGTGTGTCGATTAAACTCCGTGTTAGCGGGGGCACGCTGAGTGCACCCGCTGGGTGTAGTCCCCAAGGCTAAGGTCGACTGCTGGCAGTCGGCCTTAGGCTTTATGATGTCGATCTTTCTGTCAGTCGACTATGTCGACTGGATTTCACAAACCGGTGGGGGCACGCTGAGTGCACCCACTGGGTGTAGTCCCCGAGACTGTGGTCGACTGCTTGCAGTTGATCACAGTCTTAGAGAATGCATCTCGCTCTTTTTTTTTTGAGGTCGACTGGTCGACTTTGTCTTCAACAGGATTAGTGGGGGCACGCTGAGTGCACCCACTGGGTGTAGTCCCCGAGACTACGGTCGAATGCTTGTATTCGGCTGTAGTCTTAGAAACGTGTGTTTTTCCCTTTTTCACTCGGAAGTGAATTATATTTGACGTTTAGTCGATTGGTTCTTCGCAGAACTCTTGTGATCTTGTGGCTCGCTACTCTGAGCTGGAAAACAAGCACACTCAACTCAAGCTGAGCCTGAAGCTGGTTCAGGAGAAGCTGACAAAGGCAAAGGAGGAGACCGAAGGTATGTTTGGTGAGATCCTGACGACTGCTTTTCCCCTCGCTTGTTTCAAAATATGATCTTGCTGTAACTTGCAGGTAAGGTAAGGGAAGCCCAACAGAAGAAAGACCTTGAACTAGCTGAGAAGATCAAGCTTGCTGACGAGAAGTTAGCTTCAGTCACCAAGCTTGAACAAGACAATACCAATCTGAAAGCTGCTCTTGGGATCGCCAACAAGGAGGTCAGTCGACTGAAAACTGATAAAGCTGCCCTGACCGACCAAGTCAGCAAATTGACTGGGAAGAAAACTGATCTGGAGGCCTTCCTGAGTGGTCTTGCCAAGAAGCTGTTTCTTATGCTTGAAGGTAAACCTCTATGCTTGGCAAACATTTCCAATTGTGGTTTTTCCATTCGACCATCTCCTTGACTTAGTGATCATCCTTGCAGAATTTTGTCAAAACTTTGAAGAAGAAACCAGCCGGCTGGAGCCAAACCTCGACCCCGTCAATTCTCCTGTGAACGACGAAGTTGCCATGGATGTTTTCCGATTGGAGTCTCGTGTTGCAGCTGTCGTGGACTATCTCGCAAGGCTGAAGGCCGC
Organism: Triticum dicoccoides; assembly: GCF_002162155.2. Lineage (NCBI taxonomy): Eukaryota > Viridiplantae > Streptophyta > Magnoliopsida > Poales > Poaceae > Triticum > Triticum dicoccoides. Next base: position 445,144,459 of record NC_041392.1, read on the forward strand.
CACATCTCGCATCGACTCGACGCTCTGGCCTGAGGAGACACTTCAGAATGACCTTGAGTCGCTGATGACCCGCTTGAACACGATCCCTGGTCGAGTGCAGGAATGGAAGAAGTCCTCGGCTCGGTGTGGTGCAGATGTTGCTCTGTGTCTGGCTCGAGTCCACTGTAAAGATGCGCGAGAAGAGAAGCTGGCGGCTCTCCGGGTGGCCAACACCAAGAAACACGACTTCAGGTCCTTTATGGAAACTTTCCTTGCAGCTGCCACTCGGATCGCCGACGGAATTGACCTTGATGAATTCGTTGCACCTTCCAGCCCTCCACAGGAGGGGTAAAAAACTTCTTCTGGCTCGACGCTTTTAAATTTGCCTCGGTATGCCGAGTGGAATTGTAACCGATAAACCTTAACAGGCTTAACGCCTGAGCACTCTCGGTTCCTTTAGATATCGAATCAAACTTGAATTTGGTGCTTGAATATGATTGCCTTTGGCTCGAAACGCCTTTTGCAGGTTCAAAGCGAGGCGCCCTTACTGCAATCGACTTATTCTTTAGCCCATTTAGGCGAGTACTGGGCTGCGGCTAAGCCTCCGAGTGGAAGCTCGGCTTACCACTCGGTAGGATTTCTATAACTTAGGCGAGCACTGGGCCGCAGCTAAGCCCCCGAGTGAGAGGTCTGTTCTTCACTCGGTAGGATTTTTGCAACTTAGGCGAGTGCTTGGACTGCAGCTAAGCCCCCGAGTGAGAGGTCTGCTCTTCACTCGGTAGGATTTTTGTAACTTAGGCGAGTGCTTGGACTGCAGCTAAGCCCCCGAGTGAGAGGTCTGCTCTTCACTCGGTAGGATTTTTGTAACTTAGGCGAGTGCTTGGACTGCAGCTAAGCCCCCGAGTGAGAGGTCTGCTCTTCACTCGGTAGGATTTTTGTAACTTAGGCGAGTGCTTGGACTGTAGCTAAGCCCCCGAGTGAGAGGTCTGCTCTTCACTCGGTAGGATTTTTGTAACTTAGGCGAGTGCTTGGACTGCAGCTAAGCCCCCGAGTGAGAGGGTTGCTCTTCACTCGGTAGGATTTTTTACAACTTAGGCGAGCACAGGGCTGCAGCTAAGCCCCCGAGTGAAAGTCTGGCTTACCACTCGGTAGGATTTTTATAACTTAGGAGAAACGGATTTGCAGCTAAGCCTCCGAGTGGGAGTCTGGCTCACCACTCGGTAGGATTTTTACAAACTTAGGCGAAACGGATTCGCGGCTAAGTCACCCACTGAGGGGGAATTTTATTGTGGACAAAAATAAAAAGTGACAGAAATTATGGAGGAACTATGACACTATTATTTTGAGGTCCATGAACTACAGAAGTACTTTATTGCAACTCATCCGAGTGATAAAACTTAAGTGTAAAATGGGTGGAGTAGCTCCACGTTCCAAGCTCGGGGCTCGTCGATATTATGCTCGACGTTGTAAAGACGGTACGCCCCGTTGTGGAGGACCTTGGTGACGATGAAGGGGCCTTCCCAAGAAGGAGCAAGCTTGTGTGGTTTGTGCTGATCCACTCGGAGAACTAAATCCCCTTCCTGGAAGGCTCGACCTCTCACATTTCTGGCGTGGAAACGACGCAAATCTTGTTGGTAGATGGTCGAGCGGATCAGAGCCATCTCCCTTTCTTCCTCCAAAAGGTTGACTGCGTCCTGCCGCGCTTGTTCAGCCTCTGCTTCGTTGTAGACTTCAACTCGAGGAGCATTGTGGAGAAGATCACTCGGCAAGACTGCTTCAGCTCCGTAGACCAAGAAGAATGGAGTTCTTCCGGTCGACCGATTAGGTGTGGTCCGCAGCCCCCAAAGCACTGAGGGAAGTTCGTCGACCCAAGCTCCAGCCGCGTGTTTGAGATCACGCATTAGTCGAGGCTTCAATCCCTTAAGAATCAGTCCATTAGCTCGCTCTGCTTGTCCATTCGACTGCGGATGGGCGACTGAAGCGTAGTCGACCCGTGTGCCTTGGGAGTTGCAGAAATCTCTGAATTCCTCTGAGTCAAAGTTCGACCCATTATCCGTGATGATGCTGTGCGGGACACCATATCTGAATATTAGTTCCCTGATGAAGCTAACAGCAGTACCGGTGTCAAGGATCTTGATTGGTTTAGCCTCGATCCACTTGGTGAACTTGTCGACTGCCACCAGTACATGCGTGAAGCCACTTCGTCCTGTTCTCAAAGGACCGACCATGTCCAGTCCCCATACTGCGAAAGGCCAGACGAGTGGGATGGTCTTCAGGGCCGACGCAGGTTTGTGCGACATATTCGAGTAGAACTGACATCCCTCGCACTTATCCACTATATCTTTTGCCATCTCATTCGCCTTTGGCCAGTAAAATCCGGCTCGGTATGATTTGGCCACGATGGTCCGAGAGGACGCATGATGACCACAGGTCCCTGAGTGAATATCATTGAGGATGAGTCGACCTTCTTCTGGTGTTATGCACTTCTGACCAACTCCAGTCGCGCTCTCTCTGTATAACTGTCCTTTGATTACGGTAAAGGCCTTAGATCGACGGACGATCTGTCGAGCCTCTTCCTCGTCCTCCGGAAGCTGTTTTCTCAGGATATATGCGACATACGGAACTGTCCAGTCGGGAATGACCACCAAAACCTCCATGATCAAGTCGACCACCGCTGGGACTTCAACTTCAGTCGGATCTGTGGCACTCTTGGGCTGTGGAGTTTCTTCGGTGAAAGGATCTTCTTTGACTGACGGAGTGTGTATATGCTCCAAGAACACACCACTCGGAATGGCTTCTCTCTTGGAACCTATCTTTGCTAGATCATCAGCTGCTTGATTTTTCAGTCGGGGTATATGATGGAGCTCCAACCCCTCGAACTTCTTTTCCAACTTCCTCACTGCACTGCAGTATCCAGTCATGGCTGGGCTTCTCACGTCCCACTCTTTCATCACCTGGTTGACCACTAAATCCGAGTCGCCATAGACCATCAGGCGACGGACGCCGAGTGAAATGGCCATGCGCAACCCATATAAGAGGGCCTCATATTCTGCCTCATTGTTGGAGGAATCAAAGTGAATCTGGAGCACATATCTGAGCTTATCTCCTCTGGGGGAAACCAGGACAACCCCAGCACCGGAACCATTCAACATCTTAGAGCCATCAAAGAACATGGTCCAATGCTCCGAGTGAACTTCAGTCGGCTGCTGTTGTTCAATCCACTCGGCGAGGAAATCTGCTATTGCCTGGGACTTAATGGCTTTCTTTGCCTCAAACTTGATATCAAGGGGAAGAAGTTCAATCGCCCATTTGGCCACTCGACCAGTTGCATCTCTGTTGTGTAAAATCTCTGATAGTGGAGCGTCGCTAACGACTGTGATGGAATGATCAGAAAAATAATGAGCAACCTTCTTTGTGGTCATGTATATTCCATACACAAGCTTCTGATAATGAGGGTATCTCTGCTTGGATGGAGTCAAGACTTCAGACAAATAATACACTGGGCGCTGAACTTTGAGAGCTTTTCCTTCTTCTTCCCGCTCGATCGTTAGCACAGTACTGACGACTTGTCCTGTGGCTGCGATATAGAGCAACAGAGGCTCTTTGCTGATTGGAGCAGCAAGCACCGGCTGGGTGGAGAGCAGAGTTTTTAGCTCGGCAAACGCTGCATCAGCTTCTGGGGTCCACTCGAACTTGTCAGTCTTCTTCATCAGTCGGTAAAGAGGCAATGCCTTTTCACCGAGTCGTGAGATGAATCGACTTAATGCGGCCAAGCATCCAGTAAGCTTCTGGACATCGTGCACTCGCACAGGGCGTTTCATTTGGAGAATAGTGCCAATCTTCTCTGGGTTAGCGTCGATTCCCCGTTCAGAAACGAGAAAACCGAGTAACTTGCCACCAGGAACTCCAAATGTGCACTTTGATGGATTGAGCTTGATATCATATCTTCTGAGGTTGGTAAATGTTTCGGCGAGATCAGCGAGCAGGTCGGAACCTTTTCGTGACTTGACAACGATATCATCCATATATGCTTCCACATTCCGACTGATTTGAGTGAGTAGACACTTCTGAATCATTCGCATAAATGTGGCTCCGGCATTCTTGAGGCCGAATGGCATGGTGATATAGCAGAAGCACCCGAATGGAGTGATGAAAGCTGTTTTTACCTCGTCGGGTCCGTACAGACGGATCTGGTGGTACCCGGAGTAGGCATCTAAAAAAGATAGCCTCTCGCATCCCGCGGTCGAGTCAACAATTTGATCTATGCGAGGGAGAGGAAAATGATCTTTCGGGCAGGCCCGGTTGATGTGCTTGAAATCAATGCACATTCGGAGCGACTTGTCCTTCTTAGGAACCATGACGGCATTAGCGATCCACTCGGAGTGGTATATCTCTCGGATAAATCCTGCCGCCAACAGTCGAGCCACTTCTTCACCAATGGCCTTTCTCTTCTGGACGGCGGACCGCCGAAGATGCTCTTTGACTGGTTTTGCTGATGAGTCGACTCTTAGGCGATGCTCAGCCAGTCCCCTGGGAACACCTGGCATGTCAACGGGCTTCCATGCAAAAATGTCCCAGTTCTCACGGAGGAACTGGATGAGCGCTTCTTCCTATTTTGGGTCGAGTGTTGTGGAGATGCGGGTCAGAGCTGCATCGGGGTCGGTCGGGTGAATGTGAACAGGCTTTGTCTCATCGGATGACTGAAATGCAGACTCTGTGGCGGGTTTCTTGGATCGCAGCAAGTCACTCGGATCTGCGTTTTGCTTGTATTCCTCGAACTCGACCGCTGTCACCTGGGAATCGGCAATCTTTGAGCCCTTCTGAAAGCACTCTTCTGCCTTTTTCCGATCACCGGTGACAGTGATCACTCCTTTGGGGTCGGGCATCTTCAATTTGAGGTACACGTAACATGGTCGAGCCATGAACCATGCGTAAGCTGGTCTCCCCAAAATGGCATGATATGCACTCTGAAAATCCACGACCTCAAACGTTAACTTTTCTTTGCGAAAATGTTTCGAATCACCAAACACCACGTCCAAAGCTATTTGGCCAAGTGACTCGGCTTTCTTCCCTGGTATAACTCCATGAAAGCTCATGTTACTAGTGCTCAGTCGGGACATCGGAATGCCCATTCCTTTCAGTGTGTCTGCATACAACAAATTCAGCCCGCTTCCACCGTCCATCAGCACTTTTGTCAGTCGAGTGCCTTCGACAACTGGATCGACCACCAAAGCTTGCCTCCCAGGGGTGGCAATATGAGTCGGGTGATCAGATTGGTCGAATGTGGTGGGTATTTGAGACCATTTCAGATAATTTGCTTTTGCTGGGGCAACCATGTTCACCTCTGGGTTAATGACTTTCAGTCGACTCCTGCTTTCCACATCTGCAAAGATCATCAGAGTGGAGTTGATATGCGGATATCCTTCCTCACTGTCCTCCTTGTCTTCGGCCTTGTCCGACTCCTTCTCCTTGTCCTTAGACTGTTTTCCCTGAAACTGCTGGATCAGGAGTCGACATTGGCGAGTGGTGTGCTTCGGGTAAATGATATTCCCCTCTTCGTCTTTCTTCGTGTGAATGTGACATGGCATATCCATCACGTCGTTCCCTTCTTTATCCTTTACCTTCTTGGGGTTCCAGGATCCTTTTGGTTTCCCTTTAAACTTTCCTTGAGTCACGGCCAGAGCCTCTCCAGGAGCTGCTGGTTCAGCCTTCCGCTTCTGTTTCCGACTGGTGTTTCCTTTTTTCGACTGACTCGGCTTGTGCTTGCCGCTTCGGAGTCGGTCTTCTTCTTCGCCGTTGGCGTACTTGGTAGCAATCTCCATCATCCGACTCAAGGTCATGTCACCGGTTCGACCAAACTTCAAACTCAGTTCTCTGTTCTTGACGCCATCCTTGAAGGCGCAGACTGCCTGATGATCAGACACATTCTCCACAGTGTGGTGCAAAGTGATCCACCTCTGAATATACTCTCTGAGGGTCTCATTAGCCTTCTGCACGCAGACTTGCAACTCTGTCAATCCAGCTGGTCGCTTGCAAGTTCCTTCAAACATTCTGATGAACACTCAGGACAGATCTTCCCAAGTGTAAATGCTGCTAGGAGGTAATTGAGTCAACCATGCCCTGGCAGAACCTTCCAGCATGAGGGGCAAGTGTTTCATGGCCACCTCGTCGTTCCCACCACCAATCTGAACTGCCACTCGGTAGTCTTCAAGCCAAGTTTCAGGCTTAGACTCACCAGTGAACTTGCTGACTCCTGTTGCCAACCTGAAATTGGGAGGGATAACTGCGGCTCTGATAGCTCTGCTGAAACATTCAGGACCAGAAACATGCACTCGACTGCTTGTGGGCGCATCTCTGTCGAGTCCGCCCCGATGGGCTCTGTTCCGGTCGACCAAACCTTGCACGATAATGGATCGCGCGTCGAAGCCCGGTTCTCTGGGGTCGACTGGAACCCTTCGCCCTGTACTGTACTGACGCCTATCATCTGGCTGCCGAGGAGCGTAAGACCCACCCCTCGGAGGGGAATTGGGCACTCGATGCCTATCATCTCGGTCGAGTCTGTCGCCATATTGATCTCACCGATTCTCGCGCCCTTCACGCCGCGGAGGCGATCTGGGGCTGTGAGCCGACTGAACCGTATTCACAGTGACGGATCGACTGTGAATTCTGTTGCGCGACTGAGACACGGCTGAATTCTGATCTCCTGCTGCCCGGAGCAGATCCCTGATCTGCAGCAAACCTCTGCCAGCTTCCGACTGCGAAGGCTGGATGGACTCTGCTATACGGGTCGCAGCTGCTAAATTCTGAATTGGGGTTCGATATACCTGAGTCGGCGGGAAGAGTTGACGTCGACTGGTGTCGGGAACTTGTTGCCGCGCGCGCTCATCGAGTGCTCGCTGAAGGTTCTCCAGTCGAGTGCGCTCGGCCAAATTGGCCAGACGCGCCTCCTCCAAGGCACGAGCCTCGGGGGTTTCTCCTGCGATGGGAGTACGCAGGGCGTCCACGTTCCTGCGGTGAAGTTCCTCTCTTTGCAGAGAGTCGAGTGGCTCGGGCTGGTACTCTTCGTGGCGTCGTGCGGGGTCGCCTCCGTCGCCTGCTCCATCATCACGGGCGAAGCCAGGGGGACTGCGGGGCCCATCGACCATCAAGATTTCCGCCGCTGGATCACTGCTACCGCACTCGGATGCAGTCTCTACGGAGCCAGTCGACAGATCGAACAAGCCGTAGAGAGATTCGTCGGGCTCGATTGCCGCAACTTGGGTGGTGGCCGATTGGCGAGCCACCGCGTGCCTCACCCATCGCTGAAGCCTCGACCGGCCCGAGCGCTTGCGCTGGCGGGATACCGGGAGGGTGGATGATGGAGGAGCCGACCGATACTGGGTCGACGGTTGCCGCAGCAGAACGCCGCGGACACATGCGCGAAAATGCGTCGCACCGCGGACGGGGAGCGCATCTACGTCGAGTGGAGCCTCCTGGAGCCACGCGGAGTCGTCGGCGATGAAGGTGAGAGTGCCGAGACGGATCTCTTGACCCCCGACCAAAACTCCAGCAGACACCATGATGAAAGTACTCGGAAGAATCGCAACTTCTCCACAAAATCGCTAAAACACCTGCCCCACGGTGGGCGCCAACTGTCGTGGTTCTAAGCCTGACAGTAGAGTGGGGGGTAGGTATGGAGAGGCAAGGTCCTAGCTATGGAGGGGTTGTAAACACGAGGGATGTACGAGTTCATGCCCTTCTCGGAGGAAGTAACAGCCCTACGTCTCGGAGCCCGGAGGCGGTCGAGTGGATTATGAGTGTATGAGTTACAAGGTGCCGAACCCCTCTGCCTGTGGAGGGGGGTGGCTTATATAGAGTGCGCCAGGACCCCAGCCAGCCCACATAGGAGAGGGTTTAAGGTGAGTTAAGTCTGGGGCGTTACTGGTAACGCCCCACATAAAGTGTCTTTACTATCGTAAAGGCTACTTAATTACAGGCCGTTGCAGTGCAGAGTGCCTCTTGACCTCCTGGTGGTCGAGTGAGTCTTCGTGGTCGAGTCCTTCAGGCCAGTCGAGTGAGTCCTTCGTTGGTCGACTGGAAGGCGACCTCTTCTAAAGATGTCCTTGGGTAAGTTACTTGGATCAGGTCCATGACCCTACCCTAGGTACATAACCCCATCAAGCTTCCCTTTGATACCGAAGCGACGAGTACCTTTCATAGGAGAGACACGGAGGTAAACATGATTTCCGATCTCGAAAGCCAAATCACGGTGCTTACTATCGTAGTAGCTCTTCTGGCGGGATTGGGCTGCTTTGAGGTTATCACGAATGACTTTGCACATTTCTTCTGCTTCTGTGATTAAGTCATTACCCAGCAGCTGACGTTCACCGGTCTCAGACCAGTTGAGAGGGGTACGACACTTCCTGCCATACAGAATTTCAAATGGGGCCTTGCCCGAACTTGCTTGAAAACTATTGTTGTAGGAGAATTCAGCATAAGGAAGACAATCCTCCCATTTCATGCCGAAGGAGATCACACAAGCCCTGAGCATATCTTCAAGAATCTGGTTGACACGCTCGACTTGACCGCTTGTTTGAGGATGGAAAGCTGTGCTGAAGCGGATGTTGGTGCCCATGGCCTTCTGGAAAGAATCCCAAAACTTGGAGGTAAAGATGCTGCCACGGTCTGAAGATATCACTTGAGGAATAACGTGCAGAGAAACAATACGAGAGGTATAGAGTTCCGCCAATTGAGCTGCAGTGATCGACTCCTTGATAGGCAGAAAGTGAGCCACTTTGGTGAGTTTGTCGATGACAACGAATATAGCATCATTGCCACGCTTGGACTTTGGAAACCCAGTCACGAAGTCCATTTCAATGTGGTCAAACTTCCATTCTGGAATGGCAAGAGGTTGGAGGAGACCAGCTGGCCTTTGGTGTTCTTCCTTCACTCTTCTGCAGACATCACATTCATTCACGAATTGAGCGATCTCGCGCTTCATTCGTGTCCACCAATAAGCTTGCTTGAGGTCCTGATACATCTTCGTACTCCCAGGGTGGATGGAGAGGAGAGAATTGTGAGCCTTGTTCATGATCACTTTATGAAGTTCACCTTTGGGTACAACAATTCGATCCTCGAAGAAGAGAGTGTCCTTGTCATCAAGGCGGTAGCACTTGTACTTGGACTGACTCTTAGCAATCCCAATCTTCACCTTTTTCACCATAGCATCAAGAAGCTGGGCTTGGCGAATCTGGTCTTCTAAGGTAGGAGAGACTTGAAGGTTGGCGAGGAAACCTTGAGGAACAACTTGCAGATTAAGTTTGCGGAAAGCTTCACAAAGCTCGGGTTGATAAGGCTTGAGAATCAGACTGTTGCAGTGGGCCTTTCTATTCAAAGCGTCAGCAATCACATTGGCCTTGCCTGGAGTATACTCAATACTCGGATTATACTCTTGAATCATTTCGACCCATTGAGTTTGCCTAAGGTTGAGATTAGGCTGAGTGAAGATGTACTTGAGACTCTTGTGATCAGTGAAAATGTCCACTTTTCTTCCCAATAGAAGATGTCTCCAAGTCAAAAGAGCATGCACAACTGCCGCCAACTCGAGATCATGAGTGGGGTAGTTCTTCTCATTAGGCTTCAACTGGCGAGATGTATAAGCAACAACTTTCTTCTCTTGCATCAAAACTGCATCGAGACCTTGGTGAGAGGCATCACAAAAGACCTCGTTCGGTTTGGATTCATCAGGCGGAGTCAGTACTGGAGCAGTGATCAATTTCTCTTTCAAAGTGTTGAAAGCAATATCACACTCTGGAGACCAAACGTACTTGACGTGCTTCTGAAGAAGATTTGAGAGAGGCTTCACGATCTTAGAAAAGTTTTCAACGAATCTTCGGCAATAGCTTGCGAGACCGAGAAAACTGCGGAGTTGCTTCACATTCTGAGGAGGTTCCCAATTCACAATTGCAGACACCTTCTCAGGATTCACGGCAATGCCCTTGGCAGAGATGATATGACCAAGATAAAGAACCTCATCGAGCCAAAATTCACAGTTGGAGAACTTGGCGTAGAACTGATGTTCCCTGAGCTTATCAAGAACCAAACGCAAGTCCTTGGCATGATCTGCCTTGTTCTTGGAGAAAACCAGAATGTCGTCGAGATAGACCAAAACGAAGTCATTGGTGTAGGCGTTGAAGATGAAGTTCATCATGCGAGAGAACGTTGGAGGAGCATTGGCGGGGCCAAAAGACATGACAGTGTATTGAACCAAAGCTTGTTCTGAAAGCTGTCTTAGGAATATCTTCTTCACGAATGCGAATTTGGTGATAACCCATACGGAGATCAAGCTTGGAGAATACTTGAGCACCTTTGAGTTGTTCGAACAGCTCATTGATGTTGGGAAGTGGGTATTTGTTCTTGATGGTCTTCTTGTTCACTGGACAGTAATCAACACAAAGTCGGTCCGTTCCATCCTTCTTCTTCACAAAAAGAACACCACAACCCCACGGAGAAGAACTAGGCCGGATGAGACCCATTTTCTCTTGCATATCAAGTTATTTCTTCAGCTCCTTCAACTCTTCAGGTCCGAGCTTGTAAGGACGTTTGCACACAAGTTCCGTGCCAGGCTCAAGTTCAATAACGAATTCAACTGACCGGTGCGGAGGCATTCCTGGGAGCTCTTCTGGAAAAACGTCTTGATATTCGCAAACGACTGGAATTTGAGAGATGGCATCCAATTCACCCTTCTCATTGAGAGAAAACAGACAAATGGTATCATCCCGAGCGGCAAAGACAATTACATCCTCAGACGAATGCATCAATTGAATCTGCCTGGCTGCACAATCAAGCTGAGCCTTGTGTTTAGAAAGCCAATCCATTCCAAGAATAAGATCAATATCCGAGTCACCGAGAACCGTTGGAGAAGATAGAAACTTGTAGTCACCCAAAGTGATAGAAACATCCGGAGCAATGGAGTTAGCATGCATGCGCTTACCGGGAGAGACAACTGCTAAAGGACTATGCAAAATTTGCAAAGGCAAACCATGCTTATATGAAAACGGTCTCGAAATGAAACAATGCGATGCACCCGTGTCAAAAAGAACTTTTGCAGGAATATCATTAACAGGAAGGTTACCCATGATCACATCTGACGAGTCCTCTGCCTGAGCTGCATTCATCAGATTGACCTTGGCATGCTTGGGGTTATGCTTGACCACAGCTGTACTTGCCGATCTGACAGGAGGAGGAGGAGGAAGACGCCTCTGGTTGAAACACTTGTTGGCATAGTGCCCCTTCTGTTGGCACTTGTTGCATGTGACCTCTGAAAGCGGACGGTGATACAGAGCACTCGATCTTGGAGCTTGAGACGAAGTCTTGTTCTGAAAGCCAGGGTTGGGTGGGTGGGAAGAACCACTGCCACCTTTACTATTCTGCTGATACGGCTGACGGAACGGAGGAGGAGGAAGCCAAAACTTCTGCTGCTTGGCCACTTGAGTAGAGGAAGAAGGAGTAGCATCTCTGACTCGCTTCCTGGAAGCATCACACCTCAACTGAGCAGCCTCTTGCTTCAGTGCCATGTTGTAGAACTCATCGTATCTCAAGGGCTCGAAGAGAACAAGAGCGAGCTTAATATCTTCTCTGAGACCACCCATGAACTGGTATATCATGCTCTTCTCATCAGGCACGTCCTGCTTGGCAAAGCGGGCAAGCTTTTGGAACAACTTGTTGTAGTCATAGACAGACAAAGAGCCTTGCTTCAGATTGCGGAATTCCTCACGCTTTCTTTCAACCATGCTCTGCGGAATATGATGAGCTCGGAAATCTCGACAGAAATCATCACAAGTGATAACACGTCCACCTCTGGAATCCTTGTACTGCCGGAACCAATCTGCAGCTTGATCTTTGAGTTGGAAGGAAGCGAACTTGACAAAGTCCTCAGGCCTGACGTTACTGCACTCGAAATGCTTACACAGATCCACAAGCCAATCGTCAGCATTGGTTGCCTCAACACAATTGCTGGAAGTCTTTGGCCCGTTAGCAAGGAACTGGTTGAGTGTAGCAAAGTGACTCTGATTGCTGCCTTGATTCCCTTGACCGCCTTGATTGCGATCTTGAAGAATTTGCATGATCAGCTGTGTGTTTGCATTGGTTGCGGCCATCACAGCTTGCCATGCCTCTGGAGGAGGTGGAGGTGGTGGCGGATCAGGATTCGGAGTCGTGCGCGTTGGAGGAGCCATCCTGAAGAGGTTGACCACCATTAGCACATTGACAGATAAATATTGAAGCTGAATCCAACGGAATGGAAATTGCAACATATAGTCTTCACATCCGAACAAAATGAACGAATGCATTCCTCTTGAAATGGTCACATATCCATAAATTGAAAAGCCACGTAGAATTAAGGTAGAGAAATAAATCAACAAGGTACGGATCAAGAACGAATAATCGGTAAGAAATCCCAATCTCAAACCAATATCCGTGGAAGAAAAACTAGAGCTACTAGAATTCCCACCTATGAAACTCCCGAACCTTTCCGGTTATGCAATCAGGTGTTGGGGATACAGGGGAAGCATAATATCTCACCCAAACTAGCAAATCCTACATCCGGCTGTATCCATCCTTCAACACATAACCAAGAAACCTTCGGAAACCATCTACCTCAACCTTCGAAAAGCATCCGTTATACAAGTTATGGCGATACTCCCGAACTCCCGCCCCAGTACTGGGTGGCGTCGAGGTTATCTCACCAATGAACTGCATAAAAGAGATTTTCGATGTCGGCGAACATATCTCAAGTATTCCAGAATTGCAACGATAAAATTATGATGACAACACCTCAGAGCTCAACTCCCCGGGACACTTCCACTAAACCCTTGACAGGAGGCACCAAGACAATGTTCTCATCATAAGCCATCGGAACGATTCCAAGATACTCGCGTGATCCTAAATTTTTTTTAGTGAAATTTGAGAAGAGAAGAGTCAAAACTCTATGTCAGGATGCCTTACCAGAGCGATGAGGAGACTGGGAAGTAAAAAGAATTCCTAGACTCTCCGATATATAATTCCTAAGGACTCAAAACATTTTTCTAGACACAACTCAGCCGCTAAAAAAACGATCAAGCAATGGGGCTCCTAAGGTCGGGGAAGGCTCTGATTACCAACATGTAACACCCTCGATGCGACTATAGCTCCCACATGTCGAGGCACGACTTAGAGACATAATCGCATTGAAGGCATATGTCGCAAGTTAGGCAATCTTCACAACATCCCATGTAATATGAATAATAAAGGGGGGAACATAGTTGGCTTACACTCGCCACGTTAATCACGAACATAAATAACATTACATCATCCAAAACACTCATGGCCCGACTACGGCGCCAAAATAAAAGAGAACCCAACATGCGACACGGCCCCGAATCAAACCCCAACTAGGCACCACTACTGATCATCAGGAAAAGACACGTAGTAATGCTGAGAGTCTTCGTCGAACTCCCACTTGAGCTCGTACTCGTCACCTGGAGTGGAATCACCTGGACCTGCATCTGGAGTTATAGTATCTGTGAGCCACAGGGACTCAGCAATCTCGCACCCTCGCGATCAAGACTATTTAAGCTTATAGGAAGGGTAAGACAAATATATGTGGAGCTGCAGCAAGCGACTAGCATATATGGTGGCTATCTTATTCGCAAAAGAGAGCGAGAAGAGGAGGCAAAGCGCGAGCGTGAAAAACTAGAGGAACAACCTGCACAAGCATTACTCCAACACCGTGTCCACTTCCCGGACTCCGTCGAGAAGAGGCCATCACGGCAACACACTCAGTTGATTCATTTTAATTAATTAAGGTTCAAGTTATCTACAACCGGACATTAACAAATTCCCATCTGCCCATAACCGCGGGCACGACTTTCGAAAGTTCAATCCCTGCAGGGGAGTCCCAACTTAGCCCATGACAAGCTCTCACGGTCAACGAAGGAATAGACCTCCTCCCAAGACGTTCCGATCAGACTCGGTATCTCGGTAACTCAAGACACTTCGACAGGTTAAAACAAGACCAGCAACACCGCCCGAATGTGCCGACAAATCCCGATAGGAGCTGCACATATCTTGTTCTCAGGGCACACTCAGATGAGACTAGCTATGAGAAAAACCAATCCTCAAGTTTCCCCGAGGTGGCCCTGCAGGCAGCTCAATTCGGACCAACACTCAGAGAGAGCACTGGCCCGGGGGGGGGGGTTAAAATAAGATGACCCTTGAGTCTGCAGAACCCAAGGGAAAGAAAAGGCTAGGTGGCGAATGGTAAAACCAATGTGGGCCATTGCTAGAAAAGCTTTAATCACGGTGAAATATCAAGGGGTTCCCATTATAACCCAACCGCGTAAGGAACGCAAAATCCGGGAACATAACACCGATATGACGGAAACTAGGGCGGCAAGAGTGGAACAAAACACTAGGCGAGAGGCCGAGCCTTCCACCCTTTACCAAGTATATAGATGCATTAAGATAACGTAGCAACATAATGATATCCCAACAAGTAAATAAATGTTCCAACAAGGAACGGCTCCAATCTTCACCTGCAACTAGCAACGCTATAAGAGGGGCTGAGCAAAGCGGTAACATAGCCAATCAACGGTTTGCTAGGACATGGTGGGTTAGAGGTTCAACATGGCAATTGGGAGGCTGACAAGCAAAAGGTAGGCATCGTAGCAATGGCATAGCAAAAGAGCGAGCAAACTAGCATAGCAAAGATAGTAGTGATTTCGAGGGTATGATCATCTTGCCTGCACAGTTGTCAGAGTTAACTGGATCCTCAAAAGCAAACTCAATGGGCTCATCGGTAGCGAACTCGTCTCCCGGCTCTACCCAAACAAGACAAACAAGCAGCAAGGACACAATCAACCACGTGCAAGGATCAAGCGTTATGATGCAATGATGATATGCTATGCGGGATGCGATGCGGGGTGCAAAATGCAATATATGACAGGAAATGCATGAACCTGGCCTCAACTTGGAATTCCAAGGGTGCCACTGGAAAGATGAGATGAAATCGCTTGAAAACGATATAAAGAATGCCGGAATCGGAGTTACGGTTTGGAAATGGCAAGCGATTCAAAATTGACACCGGTCTACGATTTACAGCAAGTAGGCATCTAAATGCAATAAGATGAACATGCTACAGCCACCAAACAGGACAACAAAATACATGGCAGGGATGCACACAAGATGCTTAACAGAAGACTAGCACTGAGCCACAGCCAATTCATCCATTAAGAGGTTCAAACAAGCATGGCAAAAGCGCAAATGCAAAACAGATTCCAGACTTAGTGAAATTAACACTTGTCTGAAATTTCAGATCACGAAGCCCTCTTCGGAGCAGCAAAACAACATGATACATGACCTGATTATGACAAATAAGAACATGGCATGGAGCTACTCAACAAGCTTAACAAAAGACCCAAAGTGACCTGGGGCCAAAAGGGTTCACAAAATATACTAACGGGCACACGAACATAGCAAAAACACAATCAGTTCTCAGACTTTGTGAAAACTGAGACATGCTGAAATATAACTCACGAAGGCATGTAAACGAGCTCGATGCACTCACTATGGTGCAATTCATGGCAAGGCAAGCATACATCCATTAAGAAGGCACAAAATGCTAGCTATACATGGCAAGAACAATGGCATAGCATGCACGGATCAACTACAATAACATCGGCAAACTCGCAAACGAGTTGACGATCTGCCCAGATTCACCATGAAGCAAAAGTAGAGCTCGATTGACTCAAGCTAGGGTGCTCCATAAATGCAAACGAAGACATGGATGGATATATCACTACAAGATTAACAAAACTCCTTTACTGATCATCCTCAAAAGAGGCACGGATCACTAGGAAACAAGCTGAACATATGGCATCATGAACTAAATAATCCCAGACTGAAAACTAATAAGTCCCTGAAAACAGATTTACCGGGTGCCTCACTTTGCAAGCTTGCACAAGTCACCACACACATCCTAAAAATTCATGGGTTGCACCTCTTGAAAGAAGACAAAATCCTTAACAAAACATATGAGGACTCACAGGCATATCATGCACACAATAATCATGGCAAAAATGACAAAAGTCTAAGATGAACTAGCAGATCTGACAATTAACTCACGAAGCCCTCTTCTAACAGCATTTCGGACATCAAGATGCAATTAAATGGAAATGATGCAATGGGATGAAATGATGTACTCGTCGAGGCGAACATTTTGATATACTATATGACCAAAACGGAGCTACATATGCAAAGATACGGCCGGTCAAAGTAGGCATAAAAATTAGGGTTAGGGACGAAAAAGTCAACCGAAAATATCTCCATATCCAGATCTGGAATCACTGTTCACGGGCACGGACTTCGAGGTCGACGGATTCTTCGCCGGAGTTCGTCGGGGATCGCCGGAGCTTGGAGAGGAGGAGGCCGGACGGCGGGGCCGGCCGGATCCGAGGCGCGGCGGGGTAGCGGCGGTGATGGCGAGGTCGGTGGCGGCCGGGCGGCGGCTCGGCGACGCGGTCTCGGCGCCGGGCGAGGCAGCGGCGAGGTGCGGCGGTCGCCGGCGTCGAGTGGCGGGGCGGCTCCGGCCACCGGGCGCGGGGACG
>NC_041392.1:445161860-445166887 GCF_002162155.2 Triticum dicoccoides
CGGCGCGGGGGCCAGGGATGGGCCTGGCGGGCCGGCGGCGAAGGCGAGTGGCGCGGGCCACGTGGCGGGAGGCGGTTGGCTGCGGCGGCGGGGCGGACAAAGTCCGGCGCGGCCGGACACGTCCGATGCGCGGTGGATCTGATTTTTAGGGTTTCGAGAGGGGGAGATAATCCGAAAACGGGGAGGGGGGGCTATTTATAGGCATATGTGGAGCTAGGAGAGTCCAAATGAGGTGCGGTTTTCGGCCACGCGATCGTGATCGAACGCTCTAGGTGATGGAGTAGAGTTTGGTGGGTTTTGGGCCAAATTGGAGGGGTGTTGGGCTGCAACACACACGAGGCCTTTTCGGTCCCTCGGTTAACCGTTGGAGTATCAAACGAAGTCCAAATGATACAAAACTTGACAGGCGGTCTACCGGTAGTAAACCAAGGCCGCTTGGCAAGTCTCGGTCCAATCCGGAAATGTTTAATCCCCACACACGAAAGAAAGCTAGAAATGACCACCGGAGGAGAACGAAGCGCCGGAATGCAAAACGGACAACGGGAAAAAAAGCTCGAATGCATGAGATGAACACGTATGCAAATGCAATGCACATGATGACGTGATATGAGATGCATGAAAACGAAAACAACACACGGAGACAAAGACCCGAACCCGAGAAATAAATATGACTTAACGCCGGAAACGGCAAGAGTTGGAGTACAAATAGGGAAAGTTACATCCGGGGTGTTACACATATATCAAGCAATAACTAAGTCTAACTCTCCTCCTATGCATCGGCATGTCATAAAAGAACAATTCATGCACACATGGTAAAGGCCAATGCATAGTATAAATTGTTTCTTGCAATTTTATCATATTGGAAACATGGAGAGGCGGAGATGTATTTCCTCTCTCATAATAATTGCAAGTAGGAGCAGCAAGCACATGCATATTATATCTATCAAAATCATCATGTGTAGTAGTAAAACACAGCCCATCAATATAATCCTTAATAAGGGCAAACTTCTCTGATATAGTGTAGTCAGGAGAATTCAAAAGGACAATAGGACTATCATGTGTGGGTGAAGTAGCAACAATTTAATGTTTAACATAAGGAACTATAGAAAGTTCATCTCCATAAGCATAATTCATATTGGCATCTTGGCCACAAGAATAGCAAGCATCAATTTCATCAAAAAGGGATATTTCAAAAGAATCAACGAGATCATAACAATCATCATAGCATTCATCCTTCGGTAAGCACGAATGGAAATTAAACAATGTATGAGTTTAAGAGTTACTCTCATTATAAGGTGGGCACGGGTAGCTAATTTGCTCTTCCTCCTTTTATTCTTCGCTCTCCTCATCATCTTTTTCATCCAATGAGCCCACAGTTTCATCAATTCCTTCTTCCATAGACTCCTGCAAAATATTAGTCTCTTCTTGGACAGCGGAGGAGTCCTCAATATATGGTTTAACATAGGCATTAGAAGCATAATTATCATAAAAATATTTAAGTATGGCAAAATTTTCAGATTTGTAAAGAGTAGCATTATACTTTTCAATCAAAGAAGCAATTTCATAAGCACCCTTAAAAGCAACAAATTCTTCAATTTGTTGAACATCATAGTAATTATAAACACCGTTAGCATACGAAGATACAATTCCATTATCACTAAACTCACATTGGTAGGGAAGGTGTTTCTTAGGGTCTTCAGAACAACAAGTAATATCATATATTTCACATAAATTCCAAGCATAGCATTGCAAATGATGAATTTGATCCAGTAAAAGTTTCCCTTTTTGAGATAAGCGGTCTCGCACATAACAAGCATGCTTATCTAAAGATTTGCCCTCAACTAAGCTAGTTGGGGTTTCAGCACGAGCACATAGGGATCGAAGATGATTCAAGTAAAAAGCTTCAGGAGTGTGATATATTTTGAGTGGTTCTTCAACCATTTGTGTAGTAGGTACAACTATTTTTTTGGTATTTTGCATTTCCTACCCATAACTAAAGATAGGAACAACTTAGAACAACAAATAAAAATTACTTAGTGATAAAGCAAACGAGCACACACACACGAGAATATTCACCCCACGCTATAACTCCCCGGCAACGGCGCCAGAAAAAGGTCTTGATAACTCACAAGTATAGGAGATCAATTGTAGCCTCTTTCGAAAAGTAAGAGTGTCGAATCCAACGAGGAGCTAAAGGTAGAACAAATATTCCCTCAAGTTCTATCGACCACCGATACAACTCTTCGCACGCTTAACGTTCGCTTTACCTAGAAAAGTATGAAACTAGAAGTATTTTGTAGGTGTTGTTGGATAGGTTTGCAAGATAATAAAGAGCGCGTAATAAAAAGTAGGGGCTGTTTAGATGAAGACACAACTGAGTTAGTTTTAGTAGAGAGCTTGTTGTCACACAAGAAAGTTATTTGTCCCTAGGCAATCGATAACTAGACCGGTAATCATTATTGCAATTTTATTTGAGGGAGAGGCATAAGCTAACATACTTTCTCTTCTTGGATCATATGCACTTATGATTGGAACTCTAGCAAGCATCCACAACTACTAAAGATCATTAAGGTAAAACCCAACCATAGCATTATAAGGCAACAAGTCCTCTTTATTCACATACGCAAACAACCGACTTACTCAGGTCTGTGTTTCTATCACTCACGCCACCCACCATAAGCAAATCATGAACATATTGCAAACCCTACAGTGGGGATCCCTCACTCTTGCGCGACACGGAGAGCACCATAGGACAACACCAATAATAAAACATGCAACTCAAACCAATCACGATCATCAATTAACCCATAGGACAAAACAGATCTACTCAAACATCATAGGATAGCCATACATCATTGGGAAATAATATATAGCGTTGAGCACCATGTTTAGGTAGATATTACAGCGGGTAAAAGAGGGGTTAGACCTCTGCATAGAGGGGGGGAGAGTTGGTGATGATGGCGGTGAAGTTGTTGGTGTAGATTGCGGTGATGATGATGGCCCCTGCGGCATTTCGGTGCCACCGGAAGAGAGGGGGAGAGAGCCCCCCTTCTTCTTCTTCTTCCTTGACCTTCTCCCTAGATGGGATAAGGGTTTCCCCTCTGGTCCATGGCCTCCATGGCATGGGAGGGGGAGAGCCCCTCTGAGATTGGATTTGTCTCTCTATCTCTCTATGTTTCCGTGTTCCAGATTCTGCCCTTTCACCGTTTCTTAAATTCCTAGAGGTCCATAACTCTGATTGGGCTGAATTTTGGACACGATTTTTATATGGATATTAACTTTCTTGCGGCGAAAGAAGGGCACCAACCGCCTTACGGGGTGGCCACGAGTGCCCAGGGCGCGCCTGACCCCCTGGGGCACGCCCCTGCCTCGGGGCCCCCTCGGGCATCGTCTCGCATTGATTCCACTTCCCAAAATTCACATATATTCCAGAAAAAATATCTATCAATTTTTATCCCGTTTGGACTTCATTTGATATCGATTTTCTGCGAAACAAAAAACATGCAACAAACAGGAACTGGGCACAGGATGAATATGTTAGTCCCAAAAATAGTATAAAAAGTTGCCAAAAGTATATGAAAGTTGTATAATATTGGCATGGAATAATAAAAAATTATAGATACGATGGAGACGTATCAGTGGCTGAGGTCTCAACCTCGACTGTAGGGACATTGATACCGGACCTCAGTGTATCGACTAAGGGGGTCGGGTTCGATGCCGCTGAAGGAAATATGCCCGAGAGGCAATAATAAAGTTGTTATTTTATATTTCCTTATATCATGATAAATGTTTATTATTCATGCTAGAATTGTATTAACCAGAAACTTGATACATGTGTGGATACATAGACAAAACACAGTGTCCCTAGTAAGCCTCTACTATACTAGCTCGTTAATCAAAGATGGTTAAGTTTCCTAACCATAGACATGTGTTGTCATTTGATGAACGGGATCACATCATTAGGAGAATGATGTGATGGACAAGACCCACCCGTTAGCATACCATGTTGATCATTCAGTTTTATTGCTATTACTTTCTTCATGTTAAATACATATTCCTTCGACTATGAGATTATGCAACTTCCGGATATTGGAGGAATACCTTGTGTGCTATCAAACGTCACAACATAACTGGGTGATTATAAAGATGCTCTACAGGTATCTCCAAAGGTATTTGTTGGGTTGGCATAGATCGAGATTAGAATTTGTCACTCTGAGTATCGGAGAGGTATCTCTGAGCCCTCTCTGTAATACACATCATTATAGGCCTTGCAAGCAACGTGACTAATGAGTTAGTTATGGGATGATGTATTACAGAATGATTAAAGAGATTTGCTGGTAACGAGATTGAACTAGGTATGAAGATATCAACGATCGAATCTCGGGCAAGTAACATATCGATGACAAAGGGAAAAATGTATGTTGTCATTACGACACGACCAATAAAGATCTTCATAGAATATGTGGGAACCAATATGAGCATCCAGGTTCCGCTATTGGTTATTGACCAGAGAGGTGTCTCGGTCATGTCTACATAGTTCTCGAACCCGTAGGGTCCGCATGCTTAACATTCGATGACGATTTTGTATTATATGAGTTATGTGATTTAGTGACCGAATGTTGTTTGGAGTCCCGGATGAGATCATGGACATGACGAGGAGTCTCGAAATGGTCGAGAGGTAAATATTCATATATAGGATTATAGTATTCAGACATTGGAAGTGTTCCGGGGGTACTGGGCACGTATCGGGTCACCGGAAGGGGTTTCGGGCAACCCCCGGCAAGCTATATGGGCCTAATCGGCCAAGAGAGGGACAGACCAACCCCAAAGGGGCTGGTGCGCCCCTATAGGCCGAATAGGAGGAGAAGGAAAGGAAGGAAAGGGGAGGATTCGGCCTCCCCCTTTCGTTCCCCTTCCCCGCTCTCTTTCCTTCCCCCTCCGACACTTATGGAAAGGGGGGGAGGCCAACTTGTGGGAAGCGCCCAAGTAGGATTGCTCCTACTTCGGGCGCCCCTTGCAGCCCCTCT
>NC_041392.1:445167162-445302204 GCF_002162155.2 Triticum dicoccoides
GGGGGGGGGGGGGCACCGCTAGAACACACAACATTGATTACTAGCCGTGTGCGGCGCCCCCCTCCACAGTTTACGCCTCCGGTTATATTTGTCGTAGTGCTTAGGCGAAGCCCTGCGCGGATCACTTCACCATCACCGTCAGCACGCCGTCGTGCTGATGACACTCTCTGTTGACACTTTGCTGGATCAAGAGTTCGAGGGACGTCATCGAGCTGAACGTGTGCAGAACTCAGAGGTGCCGTACGTTCGGTGCTTGATCGGTCAGTGTCAGTGTCAAAACCGGCCAATCTCGGGTAGGGGGTCCCGTGCTATGCGTCTGAGGATCGAAGGTAACAGGAGGCAGGGGACACGATGTTTACCCAGGTTCGGGCCCTATTAATGGAGGTAATATTCTACTTCCTTCTTGATTGACTTTGATAAATATAGGGGTTACAAGAGTTGATCTACCTCGAGATTGTAATGGCTAAACCCTAGATGTCTATCCTGTATGATTATGATTGCCTCTGCGGATTAAACCCTCTGGTTTATATAGACACCGGAGGGGCCTAGGGTTGTACAAAGTCGGTTTACACAGAGAGGAATCTTCACATCCGAATGCCAAGCTTGCCATGCACGCAAAGGAGAGTCCCATCCGGACACGGGGGAAGGCCTTCTATCTTGTATCTTCTCGGCCCATTAGTCCGGCCCATATCACATAGCCCGGACGCCCGGGGACCCCCTAATCCAGGACTCCCTTAGTTGCCCCTGAACCAGGCTTCAATGATGATGTGTCCGGCGCGCAGATTGTCTTCCGCATTGCAAGGCGGGTTCCTCTCCTCTGAATACTTCAAAGCAGTTGGTCAAAAGAACTATGTTTAGCTCCGTATAACAGTCACAACTCTGAACGACGAGGGCAAAACACTTAAACAAAATAAGCCGTGTCCATGGACATATTTTTTGGCGAGACGTTATGCTCTAGACTTATTATTATTATTTCAAACCGTTTTTAGCCTCTCGCTTCGTATTTCGAGGCATGGTCCTCATTGACACGTCTTGTCAAAACAGAGATCGTATCCCCTTATTACGGGATTCTCATCAATATGGGTTTGGGTAATCCAACTGTGCCATTAGCACGACCCCTTGGGAATAGGCGAGTTTTAAGGCACGTGGGGGGAGCTTGATATTCACTGCCTTTATAAGGAGATAAAGACCCATCTTTTTACCCCACACCTTCTTCCTCCACAGCCAATCCGCCATTGAGCTCCAGCGCCCGAGTTCAATTCTTCCCGTCCCCAGCAAACACTCCAGCCATGTCCGGATCTGGCGCTCAGGGCAAGTGGATGGCCTCCTCCGTCACGGAGGGGAACATCAAGGAACTCCGGAAAGTGGGGTACTTGGCCGCGGAAATCGCCCACCGGCTTCCTGCCGAAAAGCAGGTCGTCCCTACTCTAGAGTCCAAAGAGAGGGTGGTATTTATCCCCCACTTTCTCCATGGACTAGGGTTTCCTCTCCACCCTTTTGTCCTCGGGATCATGTTCTATTACGGGCTAGAATTTCACGATCTAGCCCCAAATCCCTTCCTCCACATCTCGGCGTTTATCGTCATGTCTGAGGCATTCCTCCGCATCCCCCCACTTCGGATTATGGCTCAAGGTCTTCAATGAGAAGCCAAAAGTGGTCGATGGTCAACACGCGGAGTGCGGCGGCGCCATGGTGAGCAAGCTCCCCAACGTCACTTGGCCACAAGGGGCCTTCGTGGAGACCATGAAGGGATGGCAAAAGTAGTGGTTCTATGTCACAGAACCTTGCGACGCCACATGGGCTGCCACTCATGAGTTCAAATCTAGGCCTCCAATGCGGCTCACATCGTGGGTTAAAAAGGGCCTGGACTGGGCATCGTCCGACGAGGTGATGACATTGCAGAAGCACGTCAAGGGCGTGATAGAGAAGAACACCACCCTCGCAGATGTGATCCAGGTGATGCTTTTTCGCTGGATTCTCCCCTGCCAGCGCCGGACTCTCCATATGTGGGAGTTCAATCTGGCCAGCCCTCGGATCTTGCAGCACTTCTTTGGCATGATGCACGAAGAAATTTGGAAGCTATTTTCAAGGCCCAGAAATCGTGGCCGGGAACGACCGAAGGCCTCGGCCTCAACCATGCTCACCCGGCCACTCCAGTAAGTTTCCAGATTTCCAAACATAACCTCGACTTGTAGATTTGAGGAGTATACTAAGCCTTCCTTTTCTCCTTCAGGTTTGGACGAAGAAAGCGGAGCGGATCAAATGTCCAGCTCCGCTTGTCGGTGTTCTGGGAACGGGGGTCCCCATTCTTGCCTGCCTGCGGCCCGCTGCGTGGCTAAGCCAGCAGGCCGTACGGCCCATCTTCATCAACAAGGCATCTAAGACCCTTGCGAGGGGCCAAGCCTCGTGAGGCGGATGACACAAGACCTCCTCTAGAGCGGCCTAGTCAAGCAAGCTCACAAGGAGCGGAGATATCAAGGCGAGGCGAACGTCACGAGGCTCTCATGACGTGAGCCATGATGATCGACACCAGGCGGGCGCCAGCGCGTGCAGCGTCCTTGTTTCCTCTTTGGTGCTAAGGAAACCAGCGCAGGCGAGGAGTACCGAGGCATCAGGGAAAGGTTGCCATTTTGGTGCAACAAGACCAAGACCAGAATGACGGCAAGACGGAGGTCATCGTGGAGCCCAAGACGGCGTCACCACCAGAGCCTTTGGCAGGCGAAGACTACTTTTGTCAGGATAGCTTGTACTAGTTGTCCCCCTTCAAATTTACCCGCCATTGTTGGCTCCCTTCCCGCTCAAGATTTGGGAAGAAGACCAGGGCCTCTGTAAGTAGGACTAGCCACCACCATAGGCGGGGACGACATCTTAGATCATCCCCATCCACACAAGTTGGCCAAGCACAAGAACACCTCAACCTCAGGAGGCTGTTCTTCCCGTTGTATCGTTCATCATCAGCCCAAGAGGCAATCGACCACCACCACACTGGAGTAGGGTATTACACCACAACGGTGGCCTGAACCAGTATAAATCTTGTGTCTTTCTGTGTTGCGAGTTCGTCGAGTTCGTCCGCGAGATCATAGCGATTTGGGGCGTAGATCAGTGGGAGGAAAAGACTTCGCACACACCCTAGTGTTCGAACCTTAAGGGTTTGCCGGAACCCCACATCCGACATTTGGCACGCCAGGTAGGGGTGCGCCGGAGCTTCTTCTCCGACAACCGACTTGCAGACGCTCCGCGGCCGCGATGTTCGACAACCCAAGAGCCGACTCCGACCGCTGGGCGACCTGGCCAGCCCGGTCGGCGCCGCCCGCCTATGAAGAACTCAACCCCGTGCTCCAGGCGGCACGAGCACCGTCTAATCCGGTGGGGCGCGGGGGACGCGACGGGGCCTGATCTACCCCCACTCCACGGCAAGTGCGGGCAGCAGCCAGAGCAGCAAGCCATGTCGCATCGACGGTGTCGCACTCATGGCGGGAACAAGAAAACACCTAGACAATACTCACCGTGGCAAGGGAGCTGCTGTGGTGCCGGCTGATGGAAAGCGGCCGGGACACACTGCTGGAACGTGTTGCCGAGCTGCTGGACGCGACAGCCTCGGGAGCCCCGCCCTTCTGCCATCAGCTTTCTCCTCAGGCCGCTACAGGGATTCTCGGCGGGCCATGCCGCCACCACGCACCATCAGGCGCACCAGGGGGCTTCGTCAACACCAGCATGGCCGGCGGCTCTACCACCCCCGTACCTCCTACAACAAGCATGGGCACAAGCGTTGCCTTCCATGGCCCAAGTGGGATGCCATGCTATCACCCCTAGGATCTCACGCTGGGCCGGGCGACATGGAGTGTGGGGCACCACGGCGAGGTGTTCGGGGTAACCGCCCCGGAAGCCTACGTGCCCCGCATGATGGACTAGGAGTACATGCCGGAGGACGACCCCGGCTCGTTCGTTGCAGAAGATTGGGAAGAAGGGACGCTAGGAGTCAAAGCCTTCCAGGAGCTGCCGGGGAACCACCACGACCACGCATGCGACGACCACTACAGGGTACCCCTAATCCCTCAGGAGTAAGATTATTCTAACCATGAGTCGCAGGAGGAGCAGGTCACCGCAACGGCAGGCAGCCCCAGCTTGACGGGCCCCCTGGCGGCGGGAGGATCACGTTGGGGGCTGCAGGAGAGGGGCCGGGAGCCAGGCCCCTCCCCAAAGCATACAAGGCCAGGGGATACCCGAAGGTAGGCCCTCTGCCGGGGAGGCTTCGACGACCCTTCCCCCTGTAGAGGACCTGTGGTCACCGAGGGAACCGTTGGCGTCCCCTTTCCCCCCTTTGTGTCGTCCTGGTGACCGGTCGGCATAGAGGAGGTCAAGGGCGGCGCAAGGCGGGGCCCTCGTCTGGTGATATGAAGCAAGGCCGGTTCCTGTGAAGAAGGCCCAGTGCCTGTGAAGCTCGCCGCCCGTGACACTCTCACGTAATAATGAGTTGGGGCTGTACACACCCCGGAGTCTTAGGAGCGCTAGCCTTAGGCCCTGGGGCTCCCTCCCACGCCTAGTGGCAGCACTTAGCTCAGCGCTGGTGAGAAGACTTGAAGACCTGAAGACTAGACTAGGTGCCAGACGCGGCCTTTTTCTTTGGATCTCTCTTTCCGTGGCTTTGCTTTCTGGATCTGGATTTAAGTTGAAGCTTAATTTTTATCGATGCGCGTGGGGGTGCTTTTTCTCGTTCGAGCCATTTCTCGCCTTCTGGATCTCGTTTGGTTTGGGGCTCATGACCATCTCCTTTCCCTCGCAAGCTCCTCGCGAGCCGGACTGCGCAAAGCGCACGCTCGTCAAGCACACGCCAACGCTGCGGCTGGCGCCCACCTCTTGAGGGGCCCCCTTAGATGGGGCGATAAGCTCCACAGGATTCTCAGATGCTCGTTGCTTCACGACCCAGCCCGGAGCCGGTGCTGACTAAGGTAAACCACGACGGGAAGCTCGCCCCCGGCTTCACGGGTTCACGAGGACACATACCCACATCGCATAGGAAAGTAAAAACTGCAATTTGCTTACATGAGGGGCTCCCCCTCTCAAAATGCTCTTACAAGTCTTCCAGGGCCATGCCCGAGTTCTACGTGCAGGATGAAACAACAGGGGAACATGGGACCATCCAGAAATATCACTCGCTACATCACAAGCAGACGCATCACACGTGTCGTCGTCATCTTCGTCGGCATCGCCGCCGCCGTCGGTGATGCCCCCATCGCCATCGTCAACCATGTCGCCTTCGTTTGCGATGACCACCACCGCGTCATCCTCCGAGGTGAAGGCCTTGACCAACGCATCCACATGGTCCTTTACCCAATGTGCTAGGTCGCCCCGGACGGCCGTGGGTACGGGGCAATGGCGGCGTTGAAGTCAAAGTTGGGGTCGGCATTCAGAAGGTGGCTGAAGACACGGGAGAAGGCGCGTTGAAGCAGGCCACGACCCCTTTCCTCCACAAGCTGGCGAGCCCTGGTAGATCGAGCCTCCAGGCGCGCCACCACCTCGGTAAAGAAGGTCAGATGGCTGGCATAGTCGTTCGAGTGGGGGGGGGGAGCGTTCTCGTCGCAGATATAACCCAGGGCGGTGTTGGACCTGTTCCGGAGGCCTTGAAGCATAGCAGCATGCTCGCGCTCCAGCGTCCAGCGCTAGAGCACCTCCTCCCTGTTTTGCCGTGCGACGGCCTCGGCATCGTCAACCCGGTTCCAGAGAGAAAGCAGCTCGGCGCGGGCGGAGGCCAAGTCCGCCTACGCCGTAACCAGGGCAACGGCTGTGGCCTCCGCACGCCTCTCGGCCTCATCCAGCCTAGGCCTGAGGGCGGTGGCTCTTCCCGCATCCTCCAGACCCGCGAGCTTCAGCTTCGAGTCGTACCTGCCCTCCAGATCTGCTTGAACATATGCCACCCGGCGATTGATCTCCTCCTCGACTGCGGCCTTGCGGGCCCCGACGGTGTCTTCTGCCTGAGCAACTTGATGCTCCCTCGTCTCTAGTTGCTCGAGCTCGAGGCTGCGCTCCACGGCTTCCAGGGCCAGCATCCCCTCACGCTTTCGGACCTCCTCTTCCTCCACGGGCGACCCCTCAGCGATGCAAGAGCGGCCCCGCGCGCCTCCACCTGTTGCTCGAGGGATGCGCTCCAGGCCTGGAGCCCCCACGCGCGCTCTTCCGCCGCCTCACGAGCCTCAGGCTCGCGAGCGGGCTTCATGGGCGATCTTGACGGACGCCTCGGCCTTCGCATTCTCCAGGTCGTGCTGATAGCGACCGAGGTTGATGGCCACCGGCAGCTTGCGCCACTCCACCAGCCGGAGACCTTCAGCCTCAAGACGCGAATCGACACCAGCGAGCTCTTCACCAAGGCGGCTCATCGCTCCCATCGCCTCCTGGAAGAGCTCATGACGAACCATGCTCTGCACGCGCTCGAGCTCGAACGCTTGACCCGCCTCGTCCTCCACCTTGGGGGCAGCGGGCGAAGCATCAAGTGGCGCGCCACCTCCCGGCGGGAGGCTGGGGGCTGGCGCCGTGCCTGAGGTTAGCCCGCCCTTGCGAAGAGCCCAAGCTGATCGGGGCTCGCCGCTTGAAGAGGAACCAAAGATCAAGGTTAACCAGCGGCTGTTCAGGAGCAAAGGAGGAGTCTTGGGCACACCCGCCGAGCTCCACACCAGACCGTGGGGGAGGGGCGGCTAAACCGCGGACTCAGCGCGCCACAAAGGCGAGGACACTCCCTTGAGCGGCCCTGCTCCAAGGGCGGCAGGCAGGACAGGAACACTCAAGGCTGATGGGGGAGTTGATGAAGGAGGAGGCAGCCTCTCGGAAGATGCAATAACTTCAAAGAAAGGATCCCTGAAAGACAGATGTCAGAATAAGAAGACCACACACAAGAAGCCATGGCAATAAGATGCTTACACGTCAATGGCGATGTACTTCCGTCGCTTCAATGGCCCGAAGATATTGCTGCCACTGGGGGATCGCTTCCTCTTGCGGAGCTCCTCAAAGTCCAGAAAAAGACGACCAAAGCACTAGACGTGACGGCTGGTGCACGGCGGAGCCAAAGAAGAACCAAGGGGGATGGCTTCAGGGGAGACCGATCATGGAGAACAGCCCTGCGCCCTCTCACCGCAACCTCCCAAGGCTCCTGGAGCCTCAGCCTCGGGAGCCGCATGCCGCATCTCCTCAGTAACCAACGCCTCAGGAGGGAGGGTCGCAGGCCCCCGAGGACGATGCCCCCGGATCACCGGTCGTCATGTGCTCCTCGGCACTTGAGCCGCCGGCCCCCGCTGGAGCTCTCCCGCCCCCGCACCATCACCTGGGGTGAGCTCGGCACTGGTGGCAAGGAAGGGAACCATGATGACGGGGTTCTCGCGGGATCCCATCAAGCCGATTGGGCGTAGCCCCCACTCATCAAAGGAAGGCATGTTCACGGCAAATGTGGCTTTGTTCTCACAGTGGTACAACAGGCAGCTGTTCCTGCGCATCTCATCCGGCAGAGGGACACCTGATAGGACCGTGAGCACTGTTTGCCGCGCCGCAAGAGGAAGCCCCTCCTCCTGAAACCTCATGTTGTCCTGGTTGTGGAGCAAGTCCCACATCGGGCAGGAGTGGCGCTGAAGTGGAGTGACTCGACGCCTGACGAACTCCCTCACCACCATGGGTGCAGTCACGCCGAGGTCCTTCAACCATCTCAGCCTGGCCCAGACGGGGGTAAGGCGGGGGCTAGTGAGCTTCTGATGACCCCAGGCGGAGTTTGAATAGCAGGCCCCACCGAAACTTGGAGCAGAGGGTTGAGCACGCCGGCGTCAACAAACAACCATCGAGTACGGAACTCACTCGTGCATGAAGGAATCTCGAAGTTGATCCCCGCTCCTGCCGTCGTAGCCACGGCCTGGAAGCCCACGCACCCTGAGCTCTGCCGGGGACCTGTGAGATGCAGCGAGAAGCAGTGGCGGAAGAGTGCCACGGAAGGAGCGATGCCCACCATGGCCTCGCACAAGAAGGCGAAGATATCAAGAAGGGTCACAGATTGAGGGTCGAGATGGAGCATGTGGATCTGGTAGTGCTTGAGCACCGCGTTGAAGAATGCGGAGAAGGGAGGAATTAGGCCAGCCCAGAGGGCCTCAATGAAGATCGGAACCTCAGTGACTACCCGAGCCATGCGAGTGCGAGACGCGGGCCAAGTTGCCGTCGCTCCCCACTCGTTGAAACTAGAGGCAAGCATGGGGCGCACCTTGTCCATGGCCTCGTCGTTGAGAACCCGGGGCCGGCCGAGCGCCGGCTCGAAGGATGGAGGTGCAGTTGGCGACGATAGAGGTTTCTTCCCCTTCTCGGCTTGTTTCGGCGCCATGGCGGTGAAGCAGGTGGAGCGCAATCATATTGGGAGGACGGAGCAGGGCCTCGAGGAAGCAGGGATATTGGAAGAGCCAGTCGCGGCGATGGAAGAATAACTGAGTAAGAGGCGGGGGCCACATAGCCAGGAGGATTCAAGGGTAGCGTGGGGAAGTGGAGACGCCCACGTCCAATCAACCGCCATGCGTCAACCAAGGCCGCAGGCTTTTGGGGGCCGCGGTGCTCCATACTTGGCCCTTGGCTTCGCCGCGAAGCCAAGACCGAGCGCGCCTCGGGACCGGGGGCTACTATCGGCGTTCTGGGAACGGGGGTCCCCAGACTTTCCTGCCTGTGGCCCGATGCGTGGCTAAGCCAGCAGGTCGTACAGCCCATCTTAATCCACAAGGCATCCAAGACCCTCGCGAGGCGGACGACACAAGACCTCCTCTGGAGCGGCCTAGTCAGGGAGGCTCACAAGGAGCAAAGATATCAAGGCGAGGCGACCCTCACGAGGCTCTCGTGATGTGAGCCATGACGATCGACACAAGGTGGGTGCCAGGCGGGCGCCAGCGCGCGCAGCGTTCTTGTTTCCTCTTTGGTGCTAAGGAAACCAGCGCAGGCGAGGAGTACCAAGGCATCATGCAAAGGTTGCCATTTTGGTGGAACAAGACCAAGACCAGAATGACGGCAAGACGAAGGTCATCGTGGAGCCCAAGGCGGTGTCACCACCTGAGCCTTTGGCAGGCGAAGACCACTTTTGTCAGGATAGCTTGTACTAGCTACCCCCCTTCAAATTTGCCAGCCATTGTTGGCTCCCTTCTCGCTCAAGATTTGGGAAGAGGACCAGGGCCTCTATAAGTAGGACTAGCCACCACCATAGGCGGGGACGACATCTTAGATCATCCCCATCCACACAAGTTGGCCAAGCACAAGAACACCTCAACCTCAGGAGGCTGTTCTTCCCATTGTATTGTTCATCATCAGCCCAAGAGGCAATCCACCACCACCACGCTGGAGTAGGGTATTACACCACAACGGTGGCCCAAACCAGTATAAATCTTGTGTCTTTTTGTGATGCAAGTTCGTCGAGTTCGTCCATGAGATCTTAGCGAGTTAGGGAGTAGATCGGTGGGAGGAAAAGACTTCACGCGCACCCCAGTGTTCGAACCTTAAGGATTTTCCGGAACCCCACATCCGACACCACTGCCCAAAGACCCAGCTATTCCTCTGCTAACGAAGATGCTGGTTCCGGCGCCGTACCAGGCGACGAAGAAGAAGGCCAAGAAGAAGGGCATGGAGGCCAGAAGTGGCCTCCACCGTAAAGGTACTTCAGACATCGTCCGAAGACAATGAGGTTCTCTCCTCCCACGAAGGAGATGAAGATGAGGAGGAAGAGGAGGAGAGCAATTCTCCCCTCAAGGGAGAGAAGAAAAGGGTGGCGTCTGCGGACCTAGAAGCGGAGGCCTCCATGAAGGGGAAGATTTCCCTTTCAGATGATTCAGAATCGGACACCGAAGTCATCCCCGAGCGGCGCCTCAGGCTGAAGCCCACGGCCGAATTGTAAGTATTTAAAGATACTATATCTACATCTGGTCTTTTACAGATTGTAGGATAATATTTTATTTACGTGTTTTCAGTCCGTCCCGTGATCTCCCCCAACAATCGTCGTCTTTGAGAAACTCATTGGCGCCGGAGATGACGGAGAGCAAAACACCTCCGCGAACCTCTCTGCCACGAGCCGCGGATGACACCAAGGTGTTGTCCCAAAGGACTTCTCTAGGCCAGGGGGAGGTGTGGAAGGCCACTGAAACGGTGCCATAGGGTAATGCCTCGGCTGTGAAAACATGGTGGACACTATCCCCATGGAAACTGATGACGAGGGCCCGGATCAGTCTGGTCCCCAGCCGAATACCACTCCGGAGACCCACGTAGCTTCAGAGTCGAGCGAGCAGCCCCCTTCAAGGGAAGGGGGAGCATCGACTCCACCCGTGACCTCTGTCGATCCGAAGGCGCCAGATGCGTTGAGGGAAGTGCTTCAATGTGCTTCCGTTGTGGAAGAGCACCGTACCCTGATGGGTATGGTGGTTGAGAAGGTTTAGTCCACCAAAAGCGGTCCGAACGAAGCTTTCACTAGCCTGTTAAAAGTATTTGAGGTAAGTGATGCATGTATATAGATAGTAGCCCCTGAGACTCTATTTGGGTCTTTGAAAAAAACAGCCGGATAGAGGATCAAAAAGTCGCCGGAGATAACGCGTTTATCTATTTTGATAAACAAGCTTCACTATTGGCGGCTTCAGCTAAGGATGCTGAAGTGTCCAAACTCCAGCGGAAACTGAAGCTGGCTGACGATGAGATCGACCGTATTAACAAGCGGTTCGATAAGGCGCAACGTATGCCCCCTTTTTTTGAAAAGACCCTTTTACAAGCCTAAATCATAATGCCAACTCAGAGTTTGAGCTGATGCGTTGCTATGTAAATGATTGTAGGCAATGCGACCGAGGTCGAGGCCCTCAAGAGTGCCCTTGTCGAAGCCAAGAATTAGGCGAGGGCGAGCAAAGAAGCCGCGGAGAAAGCGGCTGCGGATGTAGAGGCCGAGAAGGCCGTCCACATTCAGTATGAGGCGAGGGTGACCGAAGTAGAGCAAGCGCTCCAGGAAGCCGCCAACAAGCGTGAGTCCTTGGAGGAGAGTAACAAGGCCCAAGTGGCCAAACTCACCAAGGCTCTTCAGGCTGCGAAGGAGGCGCGGTCCAAGTCCCGGGCGGCGCGCGAGGAGATCAAGCAAGTCGGACAGATAGCGGATGGTAAGCCTTTTCTTTTACAGAGTATATTCGGCGATCGAAGATATGCTTTGCTAAATTGACTATCAAGTGGCACGGGTGGGGTTCTGCCTGTCGCATTAGGCCTGATGGCCGTCCTCTCATGTTGGCGCACACCCCCTTGACCTATAGATTGATCTTGTCTGACTGGATCTATTGTCCAGGTCCTTTCGTAGGTCATAGGTATAGCCAGGGGCCGCTGCCTCCCTGCCTCGACGGTGGGGTGGCGCGGGCTGGTGTTCGGCTAAGTGGCCGGTCTGTCCCAGCAACATGGTGGTCAGTCAGGTTCGTTAGTGGGTTTATATTTTGGCGGTATTGGCTCAAGGGCCTTGTCGTCGAATTGTGGTAGCAGCTTGCGCTTCGGGTAGCTCTTGGCTAGGCGCTCGAGGCCATATTCCTTGGCTGCCAGGACTTTAGTCCATCTGTCATTGAGCGTATCGTGATCGGCTTGGAGTTGTTGCTGCTTCTTTTTTAGGCTTCTCGCAGTGGCGATTAGCCGACACTTAAAGCGCTCTTGCCATCGTCGTCATCCTCTTTGGGTGTGTCTGCCATGTACACGTCGCATGTGGAGGTGGCTGTCCAACGTCCGGTAAACAGAGGGTCTTGGCCTTGTTCGTCTCTGGGATCGTCGTCCATGTCGTCGATGTCTTCAGAGGCATAGTGGGTGGTGGGTGGGACGTAAAATTCCCCGCTCTCAGCCCTTAGTCCGGGCTGGGCGTAATTTGTGAGCGATTCCTCTGTAATGGCGAGGGATCGCATTAGGTCCAGAGCCTCATTTAGTAGAGAGGTTTGAGTAGGGAGGCGAGAGTCCGTGGGGGAGGCAGAGGTGAGATCCTCCTGGCCACGCTCGCTTGACGCGAACCTCAAGAATTCGGATCCAGAGTTTGAGGGGGAGTCCGGCACTTTAGCGACAAGGGGAGCCCGGTTTGCCTTTTTATTTGCCGATGACGCAGTCCCCTCCAGATCTCCGGTAGCAAGTTCCATAATTGAAGGAAGTCCGATGGGCTCTAGACTCCCGTATTTGGACCTGGTACTCTGCTCTGGTCCTAAGGCCAGAGTGGCGGTCGGGGGCGCGAACCCTTCAAAGATAAAGTCTCCACGGATATCAGCGACATAGTACAGATTTCCAAAACTGGTCCGATTACTAGGGGCGTAACTGTCGATCTGCTCAAGGTGGCCAGTCGAGCTAGCACGTAGTGCGAAGCCGCCGAATACGAAAATTTGGTCGGGGAGGAAAGTCTCCCCCGAAACAGCATCGTCGTGGATGATCGAGCGAGCCATCGAACCTTCTGACCACAGCACAGAGGAACTCTCAATGAGAGCACCAATGTCGGTGTCAAAATCGGTCGATCTCGGGTAGGGGGTCCCGAACTGTGCGTCTGAGGATCAAAGGTAACAGGAGGCAGGGGACATGATGTTTACCCATGTTCGGGCCCTCTTAATGGAGGTAATACCCTACTTCCTACTTGATTGACTTTGATAAGTATAGGGGTTACAAGAGTTGATCTAGCTCGAGATCGTAATGGCTAAAACCTAGATGTCTAGCCTGTATGATTATGATTGCCTCTACGGACTAAACCCTACGGTTTATATAGACACCAGAGGGGCCTAGGGTTGTACAAAGTCGGTTTACAAAGAACGGAATCTTCACATCCAAACGCCAAGCTTGCCATCCATGCAAAGGAGAGTCCCATTCGGACACGGGGGAAGGCCATCTATCTTGTATCTTCTCGGCCCATTAGTCCGTCCCATATCACATAGCCCGGATGACCCGGGACCCCCTAATCCAGGACTCCCTCAGTCGGAACGAGAAGAAGTTCGACTACATCAACCACCTTGTCAAACGCTTCCGCTTTCGGTCTATGAGGGTACGTGGACACACTCTCCCCCACTCCTTTCTATGCATATCCTAGATAGATCTTACATGAGCATAGGAATTTTTTTGAAATTGCATGCTACGTTCCCCAACAGTGGTATCAGAGCCAGGTCTATGCATAGATGATATGCACGAGCAGAACACAAAGAGTTGTGGGCGGTGATCGTCATACTGCTTACCACCAATGTCTTATTTTGATTCGGCAGTATTGTTTGATGAAGCGGCCCGTACCAACCTTACATGACCACATTCGTGAGATCAGTTTCACCGACAGACATGCAACTAGTTTTGCATAAAGGTGGCTGGCGGGTGTCTGTTTCTCGAACTTTAGTTGAATCAAATTTGACTGCGGCCGGTCCTTGTTGAAGGTTAAAACAACAAACTTGATAAATCACCGTTGTGGTTTTGATGTGTAGGTAAGAACGGTTCTTACTAGAAGCCCGTAGCAGCCACGTAAAACTTGTAACAACAAAGTAGAGGACGTCTAATTTGTTTTTGTAGGCCATGTTGTGTTGTGATATGGTCAAGACATGATGTGATATATGTTATTGTATGAGATGATCATGTTTTGTAGAAGTTATCGGCAATTGGCGGGAACCTTATGGTTGTCACTTTATTGTATGAAATGCAAACGCCATGTAATTGCTTTACTTTATCACTATGCGTTAGCGATAGTTGTAGAAGCAATAGTTGGCGGGACGACCACGACGCTATGATGGAGATTAAGGTGTCAAGCCGGTGACGATGGAGATCATGATAATGCTTTGGAGATGGAGATCAAAGGCACAAGATGATGATGGCCATATCATGTCACATATTTTGATTGCATGTGATGTGTATCTTTTATGCATCTTATTTTTCTTAGTACGCATAAGATGAACCCTCACTAAAATTTCAAGGTATAAGTGTTCTCCCTGAGTATGCACCGTTGGGACCGTTCGTCGTGCTGAGACACCACATGATGATCGGGTGTGATAAGCTCTACTTTCACATACAATGGGTGCAAGACAGTCTTGCACATGCGGAATACTCAGGTTAAACTTGATGAGCCTAGCATGTACACACATGGCCTCGGAACACTGGAGACCGAAAGGTCGAACGTGAATCATATAGTAGATATGATCAACATAGAGATGTTCACCATTGAAAACTACTCCATCTCACGTGATGATCAAACATGGTTTGGTTGATATGGATCACATGATCATTTAGATGACTCGAGGGATGTCTATCTAAGTGGGAGTTCTTAAGTAATATTGAAAGTGCAACTATCCCTAGGTGGTTTTGGTAATTCCTAACATCATATAGCTCATTGAGCTAATGCTATTCCAAGATTAATATTTCAGGAAAAGCTCAATGAATGGCATGGCATGGATGAGGAATGTGGACCCCTCAAAATACTAAGGACAAAAAGATTGGCTCAAGCTCAAAGCTCAAGACTCTACATTTTATATTTTAGTGATCCAAGATCACATTGAGTCTATAGGAAAAGCCAATACTATCAAGGAGGGATGAGGTGTTGTTTAATGAGGTTCTTGCTTCATAGTGCTTAGTGATATGCTCCAAAACCCTCAACTACCTTCCCACATCCACATATGACCTAAACCCAAAGTCAAACTCGGCCTCACCGATTCTTTCTATCCAGCGCCACCGAGTTCAAATGTCATAGCCACTGCCACAAACCCTAGGCAAATCGGTCTCACCGATAGGGATTTCGGTCACACCGAGATGGGGTTGTAATCTCTCTGTTTCCCTTCGTAACGTTTCGGTCCTATCGAGATGAGCGATCGGTCCCACCGAGATTGCAATGTAAACTCTCTGTTTCTCTTTTGTAACATTTTGGTCCCATCGAAGTGAGCGATCGGTCCCACCGAGTTTACCTGACCAACTCTCCAGTTAGCTTATTACCAAAATCGGTCTCACTGAGATTACGTTATGCCCTAACCCTAACCATATCGGTCCTACCGAGTTGCATCTCAGTCCCACCGAAAATACTAGCGGTCACTAGGTTTGCTGAATCGGTCTGACCGAGTTTCTCAATTCGGTCTCACCGATATTGGTAAATTGTGTGTAACGGTTAGTTTTTGTGTGGAGGCTATATATACCCCTCCACCCACTCTTCATTCATGGAGGGAGCCATCAGAACATACCTACACTTCCAATACACATTTTCTGAGAGAGAACCACCTACTCATGTGTTGAGGCCAAGATATTCCATTCCTACCATATGAATCTTGATCTCTAGCCTTCCCAAGTTGCTTTCCACTCAAATCTTCTTTCCACCAAATTCATATCTTATGAGAGAGAGAGTTGAGTGTTGGGGAGACTATCATTTGAAGCACAAGATCAAGGAGTTCATCAACAACACACCATTTGTTACTTCTTGGAGAGTGGTGTCTCCTAGATTGGCTAGGTGTCACTTGCGAGCCTCCGACAAAGATTGTGGAGTTGAACCAAGGAGTTTGTAAGGGCAGGGAGATCACCTACTTCGTGAAGATCTACCGCTAGTGAGGCAAGTCCTTCGTGGGCGATGGCCATGATGGGATAGACAAGTTTGCTTCTTCGTGGACCCTTCGTGGGTGGAGCCCTCCGTGGACTCGCGCAACCATTACCCTCCGTGGGTTGAAGTCTCCATCAACGTGGATGTACAATAGCAACACCTATCGGAACCACGACAAAAACATCCGTGTCTCCAATTGCGTTTGAATTCTCCAAACCCTTCCCTTTACATTCTTGCAAGTTGCATGCTTTACTTTCCGCTGCTCATAGACTCTTTGCATGATTGCTTGAACTGTGTTAAGATTGCTTGACTTGTGATAAGATAGCTAAAATCTGCCAAAGACTAAAATTGGGAAAAGGATAGATTTTTAATTGGTCAAGTAGTCTAATCACCCCCCCTCTAGACATACTTTCGATCCTACAAGTGGTATTAGAGCTTTGGTCTCCATTTGCTTTGATTTCCACAGCTTTTGGTGGTCATAGCCTTGGTTTCACAACCTAGGAGAGTATGGCGTCTAGCGAGGGAAATTATCACCATAGAGGTCCTTACTTTGATGGTACTAATTTTGCTAGTTGGAAGCATAAGATGAAAATGCATATTCTTGGACATAACCCCGCCGTTTGGGCTATTGTGTGTGTTGGCTTGCAAGGTGAATTCTTTGATGGGAGAGAACCGAATCGTCAAGCTACCGTGGATGAGTTGAAGATGCTACAATACAATGCTCAAGCTTGTGATATCCTCTTCAACGGATTGTGCCCCGAAGAATTCAACAAAATCAGTCGTCTTGAGAATGCAAAGGAAATTTGGGATACTTTGATTGATATGCACGAAGGTACCGACTCCGTCAAGGAATCCAAGTTGGATGTGCTTCAAAGTGAACTTGACAAGTTCAAAATTAAGGATGGTAAAGGTGTCGCTGAAATGTACTCTAGTCTTGCTCTTATCACAAATGAGATTGCCGGCTTAGGAAGTGAAGAGATGACCGACAAATTCATCATCAAGAAGGTCCTAAGAGCCTTGGATGAAAAATACGATAACGTATGCACATTGATCCAAATGATGCCAAATTACAAAGATCTCAATCCTACGGAAGTCATTGGAAGAATTGTTGCTCATGAGATGTCACTCAAGGATAAGGAGGAGCTCCATAACAAGTCAAGTGGTGCTTACAAAGCCTCATGTGAAGCCCACATCATCAAGTGAGAAACAAACCTTCCATAAAGAATTGAGCCAAATGGTGAAGAACTTCAACAAGTTCTACAAGAGTAGAAGCAAGGAGAGAAGTTCCAAGTCAAGGTCCTACAATGACAAAAGATCTTCTAGTCGAGAGCGAAACTGCTACAATTGTGGAAGACCCGGACACTACTCCAATGAGTGTATGGCTCCCCACAAGAGAAGAGAATGTTCTCCCAAAAGAAGAAGTAGAAGGGAAGAATCACCATCAAGGGAGAGAAGAAGTAGGGATGATCGATATGAATGAAGACCCTCACGGAGAAGCAAGGATTCGGAAAGGAAGGACAAGTCATCAAGGAGCTACACAAAACGAAGACATCAAGCTCATGTTGGCGAATGGGTATCCGGCTCCGACTCCAACAATGACTCCGAGAGAAGCTATCACTTCGACTCCGAATATACTCAAGATGAAGGTGTTGCCAGACTAGCACTTGTGTCAACCAACTCCTATGACATATTTGATTCACCAAATGAAGGAATTGGAACATGCTTCATGGCCAAAGGTCCAAAGGTATCACACCCTGAGTATGTTGATTTCAATAGTCATGAAGATGACTTGTTAGGTGATTATGAGTTACTTGTTGACAACTATAGTGATGAATACTATGATGAAACGAATGACAATGATAAGGAGAATATCGAGTCTCTAACTAAAGAACTAAACACTCTTAAGTTAGCTCATGAAACTATCTTAGGAGATCATCGAGAACTTTTAAGGACTCATGAGAAATTACGTTTTGAGAAGCTCAATCTTGAGCAAGAGCATGAGTTCTTAACGGCAATCAATGATGATCTTCGCAAGAAAAGTTCTTCTTACATTGCCAAGCGTTTACTCTTATCCACTTACATGCCTCAAGTCAAGTCTAGTAACAAGAACAAGAAGGATTCTTCCTCTAGTAGTAACAATAATCATGCTAAATCCAATGTTGTTGCTTCTAGTAGTTCTCTTGATTCCACTAATGATTCTCTTAGCCAAGTTACACTTGAGCAAGAAAATAGCTTATTGAAGGGAATTATAGAGAAAGGTGTTTACAAGAGCCTTGCCGGGAGTAAGCAATTTGAGGAAATTGTACGCAAGAAGGAAGGAACAGGAAGAATCAAGGTGTTGGTTTTGAACGAAAGTTCAATGCCAATGGAGTTGAGTGGGAAGAATATCAATACCCCAAGACAAAGTTTGTTCCTCAACAAGAGAAGTATGATCCTACTTCTTCCAAAAGGACACAAGCTCAAGATGATCTTCCACCACAAGACCATAAGCAAAAAGGCAAGGATAAGCTTCAAGAGGAAATTGATGCATTTGAAGAAGCTCCTAAGGCCTTGGTCAAGTGGGTTCCCAAGACTACATCAAGTTCCACTTCATCGAGTACAACTACAACTCTG
Source organism: Triticum dicoccoides (assembly GCF_002162155.2). Classification (NCBI taxonomy): domain Eukaryota; kingdom Viridiplantae; phylum Streptophyta; class Magnoliopsida; order Poales; family Poaceae; genus Triticum; species Triticum dicoccoides. The sequence continues at coordinate 445,185,296 of NC_041392.1, forward strand.
AGGATTCCCATCAAGATGGTGTGGATACCGAAGAAGAAGAACTAGATAGTTCTTGAGGGTGACTCCGCCAACATACTTCACTTCTATCATTTTGGCAAGAACATGTGCAATCAACTTCCACATCTTGCACTAGTTCAAGGATTCACAAACCCTCTTGTTGGTAAGACAGGGGACAAGGTAACCTAAAGCTTTCATAGACATCATCTTGTGTGTGCATCACTCTATGTCTATGGATATCCTTGTTTGTTCCTTGTGGGACTAACCCATGTAGGTATTGAAAGTGCAACTCACTCCAAAGGATAGCTCCAAATGATCTACATCAACATAGAGCATCCACATCTTCAACACCTACATGAAGTCATCATCGACAAAACCCAAGGTTAGTTTATCCCTCTTAGGGGGATCTCACATCTAGGGGAGCTTTACTCTAACAATTGAGTTAAAGCAACTCTAATGGTGTGAACACAACAACGCTTTATGTAAAAATGGTAACCCCACTTGTGCTTAAACGATGAGTATGACCTATGATCAAATGTTCTTATTTGACTCCTAAGTCAATATACTCATATATAGATGACCTAGTCATCACCAATTGCTTGATAGATGCTAGAATTGTTTGTGCATGCTTTGCCACATATTTTAGTTGCCATTTTATTGTGTGAGTATGTTGGTTGCATAATTTACTCATTCGAGGACATCCACTTGTTGTTTTGATTGATTGGTTTCCTTTTCTTTTGGCCAAGTGGATGGACAAGAATGCCTAAGAACCTTCTCTAGCTATCTATGCTTTTCTCGTCTCAAACTCTATTCATGCTGCATCACAAAATTTGATCAAATTAGATTCGAACCACTCTGTGTGAGGAGCACTCGGAGTCCCCGATTCGTCATAGACTTAAACTTCCAAAACTTCTTGGTGCGTTTTGGTCTGACTGATTCATCCATTTCGGTCATACCGAGATCACTAAGTCGATCTAGGTTTTCAATCTCGATGCAACCGATTTGAACTTTTCGGTCACACCGTGTTGCAGTAACTGCTTGCAGTTATGCATCTTGGTGCCACCGAGTTGTTCCACTCGGTCAAACCGACAGGGTCGGGCTATATATATCCACGAGTCAAATTTTGGAAAACTTTTCGAACCTCCTCGACCCGCCCTTAGCCCGCTCTGCCTCCAGGGTCTCCGGATCATCCTCCTCGTCGCCAGCCGCCTCCTGTCGCTTGTCTCCGCTGCCGTCAATGGGAATCAACCCCGCCGTAGCGAGTTCATCGCCGAACTAGGGTATGAACTCGATCACTGTGCTATCCTTATCTGATTTGTAGCACATTGTGTTCGCCATGTATCTTGCCACGATTGAGATCATTCTATCCAGTCAAAACACTCCGTAGATTAGAGATGATTTGAGAATTTAGGGTTAGGTTTCCGCCGAAACCATTTCGGACCCACCGAGTTGTGGAACTCGGTACCACCGATTTGGCTAAGGCCATTGCAAATGTGATTCTCGGTCTGACTGAGAATTGCAAATCGGTGTGACCGAGTTCAGGACTTTGTGAAACCCTAGCAGTCTCGGTGCCACCGAACTGTGACTCGGTCTGATCGAGTTCACTAGTTTAGGTTCCAACAGCTGCTTCGGTATAATCGAGTTTACAAATCGGTTGATCCGAAATGCTTTCTGTGGAAAACTAAAACTAAATTTTTGACTCATTCTTTTGCAAAAACCTCTCCATTTTGTGATGTTCGTCCACTCCATCTCATCTATATCTATTCACAGGGTCTTCTATCAGTGTTTGCAATATGTCTGATCAGAGTGACAGCCAAAACAAGTTAGAGGAGCAGGTTCACTTGAGTGAGGGCACTAGTCCCTCTAGCAGCTCAGATGATGGCAGCAGGTGCACACCAAGCAATCTGCCAAAGGCTCCCACCAGGGCCAGCAAGAAAAGAACTTCAGAGTTAGAGGATGAGGACTATGTGGCCGAGGAAGAAGAAACCACCTCAAAGAGAAAAGTCATGAAGAAGGAATATGGCACAACTGCTACCACCAAGCCAGGCATGAAGCAAAAGGTTCCTGCCAAGAGAATTCCAATGTCTAAGGCCAGAGCATCTACTCAAGAGACTTTGGGATCTGCACCCAAAGAGCAGGTTGTGGCAGAGAAGAAGAGGAAAGAGAGGGTCAAGAAGACCACTGCCAGAGTGCTTGGGAGATCCTCAATCATGAGAGATTCTGAAGAGGAAGAGGAAGAAGATGCTACACCAGCACCCAAAGCTCAGAAGCTTATGGGTGATGCCATTAGGGCAGGGGCTGTTCCATCTAAGCCTAAGACTGCTCCAAAGGCTGCTGCTCTAGCTCCAAAGCCAAAACCAAAGAGGAGCACCAGGAACATCCCTGCTAAGGAGAAGAACAAGGCCCCAGTGCCTGAAATTGAAATGGAAGAAGAAGATGATGAGTCACATGTATTGAGGAAGTTGAAGCCAAAAATTCCAGATCACAATGATGCTCATCTAGTAGCTGAGAACATGAAGATCAGGAAGGACTCAGGATTGAGGCTATGGAGAGAGTCTGGTCCATATGCCACCAGGAGAAGGACTGCTGTGGACTACAGGTTCCATACAAAGGAACAGCAGGACTTCTATGCGACGGTCTTGCTTGACAAGAAGCCCATAGTGTGTGACATGAGATGGGTCGACTAGGACTACATCAAGGAAAACGAGGATCACTATCCAGGTGTGTATGACAGTTTCAAGGCATGTGGAGTCGATGAGTTTGTGACTCAGAATCTCACAAAATGGAATGATGAGCTCATCATGCAGTTCTACTCCACAGCTCACTTCTACCCAGATGGAAGGATTGTCTGGATGTCTGAAGGTACGAGGTACCAGTCAACAGTTGCAGAATGGGCGAAGTTGATCAATGCCCCAAAAGAGAGTGAAGATGACTTGGATGTCTATGCCAAGAAGAAGAAGGATCACAACTCCATGGCACACATGTACAAGGAGATCCCAGATGCTGCTCTTGAGACACATAAGTTTGGATCTGTACATTACCTTCTGTCAGGCTTGCCTACTATCAACTGGATCCTCAGGCACACTCTCTTGCCAAAGTCAGGTGATCACAAGATGATTAGAGGCCATGCAATAAACTTGCTTCATATTTTTTATGTCCCACAGAAGTTCAAAGTCATGAGTCTTATAGTTGAAACTATCAAGAGGACATCTGCAGATCATAAGAGGAATTGTGGGTATGCCCCACATATCCAGGAGCTGATCAACTCCAAGATGGGCACTGGTACATATCTGCTGGACAAGGAGCACATGCCTATCTACCCAGAATTTGAGGACAACACTATGGTGATGGATGAAGATTAACCATCTTCTGTGCACACACAAGCAAACAAGGAGAAGGCAAAGGCTAAAAAGGCTGCAAGGATGCCAACTACTGAAGAAGCATCTCAGTATCTTCTGAAGAGCAAGCAAGATCAGCTTGGCTACTTGATTGCCTCCACTCTGAGGATTGAGAAGGGACTGGCCACCCTGACTCAAAACCAGGAGAGCTTGGAGAGGATCGCGGAGCAGAAGTTCTATGACTTGGATGTGAAGGTAACTGAGATCCAGTCTGTTGTGGAGCAACTTCAGGATGATATGCAGGAGAGGAAGGGCAAGACAACCACTAATGCATTTGCCAGAGTGCCTAGAGCTCAGAGATCTGCTGCAGTGCATGTTCCAGACACCAGAGCCACTTCATCTGCACCAGCTATAGCTTCAGTGCCACCAGCTCCAGCACCTACTCCATCAGCTCCATCTACTTCGACTGAAGCCTTCGTTCTTGGAGTTATCCGGACACCACCACCTGAAGACCAAGCCTGAGAGACGATTTAGTGCTATGCATTTTCTAGGAACTTTTTGGTAACTTGTTGCCAAAGGGGGAGAAAAATGTATAGATCATAGGCTTCGAGAGAGAGAGAGCATTGCTTTTTATTCTCTCTTTCTTTGGTGGTTGAACTTTATTTGCTTTGCTTGTTTGAGATACTTTCTGTCTGTGTGATACTTGGATGATCATGTGTTTGATCATATGCTACTTTAATGCTTGTTGGATGACATTATCATTTTATCCCTATATGATCACTCACTTTGCTTGGTGATGAGTGCATGTATTTAATTATTATCATTTTGAGCGCTCCACCAAGATGTATGTGACATGGAAGAGTAACCCATGAGCCTAACTCTTTGTGCATTTGCAGTCTAAAGCAAATCATAAACTATGCACAAATATAGGGGGAGCTCTTGCTTTTCACATACTTCTCAAAGCGACAATGCTTTTCACTCTTATTATCATTTGTCGAAGCTTTGATCTATATGTTGTCATCAATTACCAAAAAGGGGGAGATTGAAAGTGCAACTATCCCTAGGTGGTTTTGGTAATTCCTAACAACATATAGCTCATTGAGATAATGCTATTCCAAGATTAATACTTCAGGAAAAGCTCAATGAATGGCATGGCATGGATGAGGAATGTGGACCCCTCAAAATACTAAGGACAAAAAGATTGGCTCAAGCTCAAAGATCAAGACTCTACATTTTATATTTTAGTGATCCAAGATCACATTGAGTCTATAGGAAAAGCCAATACTATCAAGGAGGGATGAGGTGTTGTTTAATGAGGTTCTTGCTTCATAGTGCTTAGTGATATGCTCCAAAACCCTCAACTACCTTGCCACATCCACATATGACCTAAACCCAAAGTCAAACTCGGCCTCACCGATTCTTTCTATCCGGTGCCACCGTGTTCAAATGTCATAGCCACTGCCACAAACCCTAGGCAAATCGGTCTCATCGATAGGGATTTCGGTCACACCGAGATGGGGTTGTAATCTCTCTGTTTCCCTTCGTAATGTTTCGGTCCTACCGAGATGAGCGATCAGTCCCGCCGAGATTGCAATGTAAACTCTCTGTTTCTCTTTTGTAATATTTCGGTCCCACCGAAATGAGCGATCGGTCCCACTGAGTTTACCTGACCAACGCTCTGGTTAGCTTATTACCAAAATCGGTGTCACCGAGTTTGTGTAATCGGTCACACCGAGATTACGTTATGCCCTAACCCTAACCATATCGGTCCTACCGAGTTGCATCTCAGTCCCATCGAAAATCCTAACGGTCACTAGGTTTGCTGAATCGGTCTGACCGAGTTTCTCAAGTCGGTCTCACCGAGATTGGTAAATTGTGTGTAACGGTTAGTTTTTGTGTGGAGGCTATATATACCCCTCCACCCACTCTTCATCCGTGGAGAGAGCCATCAGAACATACCTACACTTCCAGTACACATTTTCTGAGAGAGAACCACCTACTCATGTGTTGATGCCAAGATATTCCATTCCTACCGTATGAATCTTGATCTCTAGTCTTCCTAAGTTGGTTTCCACTCAAATCTTCTTTCCACCAAATTCATATCCTATGAGAGAGAGAGTTGAGTTTTGGGGAGACTATCATTTGAAGCACAAGAGCAAGGAGTTCATCATCAACACACCGTTTGTTACTCCTTGGAGACTGGTGTCTCCTAGATTGGCTAGGTGTCACTTGGGAGCCTCCGGCAAAGATTGTGGAGTTGAACCAAGGTGTTTGTAAGGGCAAGGAGATCGCCTACTTCATGAAGATCTACCGCTAGTAAGGAAAGTCCTTCATGGGCGATGGCCATGATGGGATAGACAAGGTTGCTTCTTCGTGGACCCTTCGTGGGTGGAGCCCTTCATGGACTCGCGCAACCGTTACCCTCCGTGGGTTGAAGTCTCCATCAACATGGATGTACGATAGCACCACCTATCGGAACCACGACAAAAACATCCGTGTCTCCAATTGTGTTTGAATTCTCCAAACCCTTCCCTATACATTCTTGCAAGTTGCATGCTTTACTTTTCGCTGCTCATAGACTCTTTGCATGCTTGCTTGAACTGTGTTAAGATTGCTTGACTTGTGCTAAGATAGCTAAAATCTGCCAAAGACTAAAACTGGGAAAAAGATAGATTTTTAATTGGTCAAGTAGTCTAATCACCCCCCTCTAGACGTACTTTCGATCCTACAAATATGATTAATTGAACTTAATTTATCATGAACTTAGTCTTGGTAGTTTTGCATATCTATGTTGTAGATCAATAGCTCGTGATATAGCTCCCCGTTTATTTTTGATATCTTCCTAGAGAAATTAAGTTGAAAGATGATAGTAGTAATGATGTGGACTAGATCCGTGATCTGAGGATTATCCTCACTGCTGCACAAAAGAATTATGTCCTTGATGCACCACTAGGTGGCGAACCTGTTGCAGGAGCAGATGCAGACATTATGAACGTTTTGCAAGATCGGTATGATGACTAGTGGATAGTTTAGTGCACCATGCTTTACGGCTTAGAACCGGGACTTCAAAAATGTTTTGAACGCCATGCAGCATATGAGATGTTCCAAGAAGCTGAAATTGATATTTCAGACTCATGCCCGTTTTAAGAGGTATGATACCTCTGACGAGTACTTTGCCTATAAGATGGAGGAGAATAGCTCAGCTAGTGAGCATGTTCTCAAAATGTCTAGGTACTACAATCGCTTGAATCAAGTGGGAGTTAATATTCTAGATAAGATAGTGATTGACAGAGTTCTCTAGTCACTATCACCAAGTTACTAGAACTTCAAGATGAACTATAATATGCAAGGGATGACGAAAACGATTCCCAAGCTCTTCGCGATGCTGAAATCAGCGAAGGTAGAAATCAAGAAATAGCATGAAGTGTTGATGATTAACAGCAGCACTAGTTTCAAGAAAAAGGGCAAGGGAAAGAAAGGGAAACTTCAAAAGGAATGGCAAGAAAGTTGCCACTCCCATGAAGCCCAAAGCTAGACCCAAGCCTGAAACCGATTGCTTCTACTACAAAGGAAATGGTCACTGGAAGTGGAACTACCCTAGATATTTGGCGGATAAGAAGGATGGCAAAGTGAAGAAAGGTATATGTGATATACATGTTATTGATGTGTACTTTACTAGTGTTTATAGCAACCCCTCGGTATTTGATACTGGTTCAGTTGCTAAGAGTAATAACTCGAAATAGGATTTGCAAAATAAACAGAGACTAGTTAAGGACGAGGTGATGATGTGTGTTGGAAGTAATTCCAAGGTTGATACGATCACCATCGCACAATCCATCTGCCTTCGGGATTAGTATTGAACCTAAATAAATGTTATTTGGTGTTTGCGTTGAGCATTAATAGGATTAGATAATGTTTATTGCAATACAGTTATTCATTTAAGTAAGAGAATAATTGTTGTTCTGTTTTTATGAATAAAACCTTCTATGGTCATACACCCAATGTGAATGGTTTATTGAATCTTGATCGTAGTAATACACATATTCATAATATTGATGCCAAAAGATGCAAAGTTGATAATGACAGTGCAACATATTTGTGGCACTGACGTTTAGGTCATATTGGTTTAAAACGCATGAAGAAACTCCATGCAGATGGGATTTTGGAATCACTTGATTATGAATCATTTGATACTTGCGAACCAAGCCTCATGGGCAAGATGACTAAAACTCCGTTCTCTGGAACAATGGAGCGAGCTAATGACTTATTGGAAATAATACATACCGATGTATGCGGTCCGATGAGTGTTGAAGCTCGCAGCGGGTATCATTATTTTTTGATCTTCACAGATGATTTGAGTAGATATGGGTATATCTACTTAATGAAACACAACTCTAAAATGTTTGAAAAGTTCAAATAATTTCAGAGTGAAGTGGAGAATCATCGTGACAAGAAAATAAAGTTTGTACGATCTGATCGCGGAGGCGAATATTTGAGTTACGAGTTTGGCCCTCATTTAAAACAATGTGGAATAGTTTCACAACTCACGCCACCTGGAACACCACAGTGTAATGGTGTGTCTAAATGTCGTAACCGTACTTTATTAGATATGGTGCGATCTATGATGTCTCTTACCGATTTTCCACTATCGTTTTGGGATTATGCATTAGAGACAGCAGTATTCACATTAAATAGGGCACCATCTAAATCCATTGAGACGACACCGTATGAACTGTGGTTTGGGAAGAAACCAAAGTTGTCATTTCTTAAAGTTTGGGGTTGTGATGCTTATGTGAAAAAACTTCAGCCTGATAAGCTTGAACCCAAATCGGAGAAGTGCGTCTTCACAGGATACCCAAAAGAAACTGTTGGGTACACCTTCTTTCACAGATCCGAAGGCAAGATCTTTGTTGCTAAGAATGGATCCTTTTTAGAGAAGGAGTTTCTCTCGAAAGAAGTGAGTGGGAGGAAATTAGAACTTGATGAGGTAATTGTACCATCTCTCACATTGGAAAGTAGCTCATCACAGAAAACCATTCCCGTGATGTCTACACCAACTAGAGAGAAAGCTAATGATAATGATCATGAAAATTCTGATCAAGTTACTACCGAACCTCGTAGGTCACCCAGATCATGTTCCGCACCAGAGTGGTATGGTAATCCTGTTCTGGAAGTCATGTCGCTAGACCATGACGAACCTACAAACTATGAGGAATCGATGATGAGCCCAGATTCCCAAAATGGCTTGAGGCCATGAAATCTGAGATAGGATCCATATATGAGAACAAAGTATGGACTTTGGTGGACATGCCCGATGATTGGCAAGCCATTGAGAATAAATGGTTCCTCAAGAGGAAGATGTAGGCTGATGGTAGTGTTACTATCTACAAAGCTCGAATTGTCACAATTTTTTTCGACAAGTTCAAGGTGTTGACTATGATGGATTTTTCTCACTCATATCGATGCTTAAGTCTGTCCAAATGATGTTAGCAATTGCCGCATTTTATGAAATCCAGCAAATGGATATCAAAACTGCATTCCTTAATGGATTTATTAAAGAAGAGTTGTACACTACTGCAGGATGATGCTAATGCGACACTACGATCAGAGACCCTTAGAGAAACTTTGGGCGATGCAATAATTGCAAACAGTCATGTATGACAACCGTCAAAAAAGTTGCAAAACGTTTGTGATGGAGGATGCATAAAACACGGTTCATATTTTAGTTGCGTGTGCGATGAAGGGCATACGGTTCAGCTCAATTAACTGTTTGCGATGAGGAGGAACAAAAGAAACGGGCAGCCAGATGAAGGCGTGTGCTATACACAACATACAGTTTACTCGGATGAACTATTTGTGATTAGGCAAAACAAAAGAAACGGGCAGCCAGATGAAGGTGTGTGTGATATACAGCATATAGTTCACTCAGATGAACTGTTTGTGATTAGGAAACACAAAATAAATGGTGAGCCAGATCAAGGTGTGTGCGATATATGTCATGCGGTTCACTCGGATGAACTGTTTGCATTGACACCAGAGAACAGAAACGGTTCAACCTAACAAGACGTGTGTGTTGCGCGATGGGATTGCATACAGGACAACAACATATATACATACACACACTTAGAAGGACATGCTTGCATAACCAAATTAAACATCCACTTACATAGGTGGCTACTACAACCATGGCATTTGCACAATCCAAAGTAAACTATTACATGCATAATTACATAGGTGGCTACTACACACATGACATTACCACACACCAACAATAAAGTAAACTATATATTACATGCATGATTAACTAGCATAAATGATCATTTGATCATCATCTACTTCTTGTGACGCTTGCTCTGCTTGTGGCTCGATCCGGGCTCATCGATTTTGGTAACGAAGCACTTCCTCATGTCAATGATCCACCTGTGCATCTCGTAGCATGTGTACACGCTCTTGGCCGGGAACCTGAGGTGAGGTTCATCTAGTTGCCGCATCCAGGCCCCGTGCTAAGATATGGGACTTGTTCTCTGGGCATCCTGCTTCATCTTTTCGTAGTAGGGGTCGATGATGGCCGAGGCGAGTTCGACCAGGGAGTGCTTCTTCGTGCTGCCCCAGACCCTGTAGTGGTCACATATTTCGACAAGGTTCTTGCAGGCTAATCCCATAACACTGAGCGCTTTTACATCATTGGTGGTATCCATCATGGTGAACTTGTAGTCAGTGTCGTTGACAAACCTGTTGAAATGGACGCAAGGTTTTGTGGCCATGCAGTAGTGGTAGATGAGGACATGATGGCGCATGCACAACTGTGCGACAGCAACCTTCTGATCTATGCCGGGACGACCGGCGGTGTACTGGAGGTCGATGCCGACGACCTTGTACTTGTCTCCAGCAAGCAACTGCTCAACGCTATTAATGTAGTCGTCCACCACGGCCAGGTCGATGGTGTACACCACCGAGAGATCCGTCTCCCTCATGTGGGTCTCCACTCTATGCTCGCCGAACTCCATTGGAGCGCCGTCGGACATCCCCTCTCTATGTGTCGTCGTGGGTGTGCTTGTTGTGTTGTGGGGCGCAATCGAAAGGTTGAAGAGACTAAGGTCATAATGGCCATGGGAATTGAAGGGGAAGCTGGATGGCCAGGAATATCGGCAGGCCCTGATGGCAGTTCTAATTTGCAGCGCGTAACTCCAATGTGTCGCATGTAACTGCATCATGTGGCAACGTGCGCGGCGCAACCGCATGCATATGGGGCCCCTGACATGATCATGCGCACGCCCAACGTGCGCGGCCCAACAGCTGGCAGAGCGCGCGCGGAGGGACGCGAGCAGAGCGCTCCGCAGAGCACTCCGCATATAGCAGTTGAACACGCAAGGAAAAGTTGTCCACAAGTCGAGCGCACCGACGGATGTGAGTAGAGCGCGCCAACGGACGCGAGAAGAGCGCGTCGCGGCGCCTAATGGCGAGCACAGCGTGCTGCAGCGCCTAACATCGGGATAGACCTTCATTCAAGCCAATCAAAATAAGACTGGAACGGACATGTCTGTATTGAGTAAAGGGATCGCACATGTCCGTATTAACTGGAACGAGAATGCAATAGCAAGATAAGAATTAAGGCCATCATGATGCGATCGCAGTGGTGGTTACAGGAGGCGAGAAGAAAGATGCATTCATCAACATACGGCCTCATCCTCCTCAACTCAGTGCGCCGGCCGGGCTACCGACCGGCGACTAAGGAGCGGCGGCTTTTGTGGCGAGGTCAAGGTGATTCTCAACAAAGGCATCCAAGGCTTCCAGCCGGCTGAAGAAGGCCAGCATCATAGCGTCTTCACTAGCCTTGTAGATACCTATGTACACGATTCGTTCATACACATGGATGTGTAGGTCGACGGTTTCTTGCAGGGCGAGGCGCCTCGTGGCGAGCGCGACTTCCAGGTGGACATTCTTCATGCCGTCAGCGGGTAGTCGCAGGGCCACCAGTGCTTGAAAGAGGTTCCGACCATGGAGGCCGATTAGGGTGGCAGGTAATGAGGAGCCCGGGCGCGCGGGCTGGAGGAGTACGGCGATGTCGTCCGCGAGCCTCTTGATGACTGCGAACCTGTTGGTGGTGCGAACGATCATCTGGTCCAACTGAGAGTCATAGCTGGCGTCGATGGCGGCCATCCACCAGCCACTCGCCAACACCGTATGGAGACGATCCACGGTGCCATGCCGTAGGCCGACGTCATGGACCATCTGGCACAGCCGCTGGCTGCTCGCGCGCATCGCCGCCATGGAACTGGAGTGGGCACTTTTGCCCTTATTAGTGTAGGTGCTTAGGCAAATGCTTAGGTGCATACGATGTGGTAGATGCATTGGAATGGAGGGGTGCCTTTATATGAGTGCAAACTGCGTTGCATTCACATCGTGCTACCTCTCTTTTCCCGGTCCTCCCATTACTTCCCTCATGCATTCACACGATGCTATTTGAAGGAGGATGCATCATTGGTCGTTCAATATTTCGAGAACAGCTACCCTCTCCCTCGTCTGCATTAATGCTGTATCGGGAACTGCACCGCCCGCTATCAAATCGAATAGTACTACGCCACCTGTTGCCGCCTGGCTGAACACACATCCTTGCCTCCATCTATGCTAATTACTGAATTTTAGTTGCGGAAATTAGATACCGCTAGTGATTTTTAGCTTCATATTTTGACAAATCGCACTATTACAAGGTTGGCAAATGGCAGTGTTACTAGATCAACAAATGTCAATCTTTCTAGTTTGAAAAATGGCAACATACCCAATATGACAGATGCAAATCACACCACATTGTTTGTAAGTGGTTCACATGGGTCATCCAAAAGAACCGCCAGTGTTCAAGAGATGCACAAATCCTGCTCTCACTTTGCATACGGGTGTTCTATCTGAAACAATCATGCTTGTTGTGAGAAGCTCTGGATTGTGAGAAGCATATACCCAAACCTGCCCCAAATGGGACAAAAAAATTACCACGACATGTTGATGCCGCTCCATGATAGCATGCCAAGTTTCATGAATTTCAGACGAGTTTTGGATTTACTAGAATTTAAAAACTAGGCATCTCAATGTTTTGCCGGCAATCAACGCTGCCTGGTGTTTGAAATTTATTCCCATTTCTTGCATGGGACCTAAGCATGCACCCGAGGACAAATATTTGATTTTTCAACCAATTTATGTGCACCGGAGCATGTGCATGTAGTTCAAATTTGAATTATGCACATAAATGCATTGAAAACTCACTTAATGGATAAAAATGTCCAAACGAACCCCAAAAAATCACAAAAAACAACACACTCCTGTTGTTCTATGTTGACACGAGAAATTTTTTGAAAGCAATAAGAGGCAATGGATATCGTTTCGTCCCAAAAGGTTGGGCATTCCCTACCGAAACCATCATGCTTGTTGTGAGAAGCTCTGGTTTGTGAGAAGCATATACCCAAACCTGCCCCAAATGGGACAAAAAATTTACCACGACATGTTGATGCCGCTCCATGATAGCATGCCAAGTTTCATGAGTTTCAGACAAGTTTTGGATTTACTAAAAATTAAGATCCAGGCATCTCAATGTTTTGCCGGCAATCAACGGTGCCCTGGTGTTTGAAATTCATTCCCATTTCTTGCATGGGACCTAAGCATGCACCCAAGGACAGATATTTGATTTTGCAGCCAATTTATATGCACCGGAGCATGTGCATGTAGTTCAAATTTGAATTATGCACATAAATGCATTGAAAACTCACTTAATGCATAAAAATGTCCAAACGAACCCCGAAAAATCACAAAAAATAACACAACACTCTTGTTGTTCTAAGTTGACACGAGAATTTTTTTGAAAGCAATAAGAGGCAATGGAAGTCGTTTTGTCCCCAAAGGTGGGACATTCCCTACCGAAACCATCATGCTTGTTGTGAGAAGCTCTGGTTTGTGAGAAGCATATACCCAAACCTGTCCCAAATGGGACAAAAAATTTACCACGGCATGTCAATGCCGCTACATGATAGCATGCCAAGTTTCATGAATTTCAGACGAGTTTTGGATATACTAGAATTTAAAAACCAGGCATCTCAATGTTTGCGGCCGAGTGACGGTGGCAGGGTGTTTGACATTCATTCCCATTTCTTGCATGGGACCTAAGCATGCACCCAAGGACAAAGATTTGATTTTTCAACTAATTTATATGCACTGGAGCATGTGCATGTAGTTCAAATTTGAATTATGCACATAAATGCATTGAAAACTCACTTAATGCATAAAAATTTCCAAACGAACCTTGAGTAATTCCAATTTTTTTGACGACACACCTATAGTTGCATGTTCACTGCAGATAAAAGTTCTAGCAATTGAAACACCGTCCATGGCCGCTGTGACCCCATTATGTAATTCAAATCAAGATGAAAGATCAAGTAGATCCCACACAGTTTATTATAACCAATCATGTGAGATGTAGCACAAAATATCTTCGGACCGTGCCTGATGACACTTTGTGTGCCAGTTTTTTGGCTGAAGCGATTCCAAATTTTTGGCATGCACGGAAATATCTACCTCCCCGCCCCCTCCCCCTTACAAAAAGCCACATTTCCCCTGTTTCCGCCTTCCTTTCCAAGTTGAAACCTTCACTCCTTGCTTGCAGCGCCGCCGCCTCCTCGCCGGCGACCCTCCTTCACGCTGCTCGTCCTCGCCTATCCAGGCAGGTAATCCAAACCCGACCCCCATCCTTCTCCTCCTTCCACATCCCACATGCCCCGACCACCGGCGCGAGCGCGACACCTTCCACCCAAATCACCGACCCCTCCACCAAATAAGCGCCGGCCTAAGCCATGGTGCACGAAGTATAGCCAGGACCTCAAGGAGCATTTGGCAGCGGAGAAGCAAATCGCAGCTGCACGCGCGGATGAGGTCACGATGGCTGCCATTCGTGCCGACCCCCAGATCTTAGAGGAGCACCTCGCCGTCGAGGCCACTGTTGATGCCTCGCACACCGACGACGCGACACGGTTGGCTGCTTTAAATGACAGTTCGTGCCGTTTTCTCGAGGCCACCGTCGGTGCCTTCGACAAAGACTACACGTTGTTTTCTCAGCGTGCACATGCTTACCTCATCTCGAGTGCTAGCAGGTTGCTGCCCGGAGCGGCTCAGGAAACTCACCACTACAACGAGGGCACCCATGATGCGGACGTGATGCAGAGCATCCCATGATCATCCCCATGGACGCATCTACACCTCCAACGACACCACTTGGACCAATGGCACGAGCACGTGCAAGAGCTCTCGAAACCGAGGTGACATCTCTCCTCTCACAAGTCCACTTCGTTGCACATGGGACATGGCTACTACCTCAAACAGAGACATTGTGCATCCTAAGGTATCAAGGAGTTAGCCATGAAGAAGCTAAGGAGCAAGGAGAATCAGAAGAGGAAGATGCACGTGAAGACGGAGAAGAAGGGGAGCTACGGAAGAAGCTACAGGCACCAGACGACCGGTCCATCCCGGACGTCTGACCCCGGGAGGTCCCAACAGCCCAAGGAACTCAGACCTACACACGCTACAGCGGCCGGCCGACCGACCAGGACCAGACGTCTGACGACTCCTAGGCTCCGTACGACCGTACCCCTCCGGACGACCGACGCTATGCCAACAGAACGAAATTAGCGGAAGTCCGAGTAAGACCGGATGACCGGACACCCACGGACGTCCGAGGCCGTGGTGCAGAGCCTAATTTACGGATTTCCGAAGATCTACGAACGTCCGGACCTCCGCAAGCCTCCGGATGACCGGCGCCTCATGGACGTCTGGACCCTGGCTGCGTCCAGTTTCGGGCCGAAGCCCATGTACCCCTCCACTTCGCCCCTCTTTTGCACTAAGACTATAAATATACCTCTCCCTCCTCGTAGTTAGGGTTAGCAAAGGATTAGCTCATATTTCGTGTGAGAGCGTCGCTCATCCACTTGGTTACCTTCTCCTCAGAGATAGCGCCTCCTCTGAGAAGATCCCCCAAGCGGATTCAAGACCCCTTTACGGGAAGAACCTCAAGACCTCCTCACGGAGACGATCGTGCTTCTTGTATCACCCTTAGCTGACCGTGGATCATGTGACCTCTTATGTACTCGAGGATCTAGCATATGTGTGACTACTTCTTGTTGGTTTAGTGATTCCCTCGTGTTTCCCCTTGTGTTTCCGCTCGTATTTCCCCTCGTGTTCATCGCGGGATCCGCTCCTTTCGTGAAAGATCGGCCACATAGGGTTCCACCCTACATCATCTTGGTATCTATAACTACGTTGATCATGATTTCGGAACCTCCCTGTTGTGTTTCTAGCCTTGTTTTTGTTGATTTTGTCCCTAATTCGAAAATTCCCCACAAAATAGCCCCAAATTTTCTTTGTGATATGTTGGTGTGATGAAATTTTGTTGGATTTGATCCGTGGATTTGCTTTGCCTTGAGTGGATCTAGCTTTTCCCCCTTCGTCTCCACCTTTTCCATCCACAAAATCCCCCGGATTTGACCATTTTCACCTCATCAACCACGTCCATGAGTTGTTCATCCCATGCCCGAAAATTGCCCAAGCACCGGGCATCTGATAGACTCCGGACGTCCGACGATCGGACAACCGTAAAACCCGGGACGTCCGTAAAACCCTGACAAAACTGAATTTTTTTTCAGTTTGGTCTCCACCACCAGCATACCTCCGCATACGCACCCCCACCAGCTCTACACCATCACCACTTCCGCATACCACCACTATTGCTTACCCATTTTGCACTCTGACACATTTTTTGCGACATTATGCTTTGAGAAGTTGAGTTGCTGTTCCGTGTCCCATTGTGTTTCAGCTATTTAGGTACGGTTCGACATCAACATCACCGCCGCTCATCTTCGCCATGGACGAGTCATCAACAACGATCACCTCGACTACATCTTGGTATTTGTGCCACCCATTTGATCAGCGTCATCCGTTCTTGCTTACGAACGAGGAACCAAAGAACGGTAACCTCATCTTGGTATTGGACATATCATTCTTGCCATTACATTGATAGCCATCATAGCTTTACTCCTTTGCGTCGCTTAACCATCGAGACTAGCCTTTGAGTATTGCCGGCAACGTGACTTATGCACTTTAGTGATCATACTTCCCATAACATACATACATCATTGGTGCATATCTTGGTATCATCTGTTGTGTCACAAGGTTGTCATCGCATACACAATTGCTATCTTGGTTCGTGAAGCATTGCATGAGAAAAGAACTTAAACAACAAAGAGCCAAACAAGCTTTTAAGCAAAAAGGGAAAGATAAGCAAAGAGATTTTAAGCAAGAACCATAGCATCATACAACATTAATATTGTCATACTAGATCATCTTGGATCATATCATCGAAACACCATACGTAGAGCATACTTGGGATAGAAGTCGTTGCATTTTTGCTTAGTAGGTTGTGCACAAGTCTTCGTATCTGCCTATTTTGAAATTGTGCTAGCGTCTCTCTAGTGTTGTGCAACAAGAGCATTTTCGTGGATTCCACATTTTGGCTCATCCTTGGTTGCACGACCCCACTTATCTCTTTGCGTGTGTGTTTCCGGGTACCTTATATTGCTTGGTCTCCTTGTTGCATTGCAAAGTTGCGAATCTTTTCCAACATTATTGAAGCTCACTAACATTTGCATCAAATTTTGTGCCACCATCCTAACCAAGCTCCACCATAAGCTTTTACTTGTGTAGGTGTGAGAAACCGACAAGAATTACTACCAATTGTGCTATTTCCTTGTTCCACATTGGAGTGGTCATCGATCCACCTTCAACTTCGGTCAAGGTACATTTGGTATACGTTCTTCTCTTTCTCCCACTCACATATTTCTCTTGGAATGATGGATAGGCCAAGTACTTCTACCAACCCACTCTTCATTGGGCAAGACGACGATATGAACACCTACGTCACCAATAGCCACCTCTTTGGTGCACAACATGCTTTGCATCAAGAGCAATAAGCGATGAGTGAACGCATCGACAACCTCGCCACCGACTTGCGACTCTCCAAGCAACGTACAATAGACTACTTCGACCACAAGCTCAATGATCACAAGCAAGATAACGATGCAAGAATGGACGAGATTCGTGCTTTGTTGCTCAACTGCTCTTCTTCCACTTCATCCTCATCAAGGTGGAGCCGCTCAAGTCGACACTATGACTTCACCCTCTCCGGCTCAAGTACACCAAAATCGAACACTCTTCGACATGCAACACAAAATGATCATCAAGCAAGCCTCAATCCTCTACGCGACACCGATTCTCAAGAGCACTGACACCATCAAAACCAAGCTACCTTTGGGCAAGCACGAGAATGGAAACGACAACGCCAACACGAAGAGGAAGAGCGAGCGTGTCTACACCAAGATGCACAAGATGTCGAGGCACAACGCCAAGAACAACAACCATGTGAAGCTCAAGCACTTGAGGCGCAACGTGCCCTTCGAGATTCAAGTCACGCCATCGCCACACGCAATCACCATCGGCATGAACAAGAAGAAGCACTTCGCGAAGAAGTTCAAGAGAGGATTTACCAATCACGTGCGCATCGTCAAGTTCCTCAAGTTCATCCTCGAGCTCGACAAGCCCCTCCACAAGCTCGACAAGAACCTCGAGTTCACCAAGAGCATGAAGACAATGGAAATCCTCCACGACAAGAACAACATGAAGTTGTCGGCGTTCTGGGAATGGGGGTCCCCAGACTTGCCTGCCTGCGGCCCGCGGCGTGGCTGAGCCTGTAGGCCGTACGGCCCATCTTCACCAGCAAAGCATCCAAGACCCTCGCGAGGGTCCAAGCCTTGCGAGGCGGACGATGCAAGGCCTCCTCGAGAGTGGCCTAGCCAGGCAGGCTCACAAGGAGCGGAGATACCAAGGCAGGGAAAACCTCACGAGACCCTCGTGACGTAAGCCATGACGCACGGCACCAGGCGGGCGCTAGCACGCGCAGCGTCCTTGTTTCCTCTTTGGCGCTAAGGAGGCCAGTGTAGGCGAGGAGTACCGAGGCATCATTCAAAGGTTGCTATATTGGTGCAACGAGACCAAGACCAGGAGGACGGTAAGACGAAGGTCATCGTGGAGCCCAAGACGGCGTCACCACCAGAGCCTTTGGCAGGCGAAGACCACTTTTGTCAGGATAGCTTGTACTAGCTGTACCCCTTTGAATTAGCCCGCCATTGTTGGCTCCCTTCCTGCTCGATATTTTAGAAGAGGACCAGGGCCTATATAAGTAGAGCTAGCCACCATAGTAGAGACCTCGGATCCTTGCTTGATCCAACCCGATCGAGAGCCTACTCACAAGAACACCTCAACCTCAGGAGGCCGTTCTTCCCTTGTACTATTCATCATGAGCCCTAGAGGCAATCGACCACCACCACACTGGAGTAGGGTATTACACCACAACGGTGGCTCGAACCAGTATAAATCTTGTGTCTTTCTGTGTTGTGAGTTCATCGAGTTCGTCCGCGAGATCTTAGTGAGCTAGGGCGTAGATTGGTGGGAAGGAAAGACTTCACGCGCACCCTAGTGTTCGAACCTTAAGTGTTTGCCGGAACACCACATCCGACATTTGGCGCGCCAAGTAGGGGTACGCCGGGGATTTCCACCAACCAGCGCCCCGTGCTGCCACACTACGCTCCCATGGCAGGTGCCCCACCACCAACCTTTGCGGTCAACACCAACAGCTGGGAGTCTGGGTACCGAGCCCTAGCCCCGTTCTGTGGCGAGTGAAGTGGCCGGCCAAGTTCAGGCCGGAGATGCCACTGTGTTACGACGACGCAGGAGACTCGGTGCCGTTCCTGCTAGCGTACGAGGAGGCCGTCCTCGAAGCCGGGGGCGACGACAGGATCATGGCAAACTTGTTCCCCCTGGCCCTCGCCGGCGAGCCGCGCGCCTGGCTGCTCAACCTCCTGGGATCCACGGTGACGTCCTGGGGGGAACTCTGCGACCTCTTCACTATGCGCTATGCGGCGCCGACACACCACGCAGTCACGGCACTGCTGGGCGGCTCCCAAGCACCTCCTTCAGATCACCACGTCAAGCCTTTCTTCCGTCAGATTGGGGCAGCCTGCAAGCGCCCCCGGGCTCCGCCGGGTTGGGCTGCGCCAGATGCCGACCTCACCTTCGACTCGGAAGACCACCCCGGCTCCACCACCGGCTCCGGGATGCTCCTGATGCTCTGTATGCCCATCATCTGCAACATGGCCATCACCAAGACCCTCATCGATGGCGGCGCCAGCCTCAACCTACTCTCCATGGAAGCCTTCAGCCTTCTTCATGTGCCGCTCGAATGGCTCGGCCTCAGCAAGCCCTTCACAGGAGTGGTTGGTGGAGCTGCTCACCCTCTGGGGCAGATCCACCTCCCTGTCACCTTTGGCACGCGAGACAACTATCGCACCGAGCTGGTGGACTTTGACATCGCCCGCATCGGTCTCCCATACAATGCCATCCTCGGGTACCCGGCTCTCGCTCAGTTCATGGCGGCGACTCACCCGACCTACAACCTCATGAAGATGCCAGGGAGCAAGGGCGTCCTCACCATCAAGGGGGACGCTAAGGAGGCCACGGTTGCGCTCAGGCTCACCTTCAAGACTGCGGCAGCAGCACAACCAACCGGCGTCGGTACACCCGAGGCCAAGGAAACAGCGCCCACCAAGAAAAAGCAGCTATTCACTCAAGACAAGGAAGAGACCAAGCAGGTGCCGGTCGACGAGGACGGGTCTTCAAGAACCACCTTCACCATAGGAACCGTCCTTGACCCGGGACAAGAAGGAGCTTTGGGGAGGTTTTTGCGCGTGAACAAGGAGATATTTGCGTGGGAGCCCAATCAGATGTTAGGGGTCCCGAGAGAGGTAATCCAGCATCATCTGAGGGTGTGCCCCAACGTACGCCCCATGAAGCAGCGAGCAAGACGACAGTCCACAAAGAAGCAGGCCCTCATCGTCCAAGAGACGCGCAAGCTGGAGGCGGCGGGTACCATCCGAGAAGTTCGATACCCCGAATGGCTGGCGAACCCCGTCGTAGTACCGAAGAAGGGCGGGAAGGAGCAGATGTGCGTCGACTTCACCAACCTTAACAAAGCGTGCCACCAGGATCCGTTCCGCTACCACGCATCGACCAAATCGTTGACTCTAGCGCCGAGTGCGACTTGCTATGTTTCCTGGATGCATTCTCAAGATACCATCAAATCAAGATGGTGGTGGAGGATGTGGAGAAGACAACCTTCCTGACACCATGCGGGGTGTACTGCTACGCCTGCATGCCCTTCGGGCTGCGCAACGTGGGCGCGACCTTTCAATGGTTGATGCAAATCGCCTTGGGGCGGCAGCTCGGCAGAAACACGGAGGCCTACATCGATGACATAGTGGTCAAATCTCGCGAGGCGAGGACATTGATTCAAGACTTGAAGGAGACCTTCGAGAGCTTGCGCCAAGTGAACTTGAGGCTTAACCCGGAGAAGTGCATGTTCGGCGTCCCCTCCAGCAAGCTACTGGGGTTCCTCGTATCCCACAGAGGGATCGAGGCGAACCTGGAGAAGGTCAAGGCCATCGAAGACATGAGCCCACCACAGACCCTCAAGGAAATGCAAAAGCTAGCAGGGCGGGTGACCGCTTTAGGGCGTTTCATCTCCAAGCTAGGCGAGCGCGCCTTACCCTTCTTTAAGCTCATGAAGAAGAAGGGCATGTTCGAGTGGACCCCGGAGGCCGACCGGACCTTCCAAGACCTCAAGAAATACCTCACCAGGCCCCCAGTGATGGTGGCACCGCGGCCTCTCGAGCCTCTGGTGCTCTACCTTGCCGCCACCCCGTACTCCGCTAGCGCGGCGCTGGTGGCAGTTCAGGAGGAGCGCCAAGGCAAAGGTGTGCCGCGCCAAGACAGAGCTGATGCAGCGCGGGGCCAGGAAGGCGCGGCAAAGCCATCATTGGCAGAAGACCAAGCTCAACAGGGCAACATCGCAGAAGCTCCAGAGGACGGCCAGGTCTCGGGAAACCCACCACCTCAGGATATGCCACGATCTCCGCGGGACCTGAGCCTCGACAGTGCGCTAGCCCTCGTCGAGCACACGGTGTACTTCGTCAGCACCGTACTGCAGGACGCGAGGGCGCGCTACCCCATGCCGCAAAAGCTCCTGCTCGCACTCTTGGTGGCCTCGCGCAAGCTGCGACACTACTTCCAGGGCCACCCCATCAAGGTCGTCTCAGCCTACCCATTGGAGAGGGTGCTCAGGAGCCCTAACTCAGCCGAAAGGGTCGCTGAGTGGAACATCGAGTTGCAAGCATTCCAGTTGGAGTTCAGCACCACCAGGGTCATCAAGGGAGCCGCGCTCGCCGATTTTGTGGCAGAATGGACGGATGCCCTGGCTCATGAGGAAGGAGAAGACCGGTCCACTTCCCCAGGAAGCGAGGCACCAGACGGCTGGGTCATGTATTTTGATGGCACCTTCGCGCATCAGGGCGCGAGGGCTGGAGCAGTGCTCATCTCGCCCACTCAGGACAAGCTCTACTACACCGTGCAACTCTGTTTTCAGCACGGCGAGAAGATCTCCAACAACATCGCAGAATACGAAGGCCTCATAGCTGGCCTGAGGGCCGCGACAGCTCTAGGGGTGAAGCGCCTCACCGTCAAAGGCGACTCGCAGCTCCTCGTCAACTTTTCCAACAAGGTGTACGAGCCGAAGGACGAGCACATGGAGGCCTACCTCGCCGAGGTGCGCAAGATGGAAAAACAGTTCTCGGTCCTGGAGCTGCAGCACGTGCCCCGGGGCACCAACAAGGAAGCCGATGACATCGCCAGGAGAGCATCCAAGTGGCAACTGCAAGAGCCCGGCGTCTTTGAAGAGCGGCTCTTCAAGCCATCAGCTTCGCCACCTCTTTCAAGCATGACCCAGTCTCGGGAAGAACTCCCGCAGCCCCCGGCCATGGGAGCCCCAGCCTGTGGCCCCACCTCAAGAGCTCGGCTGCTCTTGGTGCTCGAGCCCTGGGAGGAGTGCTGGATCAAGGAATTCAAAGAGTACCTGATGCACGGGACGCTGCCGGAGAAGGAAGAGGACGCGGAGCGCGTGGCCCGGCAGGCCACGACATACTGTATCCAAGGCGGCGAGTTATACAGGAGACGACCGAACAATGTCACGCTACGCTGCATCTCCAGCGATCAAGGAAGGGAGTTGCTGATTGACATACACGGTGGTGATTGCGGGCACCACTCATCGTCACCGACCCTCATCGGCAAGGTTTTCCACAGTGGGTTCTATTGGCCTACAACACTCAACGACGCGGCCGAGCTGGTGAAGTCCTGTGAAGCTTGCCAATTCCACGCCAAGCAAATCCATCAGCCTGCTCAGGGCCTCCAAAACATCCCGCTCACATGGCCGTTTGCGGTCTGGGGGTTGGACATCCTAGGCCCGTTTCCCCGGGCTCCAGGGGGCTACCACTATCTCTACATCGCAATCGACAAGTTCACCAAGTGGGCGGAAGTGGAATCCGTCTATACCATTCCAGCCGGCTCTGCTGTTAACTTCATCAAGGGCCTCGTGAGCCGTTTCGGGGACCCCAACCGCATCACAGATAACGGTTCGCAGTTTACTAACAACCTCTTCAAAACCTACTGTGCTAACCTTAGAACGCAGATCTGCTACGCTTCAGTGGCCCACCCCGGGATTAATGGTCAGGCCGAGCGCGCTAACGCGAAGGTCCTGAGGGGCCTGAAGACCAGGACCTTCAAGAAGAAGTTGGAGGCCTACGACAGGGGCTGGCACGACGAGCTCCAGTTCATGCTGTGGTCCATCCGAACCACCGCCACCAAGCCAACGGGCGATACTTCATTCTTCCTCGTCTATGGAGCTGAAGCAGTCCTCCCTCACGAGGTCAAGCATCGCTCCGCACGGGTCTTAGCGTTCAATGAAACGCAGTAGGACGCCATGCGGGGGATGTATCTCGTGCTGGGGGAGGAACGCCGTCGCGAAGCCGTGTTGAGGGCAGCAATGTACCAACAAGCACTGCGGCGATACCACTGCCGCAACATCCTCTACAGGATGCTCGAAGTGGGTGACCTCGTCCTGAGGCGGGCCCTCTTCAGGGAAGGGCTGCACAAGCTCTCGCCCATGTGGGAGGGCCCGTTCAGGGTCGTCCATGTCTCCAGGCCGGGTGCAGCGCGCCTAGAGACGCGGGACGGGGTACCTATCCAGAACGCCTGGAACATCCAGCACCTCCGGAAGTTCTATCCATGAAGCAAGGCCCAGGGCCCGAGAAGCAAGGCCCAGAGCCTGAGAAGAAAGGCCCAGAGCCTGTGAAGAAGGCTCGGTGCCTGTGAAGAATCACCACCCGTGACACTCTCACGAAATAATGAGTGGGGTTGTACACGCCCCGAAGTCTCAGGAGCGCCGGCCTCAGGCCCTGGGGCTCCCTCCCACGCCTAGTGGATAGCACTTAGCTCCGCGCTAATGAGAAGACTTGAAGACTAGATAAGGTGCCGGACGCGGCTTTTCATTTGCTTTTCGTAGTTGACTCATTTTTCCTCAATCAAAGTTTGCCTTTGGTGTTCCTTACCGATTTGATTCCCTCGCCTCTCACTGCACATTTTCGGCTCGAATTTGCTCATGTTCTCTCTCTCGCATGCCTCGCGAGGGGGCTAGGCAGGTGCCCTCGCGAGCATTTTTTCTCCTTTCTGCCTTCTCGCGAGCCACCCTCGTTCGAGCCCAAAGGCTGGCACGCCTCTCCTAGTCCGTGCCCCTCGGGTACCGCGACACAAAGCACCAGGTCAGGGCTAACGGCAAATCTTTTGATGCACTTCCTAACGAGTTTTTCGTAGTTCCGGAGCGAATGCAGGCCACCGAGGCAAGATGAATGCGAGGAAATAAACACTTCGCGAGGAAGAGGACATCCTGAGTATACCAGGTTAAGTTATCTTTGCGCAAAATAACGACACCGCACGAGAACAGCACACATACTGATATAACCAAGGAACCATAGTTTGATACACGCCCCTTGTTGGCCCATGCTAGTTTCATTCTTGATGCATGAAAAGAGAAAAATGAAAGTGGTGTTGTAGCGATCCGCGAGGACAGGCACCTAGCACTACCCCGACCCTAGCCAGATCCTTCCTCACGCTTCACGGAGGTGCGGCGAAGAGACGACCCACCACCGCCTTCAAGACGGGCGCGGCGGCTGGGCATAGCCGCCACTGCTAGAGCTGTAGCCGGAGGAAGAGCCGCTGTAGCTGGACGAGACACGATCGCCGGCGAGGGCGGGCTCGCCCTCGTCCTCGTCACGACCGTCCCCAAGGCCGAGTACCTCATCACCGTCGTTCGCCTAGGGGCAGCACCTGGCGTGGCGACCATCTTCCCCAAACACCCTCACATAAAGGGTCGACTAACCATCGTACCTGGAGTGGAGGGTGCATCGCCTTCCCAGGCCGCGCGCGGGGGCGAATGTCTGCCAGCCGCGCGCGGGGGCGAATGTCTGCCAGCCACGGGCTAGGGCCATGTTGCCCGCAGCGGAAGTCTCAACCGCAACCCAAGAGGCCCTGCCGCAGCAACCATCTGCCTGCAGCCAGAGTCCGCTTGGACCAGAGGCCGGCAGTTCGCCGGCGAAGAAGCGCGGGAGTTGAAGCTAGTTGCCGGCCGGGTTCTCTAACCAGACGACGAACTCTGGCGACACCTCCATTGTGTGGAAGTGCGGATGAGGAGGCCGCGCCACCAAGGCATGCCTCCCCTCATCAACAGGACCGCCAGGGCTGGGATGACCCACTCCGCGTGCCATGGCGCTGTCTCGACAATGGGCCACGGCATGTTTACGCGGGCGGCCGCGGCCACGCTTGGGCGCCGGGGAGCCGGGTCCATCGCGAGGGGCTTTCCCCTTCTCGGTGGCGGAGAGCTTCCTTCGTGATGCCATGGGTGTCACTGCAAGTGATGGAGCGAGGAGGAAGGAGCAAGCAAGCGAGGAAGAGATGGGAAACGGGGGCTCCGCCCCTCCCTATTTATAGCAAGGGAAGTCCAGCCGGCGTCTCCCACGATCGCAGGTAATGATGGTTTTCCTTGAATGTCACGGGGACCTGACAAGTCGAGCAGTTGCCGAGACAACATGGGGAAGCGGAGACGCCCACGTCCAATCAACCGCCACACGTCAATCGAGGCCGTAGGCTTTTGGGGGCCCGCGGTGCTCTGAACTTGGCCCTTGGCTTCGCCGCAAAGCCAAGCCCGAGCGCCCCTTGGGGCCGGGGGCTACTGTCGGCGTTCTGGGAACAGGGGTCCCCAGACTTACCTGCCTGCGGCCCACGGCATGGCTGAGCCTGTAGGCCTTACGGCCCATCTTTACCAGCAAAGCATCCGAGACCCTCGCGAGGGTCCAAGCCTCGCGAGGCGGACGATGCAAGGCCTCCTCGGGAGTGGCCTAGACAGGCAGGCTCACGAGGAGCGGAGATATCAAGGCGGGGCAAACCTCACGAGACCCTCATGATGTAAGCCATGACGCACGGCACCAGGCGGGCGCCAGCGCGCGCAGCATCCTTGTTTCCTCTTTCGTGCTAAGGAGGCCAGCGCAGGCGAGGAATACTGAGGCATCAGGCAAAGGTTGCTATATTGGTGCAACAAGACCAAGACCAGGAGGACGGCAAGACGGAGATCATCGTGGAGCCCAAGACGGTGTCACCAACAGAGCCTTTGGCAGGCGAAGACCACCTTTGTCAGGATAGCTTGTACTAGTTGTCCCGCTTCAAATTAGTCCACCATTGTTGGCTTCCTTCCCGCTCGATATTTTGGAAGAGGACTAGGGCCTATATAAGTAGAGCTAGCCACCATAGTAGAGGCATCGGATCCTAGCTTGATCCAACCCGATGGAGAGCCTACTCACAAGAACACCTCAACCTCAGAAGGCCGTTCTTCCCTTGTACTGTTCATCACCAGCCCTAGAGGCAATCCACCACCACCACACTGGAGTAGGGTATTACACCAGAACGGTGGCCCGAACCAGTATAAATCTTGTGTCTTTCTGTGTTGCGAGTTCATCGAGTTCGTTCGTGAGATCTTAGTGAGCTAGGGCGTAGATTGGTGGGAAGGAAAGACTTCGCGCGCACCCCAGTGTTTGAACCTTAAGGGTTTGCCGGAACCCCACATCCGACAGAAGTCGACAACCCTCCTCGCCAAGAGCAACACGAGTTTGACAATCCTCAACTACATGGGCGTCATTATCCTCGACCCCAACACAATGAAGAGCAACGCTACGGCAAGCTAAAGTTCACCATGCCCAAGTTCAATGGAAGCAACGATCCCGAAGAGTACCTTTCATGGGCATTGAAGGTCGACAAAATCTTCCGCTTGCACAACTATGAAGAAGAGAAGAAGATCGTGATGGCATCCCTTGAGTTCCAAGACTATGTCCTCATTTGGTGGGAACAAGTGATCGAGCGCCATGAGGCAAGAGGTGAACCACCCATTACTACTTGGGTGCAAATGAAGGATGTCATGAGAACACGCTTCGTGCCTACCTACTACAACCGCGACCTCTTCAAGAAACTCCAATTAATCAAGCAAGGAACCAAGAGCGTTGAAGAGTACTATAAGGAGATGGAGATTGCAATGATACGAGCCAATGTCACGGAAGATGATGAGCAAACTATGGAACGTTTCATGAATGGACTCAATCATCCCATCAAGAAGATCACTAACTTCCAACCATACTCGAACCTCATCGAGTTAGTGCATCAAGCTACCAAAGCGGAACGTCAAGTGCAAGAAGACTTCAAGTATGCCAAGTTCTCATCCAAGTCATACGGCTTCTCCAACAACCAAGCTTCAATGACTCCAACACCTTCTACATCAACAAAGCCTTCTACAAGGAACTTCGACAAGTCGAGTTACAAGAAAGCTTCATCAACCCCAAGTCATCCTCCTACAATGAGTAACTTCAAGCTGAGAGCTTCATCATCATCTACCCCAACCGATGAGACCGTCAATACAAGTTCCTTCAAATGCTTCACATGCGAAGGCCGAGGCCACAAGTCCTTTGAGTGCACCAACAAGCGAACCATGATCCTCAACGATGATGGTACATACGACTCCATGAGTGAAGGAGAAATGGAAGCCCTTGAGAAAGTGGCCATACACCGGCAAGTGAACGAAGAAGACAAGGAACAAGTCTTTTGTGATGAAGATTCAAGTCCCGCCCTTGTTGTATCCAAGGTCTTGACCCTTCAACATCACCAAGAAGAAGACTAAAGCTGCCATATCTTTCATACCAAGGCCGACATCAATGGAAGGTCCGTCAAGGTCATCATTGATGGAGGGAGTTGTCATAACCTCGCAAGTGCAGAACTTTGCTCCAAGCTCCAATTTCCCAAGACGAAGCACCCACATCCCTACAAAGTTCAATGGCTTAGTGACTCCGGCACTCTCCAAGTCGAGCATTGAGTACAAGTCTCCTTCAAAATTGGCGCCTACGAAGACACTTTGGAGTGTGATGTTGTCCCAATGACCGTTTGCCACCTTCTTCTTGGACGCCCAAGGCAATTTGATAGAGGTATAATCCACAACGGCCGAACGAACTACTACATCTTCAAGATGAAAGGAAAGGAGTACGTACTTCACCCTATGTCTCCAAGCCAAGTGATCGCCGACAAGCAAGCCACCCATCGTGGAGAGCATAGTGAGAGAGCGAGCCACCCAAAAGAGAGTGAACACCACAAGCCCAAATTGAGTGCCTCCACGATGAGCGACAAGAAGAACTTAGTTCTATTTGCCACGAAAAGTGAGATACGAGGAGTGTGTGAGAACCCATCTAGTGTCCTACACTATGTCCTTTCGTGCAAGGACGACGCACCAAAAGCTAACAATTCTCACGCTCTACCTTTAGTGTTGTCTTCTCTTTTGTAGGAATTCCAAGATGTTTTCCCTGATGAGCTACCGCCGGGACTACCTCCACCACGAGGCATCGAGCACCGCATCGACCTCATCTCCGGAGCACCTCTTCCGAACAAAGCTCCCTACCGCGTCAACCCCGAAGAAACCAAAGAAATACAAAGGCAAGTAAAGCATCTCATAGACCATGGACATGTGCGTGAAAGTTTGAGTCCTTGTGCCGTTCCAGTCATTCTTGTGCCAAAACGAGATGGTAGCTTTCGCATGTGCTCCGATTCTAGACCTATAAATGCTATCACCATTCGCTATAGGTATCCCATTCCACGCCTTGATGATATGCTTGATGAACTTAGTGGTGCCACTATATTTTCCAAGATTGATCTTAAAAGTGGTTACTATCAAATCCGCATACAAGAGGGTGATGAATGGAAAATCGCTTTTAAAACAAAGTTTGGTTTGTATGAGTGGTTAGTCATGCATATGGGTTTATCTGAAGCACCGGGTACTTTCATGCGTCTTATGAATCATGTCTTTCGCCCTTACATTGGTGAGTTTGTCGTGGTCTACTTCAATGATATCCTTGTTTATAGCAAATCTCTTAAATATCATGTCACCCATGTTCAAACCATTTTGCAAACTCTTCGAAACGAGCATCTCTATGCTAACATGGAAAAGTGCCTTTTTGGCGTTAATAAGCTTGTTTTCTTGGGTTTTGTTGTTTCCTCTAAGGGTGTTCATGTTGATGACTCTAAGATCAATGTTATTAAAACTTGGCCCTAACCAACCAATTTGCAACAAGTGTGTAGTTTCCTTGGTTTAACCAGTTTTTACCGTCGATTCATGAAGGACTTTAGCACCATTGCTTCACCTTTGCATGCTTTGAGCACGAAAAATGCGCCTTTTCTTTAGGGACCATCCCAAGATACCTCTTTTAATGAGCTTAAGAATTTGCTTACCCATGCTCCCGTGCTTGCATTACCTAACTTTGACAAGCCCTTTGAGATTAATTGTGATGCTAGTGGTAATGGCATAGGAGGTGTGTTAATGCAAGAGAAACGACCCATAGCTTACTTTAGTGAGAAACTTTCCGGAGTGCAACTCAACTACCCCATCTATGACAAAGAGTTATATGCTTTAGTGCGAGTTTTGCATGAATGTGAACACTATCTTGGACCTCATGAATTCATCATTCATACTGATCATGAAACGCTAAAATACCTTAAGGGTCAAACCAAGTTGAACAAGTGACATGCTAAATGGAGTGAATTCATTGAGTTATTTCCTTACATCATCAAATACATCAAAGGTAAGGAAAATGTTGTGGCGGATTCACTTTCCCGTATATGCATGCTTGTTACTCAACTTGCATTGGATGTCATTGGCTTTGAGCACATAAAAGACTTGTATGAGCATGATCCTACTTTTGCTATTCCTTATGCCAAATGTTTGACGCATACCTCTTGGGAACGCTATTACATCAAAGATGGATATCTTATGAGAGCTAACAAGCTTGGCATCCCTGAGTCTTCTCTTCATTTGTTGCTTTTGCAGGAATCTCATGGAGGAGGACTAATGGGACATTTTGGACGCGACAAGACATTCGCTACACTCTCCAAGAACTACTATTGGCCTAAGATGTTTCGCGACGTCAACCGCTTCACCAACCGATGCTCTACATGTCGCAAAGCTAAGTCTAAAGCTCAATCCCATGGCCTTTACATGCCTCTCCCAATTCCATATCAACCATAGGAAGATATTAGCATGAATGTTGTACTTGGATTGCCTAGGACTAGAAATGAAAATGATTCGGTATTTGTTGTTGTGGACTGATTCTCTAAGATGGCACATTTCATCCCTTGTAACAAGATAGACGGTGTTTCACATGTTCCCAATCTCTTTTGTAGGGGAATATTGCGTCTACATGGAGTGCCAAAGAAGATTGTATCGGACCGCGACGTCAAGTTCCTAAGCTACTTTTGGAAGACCCTATGCGCCAAGCTCGAAATCAAGCTACTCTTCTCCACGGCGTATCACCCACAAACCGATGGCCAAACGGAGGTGACCAACCACACACTCTCCGCTCTACTTCGCGTGCTCATCAATAAGAACATCAAGGAGTGGGAGGAGTGTCTACCTATCACCGAGTTCTCCTACAACCGCGCAAGACACTCAACAACCGGTAAGTCCCCCTTCGAGGTCGTCTACGGATTCAACCCATTGTCACCATTGGACATTCTTCCTCTACCACTCCAAAAGCGCATCAATATGGACGCAAGTGCACGTGTGAATCATCTCAAGAAGGTGCATGAAGATACAAGGCACGCCATCGAGCGCCAAGTACAATGACTTGCGACCAAGGTCAACATCTACAAGCAACCCATGGTAACATTGGTGATCTTGTGTGGCTACACCTTCGCAAAGAACGCTTCCCCACCGAACGCAAGTCCAAACATCTACCTCGAGTGGATGGACCCTTCAAGGTTCTTGCATGCTACAACAACAACAACGCTTACAAGATCGACCTCCCGCGCGACAAGTACAACATGAGCGATATCTTCAATGTCAAGGACCTCTCGCCCTACCATGGTGATGAAGAATTTGATCCGAGGTCGGATCTTTCCAAAGGGAGGGAGATGATGCGGAGCATCCCTTGATCATCCACATGGACGCATCTACACCTCCAACGACATCACTTGGACCAATGACACAAGCACGTGCAAGAGCTCTCGAAACCGAGGTGACATCTCTGCTCTCACAAGTCCACTTCGTTGCACATGGGACATGGCTACTACCTCAAACGGAGACATTGTGCATACTCAGGTATCAAGGAGTTAGCCATGAAGAAGCTAAGGGCAAGGAGAATCAGAAGAGGAAGATGCACGTGAAGATGAAGAAGAAGGGGAGCTGCGGAAGAAGCTACAGGCACCGGACGACCGGTACATCCCGGATGTCCGACCCCTGGAGGTCCCAACAGCCCAAGGAACTCAGGCCTGCACACGCTACAGTGGTCGGACGACCGACCAGGACCGGGCGTCCGATGACTCCCAGGCTCCTGACGACCGACGCTACGCCAACAGAAAGAAATAGCGGAAGTCTGAGGAAGACCGGACGATGGGCGACCGGACGACCGGACACCCACGGACGTCCGAGGCCGTGGTGACAAAGCCTAATTTACGGATTTCCGAAGACCTACGGACGTTCGGACCTCCGCGAGCCTCCGGACGACTGGTACCTCATGGACGTCCGGACCCTGGCTGCATCCAGTTTTGGGCCGAAGCCCATGTACCCCTCCACTTTGCCCTTCTTTTGCACTAAGACTATAAATAGACATGTCCCTCCTCCTAGTTGGGGTTAGCAAAGGATTAGCTCATATTTCGTGTGAGAGCTTTGCTCATCCACTTGGTTACCTTCTCCTCGGAGATAGCGCCTCCTGGGAGAAGATCCCCCAAGCGGATTCAAGACCCCTATACGAGAAGACCGTGCTACTTATATCGCCCTTAGTTGACCATGGATTGTGTGAACTCTTATGTACTCGAGGATCTAGCATATGTGTGACTATTTCTTGTTGATTTAGTGATTCTCTCGTGTTTTACCTTGTGTTTCCCCTCGTATTTCCCCTCGTGTTCTTCGTGTTCATCGTGGGATCCACTCCTTTCGTGAAAGATCGGCCACATAGGGTTCCACCCTACATCAGGAGGCCTCGCCCTCTTCCATGTCCAAGGAGACAATCGTCATCGATATCTCCGACAATAAGGAGTAGCTTGTCTTATTGGCTCACTATAAGGACCCATGTTCAGTTTGCTAGCTATTTCCTTTCCTTAACAAATTCTAGTGAATTGTGCTATCTACTTTTACCATGCAATCTTCTGCTATAGTGTATATGTTCTATATGTCGTGCAATGTGGTGTTCAATTAACTGCTTGGTTCAATTCTGCAAATGTGATGTTCAATTCTTCAGGGTGCAATATTTCCAAGTTGTTAAGCATGCTTGGTTTGGTTAACTATCTGATCTTCTATTAGGAGTATGTTATATTGTTCAATTGGTGTTTAGTTAACTGCTTGGTTCATTTTTTGTACCTTGGTTCACTTGTTGTGGTGTTTAGTTAACTGCTTGGTTCAATTCTGCAATGAGATGTTCAATTGTTGTGGAATACCATGTGAGGAATAAATCGAATTTGGTTGTACTAAATACATGAGAAACAAATACAATTGCTATATTTCCAAGTTGTTAAGCATGTTTGGTTTGGTTAACTAACTGATCTTCTATTAGGAGTATCGTTATATTGTGCAATGTGGTGCTCAGTTAGCGTTTGGTTCATTTGTTGTGGTGTTTAGTTAACTGCTTGGTTCAATTTTGCAATGCGATGTTCAATTGATGTGGCTGCATTCTGTTATTGTATAACATGTGAGGAATGAATCGAATTTTGCTGTACTAAATACATGAGAAACAAATACAATTGCTATATTTCCAAGTTGTTAAGCATGCTTGGTTTGGTTAACTGTCTGATCTTCTATTAGGAGTATGTTATATTGTGCAATGTGGTGCTTAGTTAACGTTTGGTTCATTTGTTGTGGTGTTTAGTTAACTGCTTGGTTCAATTCTGCAATGCGATGTTCAATTGTTGTGGCTGCATTCTGGTATTGTATACCATGTGAGGAATGAATCGAATTTCGCTGCACTTAATACATGAGAAACATATACAAGTGCTATATTTCCTAGTTTTTAATCATGCTTGGTTTGGATAAATGGGGTTTCCATGTGGCTTGAATTAATCTAATGAATCTGCAATGTGCTTATTTTTCATCAACATATTTACTGATAGCATGCGAACCCTTACTTAACCTGATGACTAACTACCTTATATGTGTTGCAGGGAAACAATGGGAAGCACTAAGGTTTACAAGATGGTACTAACTATTATACCTTGCCTTTTTTATTCCTTTGCCCCGTTTCCAATATAGAGAAGATATTTATGCACATCCTTGTTTTCAGTGTTCACTGATGATTACCTCTCAAACCACCTATGTGGTCAGGAGGCGACGAAAGTTTTCATACAACACCCACGGTTCAATATTGAAGTGTTCCTGAAGAGGTCGAAGGATGGACGGTCAATCATCCATAGGCACTGGCCTAAAGTTGCAAAGACCTTCGACATGAATGAAGGCTCAATATTCGCCTTCCGCTTCAACAGTTTTCCAGATGAGATGCATCTCTCTATGTACCATCTATGATGCTAATTTTGAAAGGTTCTAGATGTTGCATGTCAAACTTGTTGCTGGTGCAGTTGTGTAATGGGGTAGCTGAGTGCAGAAGCTATATCATGTTGTACTCCGATGTATTTCAATTATGAAATCCTGCTTCCTTAATATGGAAATGGAATATATTATTGTTGGGGATCGTTGCAGAAATTAAAATTTTCTACGCATCACCAAGATCAATCTATGGAGTAACTAGCAATGAGAGGGGAGTGCATCTTCATACCCTTGAAGATCGCGAGTCGGAAGCGTTGCAAGAACGCGGTTGGAGGAGTCGTACACGTAGCGATTCAGATCGCGGCCGAATCTGATCTAAGCACCGAACAACGGTGCCTCCGCGTTCAACACACGTGCAGCCCGATGATGTCTCCCTCGCCTTGATCCAGCAAGGCGGAGGGAGAGGTTGAGAAAGAAGGCTCCAACAGCAGCACGACGGCGTGGTAGTGATGGAGTGGCAGTTCTCCGGCAGGGCTTCGCCAAGCTCACGCGGAGGAGGAGAGGTGTTGGGGAGGGGAGGGGCTGCGCCTTGGATGTGGTGCTGTAGCCCTCCCCTCGCCCCTCTATTTATAGGGAGAAGGGGGAAGGGGGGCCGTCCCCTCTAGATGAGATCTAGAGGGGGGCAGCGGCCAAGGGGGAGGGGGCTTGCCCCCCAAGCAAGGGGAGCGCCCCCCTTTAGGGTTCCCCCCAAACCCTAGGCGCATGGGCCCTAGGAGGGAATGGCGCCCAGCCCACTAGGGGCTGGTTCGCTTCCACCTACAGCCCATAAGGACCTCCAGGGCCGGTGGACCCTCCTGGTAGACCCCCGGAACCCCTCCGGTGGTCCCGGTACAATACCGGTATACCGCCGAATATTTCCGGTGACCGTATGATGACTTCCCATATATAAATCTTCACCTCCGGACTAATCCGGAACTCCTCATGACGTCCAGGATCTCATCTGGGACTCCGAACAACATTCGGTAATCACATACAAATCTTCCTAATAACCATAGCGTCATCGAACCTTAAGTGTGTAGACCCTACGGGTTCAGGAACCATGCAGACATGACCGAGACAACTCTCCAGCCAATAACCAACAGCGGGATCTTGATACCCATGTTGGCTCCCACATGTTCTATGATGATCTCATTGGATGAACCATGATGTCTAGGATTCAAGCAATCCCGTATACAATTCCCTTTGTCAATCGGTACGTTACTTGCCAGAAATTCAATCGTCAGTATCCCAATACCTCGTTCAATCTCGTTACCGGCAAGTCACTTTACTCGTTGCATAACACATCATCTCGTGACCAACCCTTAGTCACATTGAGCTCATTACGATGATGTCTTACCGAGTGGGCCCAGAGATACCTCTCCGTCATACGGAGTGACAAATCCCAGTCTCGATTCGTGCCAACCCAACAGACACTTTCAGAGATACCCGTAGTGCACCTTTATAGTCACCCAGTTACGTTGTGACGTTTGGCACACCCAAAGTATTCCTACAGTATCAGGGAGTTGCACAATCTCATGGTCTAAGGAAAAGATACTTGACATTAGAAAAGCTTTAGCAGACGAACTACACGATCTTGTGCTATGCTTAGGATTGGGTCTTTTCCATCACATCTTTCCCTTAATGATGTGATCCCGTTATCAATGACATGCAATGTCCATAGTCAGGAAACCATGACCATCTGTTGATCAACGAGCTAGTCAACTAGAGGCTCACTAGGGACATGTTGTGGTCTATGTATTCACACATGTATCACGGTTTTCGGATAATACAATTATAGCATGAACATTAGACAATTATCATGAATAAGAAAATATAATAATAACCATTTTATTATTGCCTCAAGGGAATATTTCCAACAGTCTCCCACTTGCACTAGAGTCAATAATCTTGTTACATTATGATGAATCGAACACCCATAGAGTTCTGGTGTTGATCATGTTTTGCTCGAGGAAGACGTTTAGTCAACGGATCTGCGACATTCAGGTCCGTATGAACTTTACAAATATCTATGTCTCCATTTTGAACATTTTCACGAATGGAGTTGAAGCGACGCTTGATATGCCTGGTCATCCTGTGAAACCTGGGCTCCTTGGCAAGGGCAATAGCTCCAGTGTTGTCACAGAAGAGAGTCATCGGGCCCGACGCATTGGGAATAACTCCTAGGTCGGTAATGAACTCCTTCATCCAGATTGCTTCTTGTGCTTCCTCCAAGGCTGCCATGTACTCCGCTTCACATGTAGATCCTGCCACGACGCTTTGCTTGCAACTACACCAGCTGACTGCCCCACCATTCAAAATATACACGTATCCAGTTTGTGACTTGGAGTCATCCAGATCTGTGTTGAAGCTAGTATCGACGTAACCCTTTACAACGAGCTCTTCGTCACCTCCATAAACGATAAACATATCCTTAGTCCTTTTCAGGTACTTCAGGATATTCTTGACCGCTGTCTAGTGTTCCATGACAGGATTACTTTGGTACCTTCCTACCAAACTCACGGCAAGGTTTACATCAGGTTTGGTACACAGCATGGCATACATAATAGACCCTATGGCCGAGGCATAGGGGACGACACTCATCTTTTCTCTATCTTCTGCCGTGGTCGGGCATTGAGCCGTGCTCAATCTCATACCTTGCAATACAGGCAAGAACCCCTTCTTGGACTGATACATATTGAACTTCTTCAATATCTTGTCAAGGTACGTACTTTGTGAAAGACCAATGAGGCGTCTCGATCTATCTCTATAGATCTTGATGCCTAATATATAAGCAACTTCTCCAAGGTCCTTCATTGAAAAACACTTGTTCAAGTAGGCCTTTATGCTTTCCAAGAATTCTATATCATTTCCCATCAATAGTATGTCATCCACATATAATATGAGAAATGCTATAGAGCTCCCACTCACTTTCTTGTAAACACATGCTTCTGCATAAGTCTGCGTAAACCCAAACGCTTTTATCATCTCATCAAATCGAATGTTCCAACTCCGAGAGGCTTGCACCAGCCCATAGATTGAGCGTTGGAGCTTGCACACCTTGTCAGCATTCTTAGGATCGACAAAACCTTCCGGCTGCATCATATACAATTCTTCCTTAAGGAAACCATTAAGGAATGCTGTTTTGAGGTCCATTTGCCATATCTCATAATCATAGAATGCGGCAATTGCTAACGTGATTCGGAGGGACTTCAGCTTCGCTATGGGTGAGAAATTTTCATCGTAGTCAACCCCTTGAACTTGTCGATAACCCTTAGTGACAAGCCGAGCCTTATAGATGGACACATTACCATCCACGTCTGTCTTGTTCATAAAGATCCATTTATTTTCTATGGCTCGCCGATCATCGGGCAAGTCAGTCAAAGTCCATACTTCATTTTCATACATGGATCCTATCTCGGATTTCATGGCTTCCAGCCATTTGTCGGAATCTGGGCCCGCCATCGCTTCTTCATAGTTCGAAGGTTCACCATTGTCTAACAACATGATTTCCAGGACAGGGTTGCCGTACCACCCTGGTGCGGAACGTGTCCTTATGGACCTACGAAGTTCAATAGCAACTTGATCTGAAGTTTCACGATCATCACCAGTAACTTCCTATCTAGTCGGTGCAGGCACCTCAGAAATATTTTCTTGAGTTGCACCACTCTTCGGTTCAAGAGGCAATACTTCATCAAGTTCTACTTTCCTCCCACTTACTTCTTTCGAGAGAAACTCTTTCTCTAGAAAGGATCCATTCTTGGCAACAAAGATCTTGCCTTCAGATCTAAGGTAGAAGATATACCCAATAGTTTCCTTAAGGTATCCTATGAAGACGCATTTTTCCGATTTGGATTCGAGCTTTTCAGGTTGAAGTTTCTTGACATAAGCATCGCATCCCCAAACTTTCAGAAATGACAGCTTAGGTTTCTTACCAAACCACAATTCATACGGGTGTCGTCTCAACGGATTTCTACGGAGCCCTATTTAAAGTGAATGCAGCAGTCTCTATGGAATAACCCCAAAATGACTGCGGTAGATCGGTAAGAGACATCATAGATCATACCATATCCAATAGAGTGCGATTACAATGTTCGGACACACCATTACACTGAGGTGTTCCAGGAGGCGTGAGTTGTGAAACAATTCTGCATTTCCTTAAGTGTGTGCCAAATTCGCGACTCAAATATTCTCCCCCACGATCTGATCGTAAGAACTTGATTTTCCTGTCATGTTGATTCTCAACCTCACTCTGAAATTCCTTGAACTTTTCAAAGGTCTCAGACATGTGTTTCATTAAGTAGACATACCCATATCTACTCGGGAAAACTTTGTTTTTGCCACTCTAGTTTTTGTCTATTTTGCTTATGCCACTCTAGAATTTGACATATCACTTTTGCCACTCTTAGTTTTTGACAATACATCACAAATTCCATTCCATGGCAAAAGCAATAACTTTCCATTCCACTTTTGCCACTCTTAGATTTTGACAAGTATCACAATTGCCACTATAAAATTATTGCTTTTGCCACGGAATGGCATTTGTGATGTATTGTCAAAAACTAAGAGTGGTAGAAGTGAAATGTCAAATTCTAGAGTGGCATAAGCAAAGTGGTCAAAAGCTAGAGTGGCAAAAACAAAGTTTTCCCTATCTACTCAAGTCATCAGTGAGGGTGAGAACATAACGATATCCTCCGCGAGCCTCAACACTCATTGGACCGCACACATCAGTATGTATGATTTCCAATAAGTTGGTTGCTCGCTCCATTGTTCCAGAGAACGGAGTCTTGGTCATTTTGCCCATGATGCATGGTTCGCACGTGTCAATTGATTCATAATCAACAGACTCCAAAAGTACATCTGCATGGAGTTTCTTCATGCGTTTGACACCAATGTGACCAAGGCGGCAGTGCCACAAGTATGTGGGACTATCATTATCAACCTTACATCTTTTGGCATTCACACTATGAATATGTGTAACATCATGTTCGAGATTAAATAAGAATAAACCATTGACCAGCGGGGCTTGACCATAAAACATGTCTCTCATATAAATAGAACAACCATTATTCTTAGATTTAAATGAGTAGCCATCTCGCATTAAACGAGATCCAGATACAATGTTCATGCTCAAAGCTGGTACTAAATAACAATTATTGAGGTTTAAAACTAATCCCGTAGGCAAATGTAGAGGTAGCGTGCCGACGGCGATCACATCGACCTTGGAACCATTCCCGACGTGCATCATCACCTCGTCCTTCGCCAGTCTCCGTTTATTCCACAGCTCCCGTTTTAAGTTACAAATATGAGCAACCACACCAGTATCAAATACCCAGGAGGTACTACGAGCGCTGGTTAGGTACACATCAATAACATGTATATCACATATACCTTTGACATTGTCGGCCTTCTTATCCCCTAAGTACTTGGGGCAGTTCCACTTCCAGTGACCATTTCCCTTGCAATAAAAGCACTCAGTCTCAGGCTTGGGTCCATTCTTTGTATTCTTCCCGGCAGCTTGCTTATCGGGCGCGGAAACTCCCTTGACGTCCTTCTTGAAGTTCTTTTTACCCTTGCCTTTCTTGATCTTAGTGGTTTTATTCACCATCAACACTTGATGTTCCTTTTTGATTTCCACCTCCGCTGATTTCAGCATTGAATATACCTCAGGAATGGTCTTTTCTATCCCCTGCATATTGAACTTCATCACAAAGCTCTTGTAGCTAGGTGGGAGCGACTGAAGGATTTTGTCAACGACTGCATCATCCGGGAGATTAACTCCCAACTGAGACAAGCGGTTGTGCAACCCAGACATTTTGAGTATGTGCTCGCTGACAAAACTATTCTCCTCCATCTTACAACTGTAGAACTTGTCGGAGACTTCATATCTCTCGACCCGCGCATGAGCTTGGAAAACCATTTTCAGCTCTTGGAACATCTCATATGCTCTGTGTTGCTCAAAACGCTTTTGGAGCCCCGGTTCTAAGCTATAAAGCATGCCCCACTGAACCAGGGAGTAATCATCACTACGTGTCTGCCAAGCGTTCATAACGTCTTGTTCTGCTGGGAAAACAGGTGCTTCACCTAGCGGTGCATCAAGGACATATGCTTTCCTGGCAGCTATGAGGATAATCCTCAGGTTACGGACCCAGTCCGTGTAGTTGCTGCCATCGCCTTTCAGCTTGGTTTTCTCTAGGAACGCGTTGAAGTTGAGGGCAACATTAGCGTGGGCCATTTGATCTACAAGACATATTGCAAAGAATTTTAGACTATGTTCATGATAATTAAGTTCTTCTAATCAAATTATTTAATGAACTCCCACTCAGATAGACATCCCTCTAGTCATCTAAGTGATACATGATCCGATTCAACTAGGCCGTGTCCGATCATCACGTGAGACGGACTAGTCATCATCGGTGAACATCTTCATGTTGATCGTATCTTCTATACGACACATGTTCGACCTTTCGGTCTTCCGTTTTCCGAGGCCATGTTTGTACATGCTAGGCTCGTCAAGTCAACTTAAGTGTATTGCGTGTGTAAATCTGGCTGACACCCGTTGTATGCGAACATTAGAACCTATCACACCTGATCATCATGTGGTGCTTCGGAACAACGAACCTTAGCAACGGTGCACAGTTAGGAGGAACACTTTCTTGAAATTATTGCGAGGGATCACCTTATTTATGCTACCGTCGTTCTAAGCAAATAAGATGTAAAACATGATAAACATCCCATGCAATCAAATAGTGACATGATATGGCCAATATCATTTTGCTCCTTTTGATCTCCATCTTCGGGGCGCCATGATCATCATTGTCACCGGCATGACACCATGACCTCCATCATCATGATCTCCATCATCGTGTCTTCATGAAGTTGTCTCGCCAACTATTACTTCTACTACTATGGCTAACGGTTAGAAATAAAGTAAAGTAATTACATGACATTTATGTTGACACGCAGGTCATAAATAAATTAAGACAACTCCTATGGCTCCTGCCGGTTGTCATACTCATCGACATGCAAGTCATGATTCCTATTACAAGAACATGATCAATCTCATACATCACAAATATCATTCATCACATCCTTTTGGCCATATCACATCACACGGCATATGCTGCAAAAACAAATTAGACGTCCTCTAATTGTTGTTGCAAGTTTTTTTTAGGTGGTTGCTATAGGTTTCTACCAAGAACGTTTCTTACCTACGCCAAAACCACAACGTGATATGCCAATTTCTATTTACCCTTCATAAGGACCCTTTTCATTGAATCCTATTCGACTAAAGTGGGAGAGACAGAACCCGCTAGCCACATTA
Source organism: Triticum dicoccoides (assembly GCF_002162155.2). NCBI lineage: Eukaryota > Viridiplantae > Streptophyta > Magnoliopsida > Poales > Poaceae > Triticum > Triticum dicoccoides. The sequence continues at coordinate 445,226,067 of NC_041392.1, forward strand.
TGCAACTAGTGCATGTCAGTCGGTGGAACCAGTCTCACGTAAGCATACGTGTAAGGTCAGTCCGGGCCGCTTCATCCCACGATGCCGCCGAATCAAGATAAGACTAGTAACGGCAAGTAAATTGACAAAATCGACACCCACAACAACTTGTGTTCTACTCGTGCATAGAAACTACGCATAGACCTAGCTCTGATGCCACTGTTGGGGATTGTTGCAGAAATTAAAAAATTTCTACGCATCACCAAGATCAATCTATGGAGTAACTAGCAATGAGAGGGGAGTGCATCTTCATACCCTTGAAGATCGCGAGTCGGAAGCGTTGCAAGAACGAGGTTGGAGGAGTCGTACATGTAGCGATTCAGATTGCGGCCGAATCCGATCTAAGCACCGAACAATGGTGCCTCCGTGTTCAACACACGTGCAGCCCGGTGACGTCGCCCACGCCTTGATCCAGCAAGGAGGAGGGAGAAGTTGAGGAAGAAGGCTCCAACAGCAGCACGACGGCGTGGTAGTGATGGAGTGGCAGTTCTCCGGCAAGGCTTCGCCAAGATCACGCGGAGGAGGAGAGGTGTTGGGGAGGGGAGGGGATGCGCCTTGGATGTGGTGTTGCAGCCCTCCCCTCACCCCTCTATTTATAGGGAGAAGGGGGAAGGGGGGCCGGCCCTCTAGATGAGATCTAGAGGGGGGCGACGACCAAGGGGGAGGGGGCTTGCCCCCAAGCAAGGGGGGCGCCCCCCCTTTAGGGTTCCCCCCAAACCCTAGGCGCATGGGCCCTAGGGGGAATGGCGCCCAGCCCACTAGGGGCTGGTTCCCTTCCACCTACAGCCCATAAGGCCCTCCGGGGCAGGTGGACCCTCCCGGTGGACACCCGAAACCCCTCCGGTGGTCCCGGTACAATACCGGTATTCCCCCGAATATTTCCGGTGACCGTATGATGACTTCCCATATATAAATCTTCACCTCCGGACTATTCTAGAACTCCTCATGACGTCCGGGATCTCATACGGGACTCCGAACAACATTCGGTAATCACATACCAATCTTCCTAATAACCCTAGCGTCGTCGAACCTTAAGTGTGTAAACCCTATGGGTTCGGGAACCATGCAGACATGACCGAGACAACTCTCCGGCCAATAACCAACAATGGGATTTGGATACCAATGTTGGCTCCCACATGTTCCACGATGATATCATCGGATGAACCACGATGTCAAGGATTCAAGCAATCCTATATACAATTCCCTTTGTCAATCGGTATGTTACTTGCCCGAAATTCGATCATCAGTATCCCAATACCTCGTTCAATGTCGTTACCGGCAAGTCACTTTACTCATTGCGTAACACATCATCCTGTGACCAACCCTTAGTCACATTGAGCTCATTATGATGATGTCTTACCGAGTGAGCCCAGAGATACATCTCCGTCATACGGAGTGACAAATCCCAGTCTCGATTCGTGCCAACCCAACAGACACTTTCAGAGATACCCGTAGTGCACCTTTATAGTCACCCAGTTATGTTGTGATGTTTGGCACACCCAAAGTATTCCTACAGTATCCGGGAGTTGCACAATCTCATGGTCTAAGGAAAAGATACTTTACATTAGAAAAGCTTTAGCAGACAAACTACACGATCTTCCTTTATGCTTAGGATTGGGTCTTGTCCATCACATCTTTCCCTTAATGATGTGATCCCGTTATCAATGACATCCAATGTCCATAGTCAGGAAACCATGACCATCTGTTGATCAACGAGCTAGTCAACTAGAGGCTCACTAGGGACATGTTGTGGTCTATGTACTCACACATGTATCACGATTTCCGGATAAAACAATTATAGCATGAACAATAGACAATTATCATGAACAAGGAAATATAATAATAACCATTTTATTATTGCCTCTAGGGCATATTTCCAACAATTATGTGCTTAATATGAATGTCAATTAGATTAGTAGATGGATTATTAATAATAGGGCAATTAGCCCACTAATTGGCCAGTTAGCTTGCTAATTGGGTTTTCCTATTCCAAACGGTTAATGAAAAAACAACATGGGCGATGACCTCAGGCAACGCACATAGTTTCTAGGAATAAACCGTGTTGGATCAATGAACAATCACACACGACATTCTTTTTAAAACTGTTTGCGTTACGCCACCTTCCGCAAACGTTTTCCTTGTACCGACCATGTGGGATGTATATACGAACGGGAACGTTTAGTGGGGACTGACTGTGTGGGATGTACTTGCGAACGGAAACAATTTCGCCGTATAATTGTATTTTTTAGCACTAATGTACGTATTTCCGTATTTGAGCGCTCGTCAGTCGCACATGACCTCATTTTGCCGAGCGTGTGTGCTAGGAGGGCATATCCCCAATGGTTTCTGGGTCGTGTGGGAAGGACCCCCCTATCGCCCACATTCACTTGGCAACGGTTCTAAATGCCGTCGCGGAAAGGGGTTAAAACCATTTGTTTAGGACCGACACGTACCAGTGGTATATGATGCAACCAGAAGGTTTTTTCAATCCTAAAGGTTCTAATAAAATGTGCAAGCTCCAGCGATCCATCTATGGACTGATGCAAGCATCTTGAAGTTGGAATATACGCTTTGATGAGTTGATCAAAGCATATAGTTTTATACAGACTTGCGATGAAGCTTGTATTTACAAGAAAGTGAGTGGGAGCACTACAGCCTTTCTGATAAGTATATGTGAATGACATATTGTTGATCGGAAATGATGTAGAATTTTCTGGAAAGCATAAAGGAGTGTTTGAAAAGGAGTTTTTCAAACAAAGACCTCGGTGAAGCTGCTTACATATTGGGCATCAAGATCTATAGATATAGATCAATACACTTGATAAGATTTTTCAATGAGTACATACCTTGAGAAGATTTTGAAGTAGTTCAAAATGGAACAGTTAAAGAAGGAGTTCTTGCATGTATTGCACAGTGTAAAGTTGAGTAAGACTCAATACCCGACCACGTCAGAAAATAGAAAGAGAATGAAAGTCATTCCCTATGCCTTAGCCATAGGTTCTATAAAGTATGTAATGATGTGTACCAGACCTATTGTGTACCTTACCATGAGTTTGGCAAGGAGGTACGATAGTGATCCAGGAGTGGCTCACTGGATAATGGTCAAAGTTATCCTTAGTTACCGAAGAGGACTAAGAAAATGTTTCTTGGTTATGGAGGTGATAAAGAGTTCGTCATAAAGAGTTACGTCGATGCAAGCTTTGACACTGATCTAGATTACTCTAAGTCTCAATCGAGATACATATTGAACGTGGGAGCAATTAGCTAGAGTAGCTCCATGCAGAGCATTATAGAAATAGAAATTTGCAAAATACATATGGATCTGAATGTGGCAGACCCGTTGACTAAACTTCTCTCACATGCAAAACATGATCACACCTTAGTACTCTTTGGGTGTTAATCACATAGTGATGTGAACTAGATTATTCACTCTAGTAAACCCTTTGGGTGTTAGTCACATGGCGATGTGAACTAATCACATAAAGATGTGAACTATTGGTGTCGGAGTTATTGGCGACGAGTATCCTGAAGACGGCAAGATGATATTTCAAGACATCGGGGCTAGCAAAGTCCCTCAGTCCGACTACTCAGCCGGCTGCCGGCTGCTGGCTGCTGACTGCTCCACCTGGCCGGCTGCTGGCTGCTAACTGCTTTCCTAGGCCGGCTGCTGGCTGCCGGCTGCAGGCTGCTGGCTGCTGACTGCTCCACCAGGCCGGCTGCTGACTACCGACTGCCCGGCCACCCGGGCCGGCTGCTGGCTGCCGACTGCTCCAACTAGCCGACTGCCCGAAGTCAACTGCAGCCTGACGCGGCCCCGACGTGACGGCAGTACCTGAGCACTGTACACGCGACACCCCAGCCATCATGTATAGTGACACTTGTCCCTAGGCACTATTTATGAAGTGACCAAGGGAACAAGTGTGACATCCCACCATGCCACTAGCTAGCTAGCTACCATACCTACCTAGCTTACATCCTAAGCTACCTCACACTATAAAAGGAGGCCTCATCCATCCATCCAGGAGGATGGACTACCACGGCCGCACACTCCACCACGGCCATGCTTGGCCACTAGAGCATGCATGCTCACTCCGGACACACACCTATACAGAGTCAGATGCCCATGACACTGATCCCAGATACAGCTCCAGGAGCACTTTGTACTGCCTGATGTACACCCCATATATATACTGAGACATGTAGGAGTAGGGGCGTTATCTGTCCGGAGAGCCCCGAACCTGGGTAAACTAGTGCGTGCTACTCGCATACCCGTCCCTGGATATTCCAGAAGCAGTCTTGCCCACACACTAAGCCACCTTGTGGCATATGTCGTCTTGCACCCCCCCCCTCGTGAGAATACCACGACAATTGGTGTTAAATCAGATGACAATGTGAAATAGATTATTGACTCTAGTGCAAGTGGGAGACTGAAGGAAATATGCCCTAGAGGAAATCATAAAGTTGTTATTTTATATTTCCTTATATCATGATAAATGTTTATTATTCATGCTAGAATTGTATTAACCGAAAACTTGATACATGTGTGGATACATAGACAAAACATAGTGTCCCTAGTAAGCCTCTACTAGAATAGCTCGTTAATCGAAGATGGCTAAGTTTCCTAACCATACACATGTGGTGTCATTTGATGAATGGGATCACATCATTAGGAGAATGATGTGATGGACAAGACCCATCCGTTAGCTTAGCATGTTGATCGTTCAGTTTTATTGCTTTTGCTTTCTTCATGTCAAATACATATTCCTTCGACTATGAGATTATGCAACTCCCAGATACCGGAGGAATACCTTGTGTGTTATCAAACGTCACAACATAACTGGGTGATTATAAAGGTGCTCTACAGGTATCTGCGAAGGTATTTGTTGGGTTGGCATAGATCGAGATTAGGATTTGTCACTCCGAGTATCGGAGAGGTATCTCTGGGCCCTCTCGGTAATACACATCATGATAAGCCTTGCAAGCAATGTGACTAATGAGTTAGTTATGGGATGATGTATTACAGAACAAGTAAAGAGACTTGCCGGTAACGAGATTTAACTAGGTATGAAGATGCCGACGATCGAATCTCTGGCAAGTAACATATCGATGACAAAGGGAATAACGTAATTTGTCATTACGGTACGACCGATAAAGATCTTTGTCGGTGTCAAAACCGGCGGATCTCGGGTAGGGGGTCCCGAACTGTGCGTCTAGGCCGGATGGTAACAGGAGGCAGGGAACACGATGTTTTACCCAGGTTCGGGCCCTCTTGATGGAGGTAAAACCCTACGTCCTGCTTGATTAATATTGATGATATGGGTAGTACAAGAGTAGATCTACCACGAGATCAAGGAGGCTAAACCCTAGAAGCTAGCCTACGGTATGATTGTTGTATATTGAGTTGTATCGACTAGCCTGGCCTCAGTTTATATAATGCACCAGAGGCCTAGGTTAACAAGAGTCCTAGCCGAATACGCCGGTGGGGAGAAGTCCTTGTCTTGATCGCCAAGTCTTGTGGAATCTTCCTTGTATGCGGCAGTTGTCCGAACTGGCCCATGAGTATACGGCCACGGGGGTCCGCGGCCCAATCTATCAGATCGGGAGATGACGTGTTGAGTACCCCCTAGTCCAGGACACCGTTAGTAGCCCTCTGAACTGGTCTTCAAGTTAGGGACGCTCCTCGATTCTTCCGAACTGTTCTTCATCTTCGGTCGTCGGTCTTGAAAACTAGTTCAACGAATCTTCTTTATCTTCGTTCTTGAGGATCGCCGAAATGCATTCGACGAGTTTACACGTCGGGTATCCGAGGAGCCCCTTTAAGTTTACGGCCTTTATCAATGCCTTGCTATTTTTATGCAACACCTCGGGTTTGAGGTTGTTCCCGGGCGGCGGCATCCTCTTGCGTCCGAGCTCCAACGCCGGACTGCATTCGAGGTATCTTTTGCAGCCGAGCACCAATGCCGGACCGCTTCCCAGCTCTAACGCCGGAATGTATCCGAGCTCCAACGCCGGACTATGTATCCGAGCTCCAACGCCGGACTGTATCCGAGGTGTCATATCACCTTGGTTCAAAAAAGTTTGAAGGAGTTTAGCCGAGCCTAATGCCGGAAATGCCCTCTATGGAGCTAGCCACTAGCGCCCGAGCTTTATGCCGGACTGCTTCCGAGGTGGTGCACCACCCTGAATGTGGGCCGATTTTTGTGAATATTTTTTATTGGTGCAATTTATTCTCTGCCGAGATATATAGCCAGTAGCCCTCAAGGTGTGTATCGGTCTAAAACCCGAGATGCACCTGAAGGATGACGTAAGACAGCTGATCCTGGTAGCCGCTGAGACTCAGGTTGATTTGCAAAATCGGCCTGCGGATCATGTCCAAGCTCGGCAGAATACTTCGGGACACTAAAAGCGGCGCGCTCAGTCCTCGAGAGTCAGGTTGGGTGCGGCCGACCAACCTGAGGATCAAAATCTCCTCAGAAACTATATTGCACATAAAATTTTCTGCATTGGACAAGCAATGCAGTAGCCCCCGAGACACTGGTCGGGTGGTAACACCAGATCAGGGGATCAATGTGCCCCTTTAATATTTGTAAATAATAAGCCCGAAGCCCAGTAGCCCCCGAGCCTTAATGCGGGCACGGGTGGCCGAATTAAGGATCAATATCCATTGTGAAATCACAAATTATGTGTAATGACTCTATGTATCCAAGTACTTTACGTCATTAATGCTCAGATCCGCATTGTACAAAACTTTGTTGACCGACCATCGGCTTCCACCTCCTCGGCCAGTAGCCGAGGAGTGTTTGTCCTACTTTATAAAGCCTTTATGAGGGCAAAGATTTACAACAAACAAGGCAATCTGGCCATACAGTTTTATAAACAAAGGTACGCAGAGAGTTATATTACTGTTTAACAGAAGAAATGTCTTCCAAAGAAAATAGTCCCGCTATCGGTTCCTTTCTTTGGGTTGTCATGCTAAGCATGATCATTAAACCTCAGCTCTAATGTAAGAGCAAAATATCGAGGATTTAGTTTGGGAGGCCAGTTAATAGCCCCCGGTAGTGTTTGGCGACAGTTGGGGTCAAGCCGTAAACACTTCGGCCAATGTTATGAACGGCCCGTCATTTAACATAGTCATCGGATCGCTGACCAGTTTACGCTTATTGTGACAGTCAGTTTTCGGCTTTCTCCACTGAGGTGCTTAACCATGTGAGATGGAAGCACAATCACAGTGGTTCTCCCTTTGCACGCTTAGCCGAACAAAACGGAACGTAGGAAGCAAGTGTAGGAGCCGGGCAACCCAACTAAAGACACAATTCGAAACCGATGCATATATAGCAATATCTGAGAATGTTTTTGCCGAATCCCTAAAGGTGTCCGGCGTTGCACTGCGAGACTAATGCTGGAAAAGCACAAATAGTTTAGAAGTTCCAAAAAGCTTGGAAAACCAAGAAACGTCAGTAAAAACATGACGTCCGAACAATATCAAGTGTTCGGTGCCAATCCGAAAATTGGTCTTAGAAAAAAGAAGTGCTTCTGTCGTGCTTTAACATGATATATCCTATCTCAAGACTTCGAGCGGGTCAGCCTACGGCTTCAACCTCCTATCCCGAGGGCGGAGTACTTCTCATCAGGCCAGTTTAGCAAACTAAACTCTAGCGGCTTTGAGAGAGAAATTAGGCTCCCCGGCTAGTTACCGCACACTCGCGTCGAAAAAAGGAGTGATAAATAATAATAATAAAACTTTGCAACGACTAAGAAGAAGAACACTTGTTATAAAATGGCTCTAATAAACTTAAGAGCCCCCAAGTGACTTGGGTAGAAGAATGATTGCATGTACCGAAGTACTTATATCATATCTATGTTCAACCGAACTTTAAACACATCTTAACCGACCGTTAGCTTCTCCCTCTTCGGTCAAGGACCGAAAAGTGTTATGTACTCCATCGGTCGAGAATATCGACGGTGTTTCCAACAACCAGGCAATCAGGCCATAAGGCTGTAACAGACAAAGCGTGCTCAGGGAACTTATGCTATATTACCGTGAAGTGTAAGAAGCATCTTCGAAGAAAATAGTACCCCCACCGATACCTTTCTTCGGTGCTCATTGTTATTATGAGACTTGTGCAATAGATTTTTTGTACTCATGAGTTCCGTTGTGTGCCGACCATCATTAAATAACTATAAGAGCGCTAGCTTTCGGCTTCACCCAGACTGAGGTCCGGCTCGGGTGACCCGATCGTGACAATCGCAGAGGTGCTCCCTTTACTCCCTAGCCGAACAATCGGGAACGTAGGGGTAAACACAGGAGCGAGGCAACCCAGCTTGCAAATCACTGAAGTCAATGTGGTGCATATTGTGGCATAATACACGAACAAGGAAGGAAGCCGTACAAGTATAATCATATGCAACGGGAAAAGCTTCATAAAGGAAGCCCCCAAGTGAATTGGGTCCTTGAATTTGTGTGTCACAAACAAAGTTTGGACAAGGAAATTTTTTACAAGCAACTTTTTTCCAAGAAAGTATAATGCTTGGTCGAACCAAACACAAGTTAGAAATTAAAGCTTTGAGCATAAAAGCGACTTAGCTGGTTAATGTGTGCGGTATTGATGATGCGGTCCGAGCTTGATGCGGGGCAAGGTTCCATCCCTCAAGCTGGTCCCGAGGTGGCGGAGCGGAGAGCTCGACACGCCGAAGTGGTGACATAGCACGGTCAATGCAGACCGGCGGAGTGACGCCAAAGTCCCCGGATCATTTTCCTGTGCACAAAAAATAGTGCAAACCGGAGATAATAGTAATAATGATAATTAAAAAAATGTTGCATAATAAATAATTTATGCAAAGTGAGGAATAGAAGAAATATGGCCTGGCGCCAAAGTCAATGTCGATGCAGGGCGTCGGCGTGATGTAGTAAAGGCATGGCAAAGCCTGAATTCACAGGTCAGTCCGAGCTCCGGATGCGCGTTCGCCGGACTATGTATGGAAACTGACCGAACCACCATGCGACTGTCGTTAATGCGTCAACCATTTGATAGACCTGTGTACATATGATGGACAAACCAGAGTAATAATTCCTTGGAAAAAATGAACCCAAACAAGCAAAAAATACTGGGATTGATAACACCTGGTTTATTTGTTGTAGCAATCTGAAGGAAGGTGATTCCCAAAATTGGGACTCGCTCGGCACACCCATTACCTGATGGGCGATAAAACGATGGCATGGCAATGCTGGTAAAGGTTGGCTCGCCGAGGCAAAGCCCTCGGCCCAGCTAACGTGACGGAGCTGGTTGGCTAGTGACGCCGAAGTGTCCGGAGTAGGTTGATGAAGAGATGGCGAAGCCCCCGGTCCAGCCGAGATGTCGAAGCCTCGATGTCAGCCGATGAGTCGAAGTAGGTCGGCGTGATGGACACCAGCTTGAAGAAGCAATAGTGAGGCCCTGTCGATGCAGGTTGTGACATGGTGGATGCCGGCTTGATGAAGCGACCGTGCGGCGATGCCGGTATGCCCGCTCCGTGTAATCCGTGGGGCGGCGATGTTGGTGATGATTTATCCTTCGCGATGCCGGACTCTTGTTCGGCTTGCCGAGATGATGATCTGAAGAAGTTGAGCTCGGCTCAACAAAGTGACGCCGCGTCTAGCGCAGGTCGGCAGCCGTGGAGTAATATTGCCGGACTGGTTTGACACCAGCATGATGTTGAAGATCATGTTCGAAAGATCTTACAGTTAGTGGGATGTGTTCGGGAACAAAACACAATACCCCATACAAAACTTCCTTCAAAAGGGATGTCCGAAATCCTGTTCATAAAAAAGATGAACTCGGGTCGGATTCATTTTCGCGCAGAAAACAGATCCGAAAAGTGATGCACTAATCGGAAGGTTCCCAGAGTTTGGACGGTCGGATCGAGCTGAAATTTTGAGAGGTGGTAGATATAGGAATTCCGCAGCTGATCAACAGTTGGATCTTCCAAAGGACGTCTGAGCTAGAAACTGGACATCACGCCCTAAACTCATCCAAATTCCCATCCAGATTTGACAAGGCTCCGGTATATCGTGGATTGCCAGAGATTCCTCCATCGAAACTCGACGAAATTTTCCAGGGTTGTTGTAGACTCAATTCCGCACAATTCCACCAAAGTGATCATCAAAGCGATACTCGGGGAGGTGGTGGTGGCAGATACGAGTTCGCTATCCAGAAAAACAACACGGTCGCTTGTGGGCAATGTTGACGTTGAGCCCCCGAGCTCCATGGATGATTCCTCCGTGATCTTGATAGAGATCGGAGTTGATGTTTGATGAAGGCCCTCGTCCGGACATGGTGAACCGAACACGGGGCGCAATTCTTGGTCGAACCAAGGTGACCAGTCGAGCTGGTGACGAAGATGCCGAAGTCGCAATTGATCTGCAGGCGAGCCATCGATCCTTTTGTCGATCACACAGCGGAACTCTCAATGAAAGCACCAATGTCGGTGTCAAAACCGGCGGATCTCGGGTAGGGGGTCCCGAACTGTGCATCTAGGCCGGATGGTAACAGGAGGCAGGGAACATGATGTTTTACCTAGGTTCGGGCCCTCTTGGTGGAGGTAAAACCCTACGTCCTGCTTGATTAATATTGATGATATGTGTAGTACAAGAGTAGATCTACCACGAGATCAAGGAGGCCAAACCCTAGAAGCTAGCCTACGGTATGATTGTTGTATATCGAGTTGTATCGACTAGCCTGGCCTCGGTTTATATAATGCACCAGAGGCCTAGGTTAACAAGAGTCCTAGCCGAATACGCTGGTGGGGAGAAGTCCTTGTCTTGATCGGCAAGTCTTGTGGAATCTTCCTTGTATGCGGCAGTTGCCCGAACCGGCCCATGAGTATACGGCCACGGGGGTCCTCGGCCCAATCTATCAGATCGGGAGATGACGTGTTGAGTACCCCCTAGTCCAGGACACCGTCAATCTTCATAGAATATGTGGGAACCAATATGAGCATCCAGGTTCCGCTGTTGGTTATTGACTGAAGAGTTGTCTCGATCATGTCTACATAGTTCGAACCCGTAGGGTCCGCACGCTTAACGTTCGATGACGATTTTGTATTATATGAGTTATGTGATTTGGTGACAGAATGTTATTCGGAGTCCCGGATGAGATCACAGACATGACGAGTCTCAAAATGGTCGAGAGGTAAAGATTCATATATAGGACGATAGTATTCGTACACCGGAAATGTTCTGGGGGTACCGGGCACGTATCGGGTCACCGAAAGGGGTTCCGGGCAACCGCCGGCAATCTATATGGGCCTAATGGGCAAACAGAGGGACAAGCCTACCCCAAAGGGGCTGGTACGTCCCTATAGGCCGAATAGGAGGAGAAGGAAAGGAAGGGAAGCGAGAAGGAAAGGGGAGGATTCAGCCTCCCCTTTCCTTCCCCCTCCGACACTTATGGAAAGGGGGGAGGCCGACTTGTGGGAGGCGCCCAACTAGGACTACTCCTACTTGGGGTGCCCCTTGCAGCCCCTCTCCCTCTCCCACATATATATATATATATATATATATATATATATATATAGATATATATATATATATATATATATGTGTGTGTGTGTGTGTGTGTGTGTGGGGGGGCGGGGGCACTGCTAGAACACACAACATTGATTCCTAGCCGTGTGTGGCACCCCCCTCCACAGTTTACGCCTCCGGTCATATTGCCGTAGTGCTTAGGTGAAGCCCTGCTACCTCTTGAGCACTGTATTTGGTTTTCCCTTGAAGAGGAAAGGGTGATGTAGCAAAGTAGCGTAAGTATTTACCTCAGTTTTTGATAACCAAGGTATCAATCCAGTAGGAGGCTACGCGCGAGTCCCTCGCACCTGCACAAAACAAATAAATCCTCGCAACCAACGCGATAAGGAGTTGTCAATCCCTACACGGTCACTTACGAGAGTGAGATCTGATAGATATGACAAGATAATATTTTTGGTATTTTTATGATAAAGATGCAAAGTAAAATAAAAGGCAATAAAAATAGCTAAGTATTGGAAGATTTAATATGATGAAGATAGACCCGGGGGCCATAGGTTTCACTAGTGGCTTCTCTCAAGAGCATAGGTATTTTACGGTGGGTGAACAAATTATTGTTGAGCAATTGACAGAATTGAGCATAGTTATGAGAATATCTAGGTATGATCATGTATATAGGCATCACGTCCGAGACAAGTAGACCGACTCCTGCCTGCATCTGCTACTATTACTCCGCACATCGACCGCTATCCAGCATGCATCTAGAGTATTAAGTTCATAAGAACAGAGTAACGCCTTAAGCAAGATGACATGATGTAGAGGGATAAATTCATGCAATATGATAAAAAAAACCATCTTGTTATCCTCGATGGCAACAATACAATACGTGCCTTGCTGCCCCTACCATCGCTGGGAAAGGACACCGCAAGATTGAACCCAAAGCTAAGCACTTCTCCCATTGCAAGAAAGATCAATCTAGTAGGCCAAACCAAACTGATAATTCGAAGAGACTTGCAAAGATAACCAATCATACATAAAAGAATTCATAGAAGATTCAAATATTGTTCATAGATAAACTTGATCATAAACCCACAATTCATCGGTCTCAACAAACACACCACAAAAGAAGATTGTTCATAGATCTCCACGAGAGAGGGGGAGAACTTTGTATTGAGATCCAAAAAGAGAGAAGAAGCCATCTAGCTAATAACTATCGACCTGTAGGTCTGAGGTAAACTACTCACACTTCATCGGAGAGGCCATGGTGTTGATGTAGAAGCCCTCCGTGATCAATTAGGGTTTTGGCTCCGGAACAGGCCCCAAGATGGGATCTCATGGATACAGAAAGTTACAGCGGTGGAATTAGGGTTTTGGCTCCGTATCTGATCGTTTGGGGGTATGTAGGTATGTATAGGAGGAAGGAGTATGTCGATGGAGCAACAGGGGGCCCACGAGGGTGGAGGGCGCGCCTGGGGGGGGGGGGTAGGCACGCTCCCTACCTCGTGTCCTCCCTGTTGGTTGCTTGACGTAGGGTCCAAGTCTCCTGGATCTTCTTCGTTCCAAAAATCACGTTCCCGAAGGTTTCATTCCGTATGGACTCCGTTTGATATTCCTTTTCTTTGAAACCCTAAAATAGGCAAAAAAAAACAACAATTCTAGGCTGGGCCTCCGGTTAATAGGTTAGCCCCAAAAATGATATAAAAGTGTATAATAAATCCCAATAATGTCAAAAACAGTACATAATATAGCATGGAGCAATCAAAAATTATAGATACGTTGGAGATGTATCAAGCATCCCCAACCTTAATTCCTGCTCATCCTTGAGTAGGTAAATGATAAAAACAGAATTTTTGATGTGGAATGCTACTAGGCATAATTTCAATGTAATTCTTCTTAATTGTGGCATGAATATTCAGATCCGAAAGATTCAATATAAAAGTTTAATATTGACATAGAAATAATAATACTTCAAGCATACTAACTAAGCAATTATGTCTTCTCAAAATAACATGGCCAAAAAAGTTCATCCCTACAAAATCGTATAGTTTAGTCATGCTCCATTTCGTCACACAAGAATGCTCTCATCATGCAAAACCCTGATGACAAGCCAAGCAATTGTTTCATACTTTAGTAATATCAAACTTTATAAACCTTCACGCAATACATGAGCGTGAGCCATGGATATAGCACTATGGGTGGATAGAGTATAATGATGGGGGTTATGTGGAGAAGACAAAAAGGGAGAAAGTCTCACATCAATGAGGCTAATCAATGAGCTATGGAGATGCTCATCGATTGATGTTAATGCAAGGAGTAGGGATTGCCATGCAACGGATGCACTAGAGCTATAAATGTATGAAAGCTCAACAAAAGAAACTAGTGGTTGTGCATCCAACTTGCTTGCTCATGAAGACCTAGGGCCCTTGAGGAGGCCCATTGTTGGAATATACAAGCCAAGTTCTATAATGAAAGATTCCCACTAGTATATGAAAGTGACAAAACAAGAGACTCTCTATCATAAAGATCATGGTGCTACTTTGAAGCACAAGTGTGGAAAAAGGATAGTAGCATTGTCCCTTTTTATTTCTTTTTTGGGCCTTCATTTTTTGGCCTTTCTCTTCTTTTTTTATTGGGACAATGCTCTAATAAATGATGATCATCACACTTCTATTTATTTACAAATCAATGATTACAACTCGATACTAGAACAAGGTATGACTCTATATGAATGCCTCCGGCGGTGTACCGGGATATGCAATGAATCAAGTGTGACATGTATGAAAAATTATGAACGGTGGCTTTGCCACAAATACGATTTCAACTACATGATCATGCAAAGCAATATGACAATGATGAACGTGTCATGATAAACGGGATGGTGGAAAGTTGCATGGCAATATATCTCGGAATGGCTATGGAAATTCCATAATAGGCAGGTATGGTGGCTGTTTTTAGGAAGATATAAGCAGGTTTATGTGTGAAAGAGTGTATCGCATCACGGGGTTTGGATGCACCGGCGAAGTTTGCACCAACTCTCAATGTAAGAAAGGGCAATGCACGGTACCGAAGAGGCTAGCAATGATGGAAGGGTGAGAGTGTGTATAATCCATGGACTCAACATTAGTCATAAAGAACTCACATACTTATTGCAATAATCTACAAGTAATCAAAAACCAAGCACTACGCGCATGCTCCTAGGGGGATAGATTGGTAGGAAAAGACCATCGCTCGTCCCCGACCGCCACTCATAAGGAGGACAATCAAAGAACACCTCATGTTTCAAATTTGTTACATAACGTTTACCGTACGTGCATGCTACGGGACTTGCAAACTTTGACACAAGTATTTCTCAATTTCACAACTACTCAACTAGCACAACTTTAATATCACTACCTCCATATCTCAAAACAATCATTAAGCATCAAACTTCTCTTAGTATTCAACACACTCATAAGAGAATTTTATTATTAATCTTGTATACCTAGCATATTAGGATTATTTAAGAAAATTACCATGCTATTTAAGACTCTCAAAATAATCTAAGTGAAGCATGAGAGATCAATAGTTTCTATAAAACAAATCCACCACCGTGCTCTAAAGATATAAGTGAAGTACTAGAGCAAAACTATATAACTCAAAAGGTATAAGTGAAGCACATAGAGTATTCTAATAATTTCAGAATCATGTGTGTTTCTATCAAAAGGTGTGTACATAAAAGATGATTGTGGTAAACTAAAAATCAAAGACTCAAATCATACAAGACGCTCCAAGAAAAACACATATCATGTGGTGAATAAAAATATAGCTCCAAGTAGAGTTGCCGATAGAAGTAGACGAAAGAGGGAATGCCTTCCGGGGCATCCCCAAGCTTTGGCTTTTAGGTGTCCTTAGATTATCTTGGGGTTGCCATGGGCATCCCCAAGCTTAGGCGCTTGCCACTCCTTGTTCCATAATCCATCAAATCTTTACCCAAAACTTGAAAACTTCACAACACAAAACTTAAAGTAGAAAATCTCGTGAGCTCCGTTAGCGAAAGAAAACAAAAGACCACTTCAAGGTACTCTAATGAATTCATTCTTTATTTATATTGGTGTTAAGCCTACTGTATTCCAACTTTTCTATGGTTTATAAAATATTTTACTAGCCATAGATTCATCAAAATAAGCAAACAACACATGAAAAACAGAATCTGTCAAAAACAGAACAGTCTGTAGAAATCTGTAGCTAGCGCAAGATCTGGAACCCCAAAAATTCTAAAATAAATTTCTGTACGTGAGTAATTTATATATTAATAATCTTCAAAAATAATTAACTAAATATAACTTTCCAAATAAAAATGGCAGCAGTTTTCGTGAGCGCTAAAGTTTCTGTTTTTTACAGCAGGATTAACAAGACTTTCCCCAAGTCTTCCCAATGGTTCTACTTGGCACAAACACAAATTAAACACAAAAAACACAACCAAAACAGAGTATAGATAAATTATTTATTACTAAACATGAGCAAAAGGCAAGGAATAAAAATAAAATTGGGTTGCCTCCCAACAAGCACTATCGTTTAACGCCCTAGGTAGGCATAAAAGCAAGGATAGATCTAGGTATTGCCATCTTTGGTAGGCAATCCATAAGTGGCTCTCATAATAGATTCATAAGGTAAATTAATTTTCTTTCTAGGAAAGTGTTCCATGCCTTTCCTTAATGGAAATTGGAATCTAATATTTCCTTCCTTCATATCAATAATTGCACTAATTGTTCTAAGGAAAGGTCTACCAAGAATAATAGGACATGAAGGATTGCAATCTATGTCAAGAACAATAAAATCTACGGGCACATAATTCCTATTTGCAACAATAAGAACATCATTAATTCTTCCCATAGGTCTCTTAATAGTGGAATCTGCAAGGTGCAAGTTTAAATAGCAATCATCAAAATTACGGAAACCTAACAAATCACACAAAGTCTTTGGAATCGTGGAAACACTAGCACCCAAATCACACAAAGCATAGCATTCATGATATTTAATTTTAATAGTAGGTTCCCACTCATCATAAAGTTTTCTAGGGATAGAAACTTCCAACTCAAGTTTTTCTTCATAAGATTGCATCAAAGCATCAACGATATGTTTGGTAAAAGCTTTATTTTGTCTATAAGCATGAGGAGAATTTAGCACGGATTACAACAAGGAAATACAATCTATCAAAGAGCAGCTATTATAATTAAATTCCTTGAAATCCAAAATAGTAAGTTCATTAACATCTAGAGTTTCGATCTCTTCAATCCCAGTTTTATAAATTTAGCATCAAGATCTAAAAACTCCAAATTTTTGGAACGCCTTCTAGGTAAAGGTGGATCATATTCAGTCCCATCATTATCAAGATTCATATTGAAAAACAAATTTAATAGGGGACACATCAGTAACTTTTAGATCTTCATCTTTATTATCATGGTCTTCCGGCTTAGCGGCCATCTTATTAACTAAGGTAGCCTGCTTATCCGAAACTTCAGCTATTAACTTCTCAAGACAACCAATTTGGGATCTCAAACCATCAAATTCCTTAGACATATCATCGAGCTCTTTATTCATATAACTCATAAAGCTTTTTTGTTCCTTAAACTCGTTTCTAAAGAAACTATTATGCTTAAATAGCAAGACCATAAAACTCCTAACGTTGCTTTCGATATCTTCTAACCTTTTAAGGTGAAGATCACCAAATCGGGGAAGAGCCATTGTGACAAGCAAGCAATCCAACACACAAGCAAACAAGAAAGGGGCAAAAAGAGGAAAATAGAGAAAGAAAGGGAGGATAGAGAGAGAGAGAGAGAGTGAGAATAAAACGACAAGGGTGAAGTGGGGGAGAGGAAAACGAGAGGAAAATGGCAAATAATGTAATGCGGGAGATAGGGTTTGTGATGGGTACTTGGTATGTTGACTTTTGCGTAGACCTCCCCGGCAACGGCGCCAGAAATCCTTCTTCCTACCTCTTGAGTACTGCGTTGGTTTTCCCTTGAAGAGGAAAGGGTGATGCAGCAAAGTAGCGTAAGTATTTCCCTCAGTTTTTCAGAACCAAGGTATCAATCTAGTAGGAGGCTACGCGCGAGTCCCTCGCACCTGCACAAAACAAATAAATCCTCGCAACCAACGCGATAAGGGGTTGTCAATCCCTACACGGTCACTTATGAGAGTGAGATCTGATAGATATGACAAGATAATATTTTTGGTATTTTTATGATAAAGATGCAAAGTAAAATAAAAGGCAATAAAAATAGCTAAGTATTGGAAGATTTAATATGATGAAGATAGACCCGGGGGCCATAGGTTTCACTAGTGTCTTCTCTCAAGAGCATAGGTGTTTTACGGTGGGTGAACAAATTACTGTTGAGCAATTGACAGAATTGAGCATAGTTATGAGAATATCTAGGTATAATCATGTATATAGGCATCACGTCCGAGACAAGTAGACCGACTCCTGCCTACATTTACTACTATTACTCCACACATCGGCCGCTATCCAGCATGCATCTAGAGTATTAAGTTCATAAGAACAGAGTAACGCCTTAAGCAAGATGACATGATGTAGAAGGATAAATTCATGCAATATGATAAAAACCCATCTTGTTATCCTCGATGGCAACAATACAATACGTGCCTTGCTGCCCCTACTGTCACTGGGAAAGGACACCGCAAGATTGAACCCAAAGCTAAGCACTTCTCCCATTGCAAGAAAGATCAATCTAGTAGGCCAAACCAAACTGATAATTCGAAGAGACTTGCAAAGATAACCAATCATACATAAAATAATTCATAGAAGATTCAAATATTGTTCATAGATAAACTTGATCATAAACCCACACTTCATCGGTCTCAACAAACACACCGCAAAAGAAGATTACATCATATAGATCTCCTCAAGAGAGGGGGAGAACTTTGTATTGAGATCCAAAAAGAGAGAAGAAGCCATCTAGCTAATAACTATGGACCCGTAGGTCTGAGGTAAACTACTCACACTTCATCAGAGAGGCCATGGTGTTGATGTAGAAGCCCTCCGTGATCAATGCCCCCTCCGACGGAGCTCCGGAACAGGCCCCAAGACGGGATCTCGTGGATACAGAAAGTTACAGTGGTGGAATTAGGGTTTTGGCTCCGTATCTGATCGTTTGGGGGTACGTAGGTATATATAGAAGGAAGAAGTACGTCGGTGGAGCAACATGGGGCCCACAAGGGTGGAGGACGCGCCTGGGGGGGGTGGGTAGGCGCGCCCCCTACCTCGTGGCCTCCCTGTTGGTTGCTTGACGTAGGGCCCAAGTCTCCTGGATCTTGTTCGTTCCAAAAATCACATTCTTGAAGGTTTCATTCCGTTTGATATTCTTTTTCTACAAAACCCTAAAATAGGCAAAAAAAAAACAGCAATTCTGGGCTGGGCCTCCAGTTAATAGGTTAGTCCCAAAAATAATATAAATGTGTATAATAAAGCCCAATAATGTCCAAAACAGTAGATAATATAGCATGGAGCAATCAAAAATTATAGATACGTTGGAGACGTATCAAGCCCTGCGCGGATCACTTCACCATCACCGTCACCACGTCGTCGTGCTGACGAAACTCTCCCTCGACACTTTGCTGGATCAAGAGTTCGAGGGACGTCATCGAGCTAAACGTGTGCAAAACTCGGAGGTGCCATACGTTCGGTGCTTGATCGGTCAGAACGAGAAGAAGTTTGACTACATTGACCATGTTGTCAAACGCTTCCGCTTTCGGTCTACGAGGGTATGTGGACACACTCTGCCCTCTCATCGCTATGCATCTCCTATGTAGATCTTGCGTGAGCGTAGGAAACTTTTTGAAATTGCATGCTACGTTCCCTAACAGTCGCCTCCCCCAATTCTTCGAGAACAGGGCGAGTCGTGACGTCCTTGGCGGTTCCGCTTTCCACCATGAAAGGCGAAGGAAGGTCGTCGGAGATGTCATCACCAATGTGGAGGCATTGCGGACTGAGAATAGAGGATGTGGGTTACAAGTTATGAACGTAATATGCAATAGAGTCGGTTCAGATTATTAAAATATACCTCTGAGGTGCCAGTTTTGTTTGCCTCGGCTGGAAGAGGTCACCATCTGACTCGTCGAGGAGCGTGACCTTTGTCGGCGAGGCCCATTGGCCGACAGGATCGGCTGAGGTCATGCGCAGCCATTTGCGGCCTCGGGGTTGTGCCTTCTCCTCAGCGTCTTCGCACTCCACTCTCTTTCCTTTTGACCATGTCTGATACATCTCCAACGTATCTATCATTTTCTAATTGTTCCATGATATTATATTATCTGTTTTGGATGTTTTATATACATTAATGTGCTATTTTATATTATTTTGAGGACTAACCTATTAACCTCGAGCCCGGTGTCAGTTTATGTTTTTCCTTGTTTTTGAATTTTACAGAAAAGGAATATGAAACGGAGTCCAAACAGAATAAAATTTCCGCAATGATTTTTCTTGGACCAGAAGACACTTGTAGGACTTGAAGAGGGGGGCACAGGAGTCCCGAGGGGCCCACAAGCCCTCAGGGCGCACCCTAGGGGGGTGCCCTGGCTTGTGGACACCTTGGGAGTCCCCAAACCCAAATTCTTGCACTATAAATTCCCAAATATTTCCAAACCATCAGAGGCATATACCAAAATAATTTTCCGCCGCCGCAAGCCTTTGTTCCCGTGAGATCCCATCTTGGGGCCTTTTTCGACACCCTGCCGAAGGGGGATTCGATCACGATGGGCATCTACATCAACATTACCGCCCTTCCGATGAAGCATGAGTTGTTTACCACGGACCTAAGGGTCCATAGCTAGTAGCTAGATGGCTTGTTCTCTCTCTATGATCTTCAATACCATGTTCTCCTCGATGTTCTTGGAGTTCTATCCGATGTAATATTCTTTTGCGGTGTGTTTGTCGAGATCCTATGAATTGTGGATTTATGAGCAGATTATCTACGAATATTATTTGAGTCTTTTCTGAACTTTTTTATGCATGACCAAATATCTTTGTATTTCTCTTCGAATTATCGGTTTGGTTTGGCCAACTAGATTGGTTTTTCTTGCAATGGGAGAGGTGCTTAGTTTTGGGTTCAATCTTGCGGTGTCCTCACCCAGTGTCATAGTACAGGTAGCTAGGCACACATTGTATTGTAGCCATCAAGGGTAAAAAAGATGGGGTCTTCATCATATTGCTTGAGTTTATCCCTCTACATCATGTCATCTTACTTAAGTCGTTACTCCGTTCTTATGAACTTAATACTCTAGATGCATGCTAGATAGCGGTCGATGCGTGGAGTAATAGTAGTAGATGCAGGCAAGAGTCTGTCTACTTGACAGGGACGTGATGCCTATATTCATGATCATTGCCTTGGATATCGTCATACCTTTGCGCTTCTCTATCGATTGCTCGGCAGTAATTTTTTTACCCACCGTATGTTTTCTTTCAAGAGAGAAGCCTCTAGTGAAACCTATGGTCCCCCGTTCTATTTTCCATCATATATTTTTAGAACTATAAACCAAAAACCCCAAAAATACCTTGCTACAATTTATTTATATTTACTTTAGTTTTCCTATTTATTTATGGTATATACCTATCTCTTTTAGATCTCACTCTTGTTCGTGACCTTGAAGGGATTGGCAACCCCTTTTTCGTGTTGTGTGCAAGTGTTTGTTAGTTTGTGCAGGTGCATAGATTGGAGACTTGCTTGTGCCTCCTACTGGATTGATACCTTGGTTCTTAACTAAGGGAAATACTGATCTATACTTTGCTGCATCACCCTTTCCTCTTCAAGGGAAAAATCAATGCAAGCTCAAGAAGTAGGGGGAAGAATTTATGGCGCCGTTGTCGGGGAGGTTCTACATCAAGCCTACCAAGTACCCATCATAAACTCTCATCTTTTGCACTTACATTATTTGCCATTTGCCTCTCGTTTTCCTCTCCCCCACTTCTAAAATGTTTTCAGAAAAATACAAAAAAATTTGCCTTTTTATTCGCCCTTCTTTTGTTTGCTTTTCTCTTGCTTGTGTGCTAGATAAGTTTCTTGCCATCATGTCTGAATCTGGGGAGGTTATCATTGAAAAGAAAAGTAATAATCTTGAGGAAATGAATTTTCTAATAATGATCCTCATGAAGAACCTACTATCATGCATACTAAAAAACTCTGCGTAGGTAGCGGAAATATCATTGGAAATGGGGTTATTGAAGATTTCTTTACTCTGCGTTAGGAGGATTAATCCTCAATAAAATGATTAGCCTTGCGGATGTGATATCTTTGCTCATAGTTGAATATGAAAGACAATTTGTTCATATGTGTCCATGCATACAAAGGCTTTTACTAGAATTTTCCAATGTTCATGATCCTTCCGTTTAGCGTGTCACCACTATATTTTTAGCTAACGAGTTTGGATTCATTATGAAAGAAGCTGGTGAAATATTTAGTCATTGTAATATTAATGGTGGCTGTCCTCCTACAGAAGAAATCTTTTTTATTCAAGAAGAAAGTAAGAGATTACAATCGCTGGATTATGAAGCTTACAATGAAAATCTAAGAAAGAAGGTCCCTACCGATGTTTTGATTGATATAATTTCTGAACTTAATGATAATTTTGCTTAGAGATGGGAGTTCAATCAAAGGAATGTTTATAATGAAGAAATAATTATCAAGTAGAAAGGGCCGAAGGAGGATCCTATTCCTACCAAACTTGATCTTATAGATCCTTACCCTATTAAATTTAGCCCCTTTGATTATTTTTTGCTTGCCACAAAGAAAGCTTGCTGCTAAAAGGAGGGAGTATGAGATGATTATGGATGATCTCCCTCACCTATATTACAAAACCTAGATCTATCTTTTATGCCTAGCTAGGGGCATTAAACAATAGTGCTTGTTGGGAGGCAACTCAATTTTTAATTTTTGTTACTATTCTTGAATAAATACACATTATTACCTCCGTAGTAATTATGTTTTGGTGTTTTAATTAGTGTTTGAACCAAGTAAGACCTTTGGGATGGTCTATGGTGATAGGTGATTTGTTCTTGCTGAAAAATAGAAAAATTTGTGTCCAGCAGAAGAATTGTTTAAATTCACATAATAGTGATAAAATTCTGAATTTTTTACGCAAGATTTATATACAAATTACCTAGGTTTCCAGATTATGTTTTTGGAATATGGTGATAGGTGATAAGTTTTCTATAGCAACAAGTTGAATAGATATCCCTGTTTTAAGAGGCAAAAAAGAAAAACAATTACTGGCCAATAAAGGAGGATGAAACATGCGGCCACAAAAAGAAGCATCTACCTTATCTTGATGGAAAACAAAGTATAGGATAGTAGCATTTCTAAAACGGTTGCATTGATTCATATTAATAGAGAAATTCTTTCAAAACAAATCAGTAGTTAATTCTAAGATTAACAACAGCAAAATAGCTGCATGGGACATGCCAGCACCATGTGCGTCCACACGTATAAATGGGTGATGCAGAGTATGTAGCCAAGCAGCATATATGCGCTGGTCCCATATTTGTTCTCTTTGAACCTTCTTCCTATGTGAGGGTAGCAAATCTAGTCGTGCACAAACTACCCGACCCCCAGTTTCTTTCCCTTTTCAACAAAGAGATAGGTTCCTTACAGATGTGTGTACTGGGTTACCCCCTTTTTCCCTTTTCGACCTACAAAGCGGCTGGATAGCCAGTCTATACTACTTTCCGCCCCTCCTTTCCTCATTGAACCACGTCCTAGATTTCCAGATTACAGTATATCTATTCTGGTTTCCAGGATATCTATTCTGAACTTTTGGAATTACAGAAGTATACAAAGTTTCCAGATTACTACGGACTATTCTGTTTTTTACAGATTATGTTTTCTATGCGTTGTTTGCTTATTTTGATGAATCTATAGGTAGTATCGGGGGGGGGGGGTATGAACCATGGAGAAGTTGGAATACAATATATATTACCCAAATATAAATTTATAATGATTTCTCAACTGTACCAAAGTGGTGATTTATTTTATTATACTAGCAGACCTTATGAGTTTTCTGTTGAGTTTTGTGTTGTGAAGTTTTCAAGTTTTGGGAAAAGATTTGATGGACTATGGAATAAGGAGTGGCAAGAGCCTAAGTTTGGGGATTCCCAAGGCACCCCAAGGTAATATTCAAGGACAACCAAGCATCTAAGATTGGGTATGCCCCGGATGGCATCCCCTCTTTCGTCTTCGTTCCATCAGTAAATTTACTTGAGGCTATATTTTTATTCACCACATGATATGTGTTTTGCTTGGAGCGTTGTCGGTGTCAAAACCGACGGATCTCGGGTAGGGGGTCCCAAACTGTGCGTCTAGGCCGGATGGTAACAGGAGGCAGGGACACTATGTTTTACCCAGGTTCAGGCCCTCTTGATGGACGTAAAACCCTATGTCCTGCTTGATTAATATTGATGAGATGGGTAGTACAAGAGTAGATCTACCACGAGACTGGAGAGGCTAAACCCTAGAAGCTAGCCCATGGTATGATTGTTGTTCGTCCTATGGACTAAAAACCCTCCGGTTTATATAGACACCGGAGAGGGCTAGGGTTACACAGATTGGTTACAATGGTAGGAGATCTACATATCCGTATCGCCAAGCTTGCCTTCCACGCCAAGGAAAGTCCCTTCCGAACACGGGATGAAGTCTTCAATCTTGTATCTTCATAGTCCAGGAGCCCAGCTGAAGGTATAGTCCGGCTATCCGGACACCCCCTAATCCAGGACTCCCTCAGTAGCCCCTGAACCAGGCTTCAATGACGACGAGTCCGGCGCGCAGATTGTCTTCGGCATTGCAAGGCGGGTTCCTCCTCCAAGTACTTCATAGATGATTTTGGACACAAAGGTAGTGTCCTGCTCTGCAAAATAAGTTTCCACATATTGCCATAGAGAGAATAATATTTACACAAATCTAATCTGCTGACGTATTCCGTAGCGTGACATCACACCACGGCCAAGTCATTATTCGAATCGTTTTACTGTTCCACCTCCGCCCGTTTAGCAAGGAGGTTTCCTTGGCACGTCTTGTCAAAGCAGAGATTGTGTCCCCTTATTCCGGGATTCTCATCAATATGGGCGTGGGTAACCCAACCGCGCCATTGATTACGGCGCTCGGGAGATAAGCGAGTTTTATGAGGCTGGCGGGGACACGTACTCGCGTCCGCACATATAAGGGGATAAGGATCCACCTTTTCATCCATGCATTCTTCCTCCTTTGCCTATCCATTTCCGTGCACTCGAGCTCCAGCGCCCAAGTCCGCACTCCCCACCTCAACCTTCTCCAGCAATGTCCGGAGCGGGAGGCAAGTGGATGGTCTCCTCCATCACGGAGGGACACATCAAAAAACTGAGGAAGGCCGAATACTTGTCTAACGACATTGCGCACCGGCTTCTCGAAGAGGGGAAGCTCATCACCACCCCTAGGCCCCATGAGAGGGTGGTGTTCCTCCCCCATTTCCTCCGCGGACTGGGTTTCCCTCTCCACCCATTTGTCCGGGGGCTCATGTTCTACTATGGCCTGGATTTCCACGATATGGCCCCGAAATTTGTCCTCAACATCTCGGCGTTTATCGTCGTGTGCGAGGCCTTCCTCCGCATCCGCCCCCATTTCGGCCTATGGCTCAACACTTTCCATGTCAAGCCGAAGGTGGTGCGTGGCACCCAGGAGGAGTGCGGAGGCGCCATGGTGGGCAACATGCCCAACATCCTGTGGCTCGAGGGCTCCTTCGTGGAGTCCCTAAAGGGGTGGCAATCGGGGTGGTTTTACATCACCGAGCCGCGTGACCCTAAATGGGTTGCAACCCCTGAGTTCCGATCTGGACCCCCTACGCGGCTCTCCTCCTGGAAAGAGACGGGCTTATCGTGGGGTAAAAAAGGAGAGCTGACCGGACTCCAAACATGCGTCCAAACCTTGGTGGACAAGAAGCTCAAACTTGTTAACATAGTCCAGGTTATGCTCATCCGCTGGATCCTCCCGTGTCAACAACGGGCTTTCAACCTGTGGGAGTTCGACCCGGCGCGGCACCAAACTCTGAGCAGGCTCTTCGACACGATGTACGAAGATGCCTGGAAGGTGCTTTTCAAGGGCGCCGAGGCCCCCGCATCCGCTACCAAGGATCGCGGATTCAGCACACAGCGTCACGCTCGTGCGGTAAGCTATTTTTACCTTTTACAGGGTATTAGTTTTTCATAGTTTGACTCCATGCGGGATCTAAGCTCCCTTACCCTTGACAGGATTGGCAGAAGACGTCCGGACAGATCAACTGTCCGGCTCCTTTGCCCGAAGGCCCAGCGGACGCTCACTTGGCGAAGCTACTGGTTCCGGCACCCTATGTGGTGCCGGAGAAGAAGGCCAAGAAGAAGGCCACGGAACTCGAAAGAGTGCCCGGCGCCAGGAGGTGTCGGGTTCATCCGACGACTCCAAGGCGCCGTCCTCCCATGAAGACGAGGAGGAGGAAGAAGAGACCTCTCCCCCTCCAGTGGGGGAGAGAAGAAATGGAAGGCCGCCCCGACTAGGGAGGCCGAAGGGTCCAAGAGGGGGAGACCCTTCCTCCGGACTACTCCACCAACGCTGACGATGGTGAAGAGGAGTGGCCACACAGGGCCAAGCCCCTGGCGAGATCGTAAGTGTTCGGACACCAGAGCAATTCATAGTGTTCCTTTTTTGCACAGCTCCTCCTTACGCCGAATATGACTATGCAGTCCGCCCAAGGCCGGGCTCGACGAGTCGTCGAGCGGCTCCCTGGATTCGTCGGATGTGAATTCTCTTCCGACGGCTACCTCTCCCCACCCTACGGGCGACGCCGAGGTGGCATCCCAACAGGTTCCAAGCCAGGAGGAGGTGGTCCTGGAGGCACCGCAAGGCGACCTCCCGGACTCCAGGGGTGAAGGGGATAGAACCCCCAAGGGCTCCAAGTCCGGCTTTGAGCCGGACACCATGCTGGAACCTTGAACGGTTCCGGACTCCGGTAGGCAGCCTCCTTCCAAGAGGAGCAAGCCTACTGAGCCGGTGAACTCCGTCCAACCGGAGGTACCGGACAACTTGCTGGAGGTGCTTAACGGCGCCTCCATTGACGAGGAGCACCACACTATTATCAGTGCGGTGATCCAGAAGGTTCAGTCCGCCAAGAGCGGACTGACTGAAGCCTGTGCCAGCCTTCTAACAGGCTTTGAGGTAAGTAAAGAATATGTAAAAATATTACCGCATAGACAGTAGCCCCTGATGCTCTATTCGGCGTTCGGAAAGAAAAGCCGAATAGAGGATCTAAATGACATTCGCAGGAGTCTAACAAAAGTAAGTCAATATGCGTATGCAGGCCTCGCTGCTAGCATCCGCCGCACTGACTACGGAGCTGGGTACGCTGAAGCAGAACCTCGAGCAGTCCGAGCAAGAGCTCGGCCTAGCCAAGCAGCAGCTCAAGGAGAAGGGAGGTAAGAAATACCTTGTTTAAATATGTGAAAGGCGCAATTGCAAAAAGTGACATGAGTAACGTGGCTATTGTAGGGGCCACAACTGAGGTGGCGATCCTTAAGCAAGCGCTGTCCGAGGCCGAGAAGAGGGCAGCCACGGAGCGCACTGAGCGGGAGAAGCATGAGACGCAGGTTGGCGAGGTGCGTCAAGAGCTCCAGGCTCTCATGAAAAAACATGAGAGTTTGGAGCTTGACTCGAAGACGCGAGAGTCTGAGCTCGCGGCGGCCATTGAAGATGCCAAGTATGCCAAGGCTGAAGCCCATAAGGCCCTCCAGGAGGTTGAGGCGATAAAAAAGATAGCGGCGGGTAAGGCATTTTTTCTGCAAAGCAAGCACGTAAAAGTGAATTACTTGTTACTTACCTGAATCCGGAGCTCTCCAGGAGCGTTCGCAGACTTGCCCCGTAGCGTGTCGGATGCCGCCGCCTTCTACCGAGCCGAGGAGGGAAGCTCGACGGAGAAGGTGTTCTGGTCTCAGTATGCTGAGGCCGAACACCCGGTGCCCTTAAGCGACCAGCTGAAACAGCTGGTCGAGCTCCATAAGGTGGCCGAACAGGCCATGAAGAGCCTCATAGTCCAGCTGTGGCCTAGAGAGGCCATGCCTGGGAGCTACTTCGGGCTGGTGAGGCGGCTGGTGGAGGCATGTCCCAGGCTCGAAGTCATCAAGCGCTCCGTATGCATTGAGGGTGCCCGTAGGGCGCTTGCCCATGCGAAAGTGCACTGGGGCAAGCTGGATGCTGAGAAGCTTCTGAAGGACGGGCCATCGCCGGGCAAGGAGCATCGCAAGCCCGAGATGTATTATGAGGGTGTTCTGAAGGGTGCCCGCCTTGTGGCGGATGAATGTTCCATGGATGTAATTTTTTTAGTAAACTCGCTTGTTTTGTCCTATGCGCTGAAAACTTGTTCATGTGCGCTAAGCAATGCTTTTTGAATTTAAAATATTAGCTTCTGTGCGGTCATTTATCAAATTTGAGATATGGCGAGTGGTCGGCTTCTGCCCCCATGCCACGAGTGCTGGGGTGTTCGGGATAAACATGAGCGCTCTTTTTCCAATTCTTGGGTCCTCCGAGGGAGGCGCTCAACACAACGAACAAGGCAATCGGACTATAATGCTTGAACACTCTCACTTAGCCATAGAATTCTATAATTTTAAATTTCGGCGAAGCCCCTAGTGTTCGGAAGACCGAGTTCCGGGCGCTATCCACGCCTAGGCTGGACAAAGCCGACTCCTCGCTCTAAGCGGCATATGTCTTTAGGGACTCGAAAACCTCTCGAACAGCGACCAGCTCTCGCCTCATCATGATGGTCAGTTTTAGCTTTCTCTACTGAGGTTCTTAGCCCAGCTCAACTGGGGCACAATCGTAGTAGTTCTCTTAGTGCTACCTTAGCCGATATAACGGAACGTAAGGTACCAAAACATAGGAGCCGAGCAAACCCAACTATTGACCCAAGACATGATTCGGAGCCGATGCATATAATGCTATAAGTTCGGGGTGCCGCACTTGTGAAAGTGTTCAAACTTCTCACACCGTATTATGGGGTACTTAAGACCCTGGTGTATTGGCCGTACCAAAGTGTACGGGTGCGACATGTCATTAATGAACATATATTCGTAAAAAAAAGGTAATGCGATAATAGACGGAAGCTATGCATTGTTTATTTAAAAAAGCTGTGATCAAAGCAGAACGATACAAATACTGGAATAAGCAAAAGATGGGACTATTTAACATGTCCTTTCCAGGGGAAGGCTGCGGAATGTTATGTGAAACAGGTATACTGCTCGTTATAGAGACCACCTTAGAGTTCCATAGTGCGGCGTACTTTCTGCTTCCCTGGTTGTATCGTTTGTGCGGCAATTGTACTGCCGGACAAGCCTTCCGAAGAATGGGGTCCTAAAAATAAGAGAAAATTAAAAAATCGACAGCCCCTAGTGTGGTTTAAGCCGCATTTCGGGCGTGCCGTGATGGTGCCCCTCCCTTATGGCCATGGTATTTCCAGAGCATAGTTATGTATGCGCAACACTGGTTTTGCAAATTCGCGAGGGCTGGGGTTGGGGCCGTATTGCTACGCTTGCTCGGAATGTGCCAGGCGGTTTTGTTGTAGGTTACTTAGGGCGCGCTTGATGGTGTCCAGATGTTTAATGGCCGGACTGGAGAATTGCCTTGAGAGGCTGCTTTGTACTTCCGCTGCGATAGCCGCTGTATGCTCCTCCGTTCGGAGAGAGTGTTCGGTGTTTCCATTGACCGTGATGACACCTCGAGGGCCTGGCATCTTGAGCTTGAGGTATGCGTAGTGCGGCACCGCATTGAAATTGGCAAATGCGGTTCGCCCGAGCAGTGCATGATAGCCACTGCAGAACGGGACTATGTCGAAGATTAACTCCTCGCTTCGGAAATTATCCAGAGATCCGAAGACCACTTCAAGTGTAACTGAGCCTGTACAGTTGGCCTCTACACCTAGTTATGACGCCTTTAAAGGTCGTTTTGGTGGGTTTAATCCTCGAGGGATCGATGCCCATTTTCCGCACTGTATCCTGGTAAAACAGGTTCAGGCTGCTGCCGCCGTCCATAAGGACTCTAGTGAGGTGAAATCCGTGAATAATTGGGTCTAGAACCAATGCGGCGAATCCGCCATGCCGGGCGCTAGTGGGGTGGTCCCTTCGATCAAAAGTGATCGGGCAAGAAGACCATGGGTTGAACTTTGGGGCGACTGGCTCCATCACGTATACGTCCCTTAGCGCACGCTTCCGCTCCCTCTTGGGGACGTGGGTTGCGTATATCATGTTCACCGTCCGCACTTGTGGGGAAAACCTTTCTGTCCACTGTTGTTCGCCGGCTGGGGCTCCTCCTCGTCATCGCTATGCAGCCCCTTGTTTCTGCTTTCGGCTTTTAACTTGCTTGCCTGCTTGAACACCCAACAATCCCTGTTGGTGTGATTGGCTGGTTTTTCGGGGGTGCCATGTATCTGGCATGAGCGGTCGAGTATTCGGTCCAAGCTGGATGGGCCCGGAGTATTTCTTTTGAATGGCTTTTTCCGCTGACTCGGTTTAGAGCCTCTGAATCCGGCATTAACTACTGTATCCTCAACATTGTCGCCGTCAATGCGACGCTTTTGCTTGTTGCGACGCGACCTGCCACTGCTGTCCTTGGTATCTGAATTACCAGGGCTCTTGGTCATGTTATTGCTGCGAGCTAGCCAGTTGTCTTCTCCCGCGCAAAAGCGGGTCATAAGCGTCGTGAGGGCTGCCATAGATTTCAGCTTTTCCTGTCCTAGGTGCCGTGCAAGCCACTCATCGCGGATGTTATGATTGAAGGCTGCTAGGGCCTCTACATCCGGACAGTCGACGATTTAGTTTTTCTTGGTTAGGAACCGTGTCCAGAATTGTCTGGCCGATTCCTCTGGCTGCTGAATTATGTGGCTGAGGTCATCGGCGTCTGGTGGTCGCACATAAGTGCCATGGAAATTGTCGAGGAATGCGGTTTCCAGGTCCTCCCAACAACCAATTGATTCTGCTGGCAAGCTGTTAAGCCAATGCCGAGCTGGTCCTTTAAGCTTGAGTGGAGGTATTTGATGGCGTGTAGGTCATCACCGCGGGCCATGTGGATATGAAGGAGATAGTCCTCGATCCATACCGCAGGATCTGTTGTGCCATCGTATGATTCGATGTTCACGGGTTTGAAACCCTCGGGGATTTGATGATCCATTACTTCATCTGTGAAGCATAGTGGGTGTGCGGCGCCTCTGTATTGGGCTATATCACGACGTAGCTCAAACGAGCTTTGTCTACTGTGTTCGGCCCAGCCGGATTTACTGTATCCGGAGTGACGATTATCGTCTCGTGCCGTGGGGCGCCCATGCGATCCGTAGATCGATCTTGTTTACCTTGCCTTGTCCTCCAATATATCTCGCAGGTCTGGCGCATTTTCCCGTGCCTTGGTATTTTTTGAGTGGCACCGGGGTGCGGCTTGAGCGGAGGGCCAAGAGGCCTCTCTGTCGCGGCCACGGGGTGGCTGGTCGGCCGCATCATGCGCTGGTGATGTAGGTTTAGGTGCTTCCTCCTCTAATTGGGGTAGCAACCTGCGCTTTGGGTAGCTCTTGGAGGGGCGTTCGAGTTTATGCTCTTCGGCCGCAAGGACTTCAGTCCATCTGTCGGCTAGCAAATCTTGATCAGCTCTAAGCTGTTGCTGTTTTTTCTTGAGGCTGCTCGCCGTGGCCATAAGCCTGCGTTTGAAACGCTCTTGTTTGACGGGATCCTCCGTCACGACAAATTCGTCGTCGTCAAGGCTTGCCTCGTCTTCGGAGGGAGGCATATAATTATCGTCCTCGACCTCTCTGTCTGCCCCTCTCTCATGAGGGCTGGCTTCTCGATCCTCCCGTGCTGAATCTTGCTGGAGGTGGTTGTCTTTGGCACTGTCCGAGGTGTTATTATCTCTCGTGCCGGAATCACCGTTTTTGCTTTGGCGGGATTTAGAGCGGCGCCGCTGACGCCGGCGCTTAGGCTGCTTCTTGGAGGGGTCATCCTCCGCTGTTCCATCGCCATTGCCTTCTTTTGGGGTCTCCACCATGTATATATCATACGACGAGGTGGCTTTCCAGTGCCCTATAGGCGCTGGTTCTCGATCGTCTCCTGCATCGGCGTCCATACCGTCGATGTCTTCGGAGTCGAAGTCGAGCATGTCGGTTAAATCATCGACAGTGGCCATGAAGTGGGTGGTGGGTGGGCTTTGAATTTCTTCATCATCCGCATCCCAACCTTGCTGACCATAGTCCGGCCAGGGCTCTCCTGATAAAGAGAGTGACTTTAGTGAATTCAGAATATCGCTGAAGGGCGAGTGCTGAAAGATGTCCGCGGCGGTGAACTCCATGATCGACGCCCAATCGGATTCGATCGGTAGGGGCGTGGAGGGCTCGGAGTCTGGAGAGGAGTCCGGCTCCTTGGAGTCACGGGCTTCGCAGAGAATAGGGCTAGTGTTCGGCTCGATCGCCGTAGAGATTGCAGCCCCCGAGGGAGTGTCCAACCACCCATCCTCGATTGGCGCAGTTGGCTCCGAATTAAGGGTCGGAGCTGATGCGGGTGCAGCCTCCAGGGCACTGTTCGGCAGCAGAGCTAGATCATGCCCGCCGTGACAGTGCGGCGCGCTCGGCTGTGGCTCGAATCCGTCGAAGATCAAGTCTCCGCGGATGTTGGCCGTGTAGTTCAAACTTCCAAATCTGACCTGATGGCCAGGGGTGTAGCTTTCGATCTGCTCCAGATGACCAAGTGAATTGGCCCGCAGTGCAAACCGCCGAATACGAAGATCTGCCCGGGGAGAAAAGTCTCACCCTGGATCGCATCGCTGTTGATGATCGGAGAAGCCATCGGGCCTAAAAGCGACGACACAGAGGAACTCTCAATGAAAGCACCAATGTCGGTGTCAAAACCGGCGGATCTCGGGTAGGGGGTCCCAAACTGTGCGTCTAGGCCAGATGGTAACAGGAGGCAGGGGACACGATGTTTTACCTAGGTTTGGGCCCTCTTGATGGAGGTAAAACCCTACGTCCTGCTTGATTAATATTTATGATATGGGTAGTACAAGAGTAGATCTACCACGAGATCAGAGAGGCTAAACCCTAGAAGCTAGCCTATGGTATGATTGTTGTTCGTCCTATGGACTAAAAACCCTCCGGTTTGTATAGACACCGGAGAGGGCTAGGGTTACACAGAGTCGGTTACAATGGTAGGAGATCTACATATCCGTATCGCCAAGCTTGCCTTCCATGCCAAGGAAAGTCCCTTCCGAACACGGGATGAAGTCTTCAATCTTGTATCTTCATAGTCCAGGACTCCGAACGAAGGTATAGTCCGGCTATCCGGACACCCCCTAATCCAGGACTCCCTCAAGCGTCTTGTATGATATGAGTCTTTGCTTTTTTATTTTGCCACAATCATCCTTGCTGTACAAACCTTTCGAGAGGGACACACATTAATCATGAATTTATTAGTGTACTCTATGTGCTTCACTTATATCTTTTGAGCTAGGTAGTTTGCTCTAGTGCTTCACTTATATCTTTTAGAGCACGACGGTGGCTTTCTTTTATAGAAATTGTTGAACTCTCATGCTTCACTTATATTATTTTGAGAGTCTTAAACAACATGGTAATTTACTTAGGTTATGAACTTAGTCCTAATATGATGGGCATCCAAGAGGGATATAATAAAAGCTTTCATATAAAGAGCATTGGATACTATGAGAAGTTTGATTACTGTCATATTGTTTTGAGATATAAAGATGGTGATATTAGAGTCATGCTAGTGAGTAATTGTGAATTGGTAGAAATACTTGTGTTAAAGTCTGTGATTTCCGTAGCATGCATGTATGGTGAATCGTTATGTGATGAAGTCGGAGCATGATTTTTTTATTGTCTTCCTTATGAGTGGTGGTCGGGGACGAGCGATGGTCTTTTCCTACCAATCTATCTCCCTAGGAGCATGCGTGTAGTACTTTGTTTCGAAGGCTAATAATTTTTTTCGATAATTATGTGAGTTCTTTATGACTAATGTTGAGTCCATGGATTATACACACTCTCACCCTTCCACCATTGCTAGCCTCTCTAGTGTCGCGCAACTTCGGCCGGTGCATTAAACCCACCATATACCTTCCTCAAAACAGCCACCATACCTACCTATGATGGCATTTCCATGGCCATTCCGAGATATATTGCCATGCAACTTCCATTGGTCCGTTTATTATGACACGCACCATTATTGTCATATTGCTTTGCATGATCGTAAGATAGCTAGCATGATGTTGTAGCGACCCGATCCCAATGGACCATAGTCTCTATGCTTAAGTGTCATCCCTGGATCGGTATTGCTGACACATAGTACTCGAGGATTTATAACAGAGTTCAATCACACACTTATTACATCAAGTGTCTCAAAAGGAGTACTTATTACAATAATATAGTTGAAGTCCATCTAAATAACTTGCAGAAACATCAAAGATAAATGAGTCCATCCAACTCCATGGCAAAACTGAGTGCATGACAATAACCTAGCGCACCTTACTCCTCGTCTGAAAATTCTCCAACATGATACGTTGCAGCCGTGTAGCTCAGCACATGGAATATGCTGGCAAGATCACACTATAGAGAATAATGATGCAAGAATAACTATCACTACATGCATATTTGGCTAGTGGAGGCTCTAAGTTTAGTATTTGCATAAAGCTAATTTTTTTCCTGCAACAAAGGAATATATTTTAATTAACTACCAAGTTTATGTCATTATTGAGAAGGTTCCCCCGACTCAATTCGCAAAAGAAATATTAATAACCCAACAAATTCAGTAAGTAAAGTGATGCGATCAATCAATACACAACAAAAAAAGACACATCCGTGACATTTTGGGCCGAACGAAAAAATTTGCTGTCATACATATGACACTTCTATGATGATTATTGTGACAAAACCCGGTATCATCATAGATGTGGTGGGCTCCTACTTCTATGACAAAAAATCATGACAGAAAATGGGCTTTTCGTCCAGGGCGGGCTGGAGACGCAGCTGCATGACATTCTTTGGGCCGTCCATGACGGAAAAAACCGTGGTAGAAGCGAGGGGGAGGGGAATTTTGGGGAGTTCCCGGTTACGGTGGGAGGTTGGGGGCCGAGCGATGCGCATTTCTCTCGTACACGTACGCGCGTGTGTGCGAGGCGTTGGCTCTAACTGAACCCGAGCGAAGCGTTGGGCTCTAACTGAACCCGAGCGATTGCACTGCAGGCTACGCATTACTGAACCCGAGCGATCGACCGATGGCTGTTAACTAAACCCGATCGAGCGATTCCTTCGCTACTGCTGCTAACTGAAGCCGATCGATGGGATGAACAGTGAGTGTTGCGGGGGGGTTTGGATGAACAGTGAGCGGTGGCGTTGCCTCTGGATGAACAGGACCCCGTGGTGTGGTGGAGGGCTGGATGAACAGTAGACGGTGGAGGGGTGCCCATGGAGGGGTGGATGAACAGGACCCCGTGGTGTGGAGGGCTGGATGAACAGTAGACAGTGGAGGGGTGGTTGAACAGGACCCTGTGGTGTGGAGGGCTGGATGAATAGTAGATGGTGGAGGGGTGCCTGTGGAGGGGTGGTTGAATAGGACCCCGTGGTGTGGAGGGCTGGATGAACAGTAGACGGCGGAGGGGTGGTTGAACAGTAGCCGGTGGAGTAGCGCGCGGTGGAGGCTGGATGAACAGGAGCCCGTGGAGGCTGGATGAACAGGAGCCCGTGGAGGCTGGAGGAGGTCGACGGTGGAGATGAACAGTATCCTGTGGAGTCCCGTTTTGCGGTACGCCGCACCCCTCCGGATGAACAGGACCCCCGTTTCGACCGTAGCGCTCCAACACAAGTTCGTTTCCTCCGTTTTGCGGTATGCCACACCCCTCCCGATCAACAGGACCCTCGTTCCGACCGTAGGAGGCCCGTTTCCTCCGTTTTGCGGTATGCCACACCCCTCCCGATGAACAGGATCCCGTTTCGAACGTGGCCGGTCGAACACAAGGTCGTTTCTTCCATTCTGCGGTACACCAGGCCTCATTTCCATCGCCTGTTCCGTCCAAGCCCTCCCGATGAACACGATGCATTTAGTTGCCTCCCTGTGAACACGACGCATTCCGTTGCCTCCCCATGAACACGACGACGACGCTGTTTCTCCGTTCCGACCCACCCATGTACACGAGACCTCGCCGTATGTATGCGCGAGTAGGCGTTCGAGACCGCGCCCGTATGTACACATACGTGGCCGTATTTTCTTTCTTGCACCCTGACCGCTGTACGTACGTGTACATGCTACGTGTGCGCCTCTACTACAACACGTGCGTGCCTCTACATCGACCAGTATATTTGAACGTACACGTTCGCGACCAGAATGACAACGCTACGTACGCTTTGACTAGGTGGGTCCGACTGTCAGCTACTTTATTGCGTGCGAAGATGTAGCTGGTGGGTCCCAGCAGTCAAGGGGGCGAATCGTTTTGTTTTTTTGCCTGGACGCACTTCCTTGCGTGCAAAGGTGTAGCTGGTGGGTCCCAGCAGTCAGGGGGAAACGTATTTTTCCCGAAATATGGTGGCCCGTCCGGTGGGTCCCCGCTGTCAGGTGGAGGAATAATTATTTTGCACGTAATAAGGAGGCACTTCCTTGCTGCGGCCGTGGACTCAGCTGTCAGCCTCTCCACGTACAGTCCACGTCCGATGGAAGTTGTTCCTTGACCACGTTGACCATGCCGCGCCGAGAGCACCAGGGCAGTGGACGACGGCGAGGCCTAGGAAGGGGACGATAGGGAGCCGGGGAAGACGCGGCAGTGGAAGCCCACGCGGAGAGGAGTACGAGGGTTCACTGGTTCGGCTGCGGTGTGAGGTTGTCGTCGCCACATGGCCTGGCCAGCGGTGGGATTAGTAGGGGGCGGTGAGGCCTCCGCGGCAGCACAACCGGCCACGGGAGGCAGGAGCATGCGGCAGAACCGGCGCTGCTTTGGGCGGCTAGAGCAAGAAGACCAGAGGTTGAAGAAGCACTACGGCCGTTGGATGGGCATCGTACGGTAACTGGAGCTAGAATTGTTCATATTGACTAAAGTTGACAAAGGCCCCCGTCCCAGTCAACTTAGTAGGCCCACAAGTCAGCCTCCCACCATGGTGGATCCTAGCTAGCAGGGGGAGTATTCATTTTTTTGCGCGTAATAAGGAGGCACTTCCGATGGGTTCGAGCTGACAGCGGGGGGAACATTTTTTTGGCGAAATACGCTGGCCCGTCCGGTGGGTCCGAGCAGTCAGGGGGGAAACGTTTTTTCGTGAAATAAGGTGGCCCGTTCGGTGGGTCCCTGCTGTAAGGTGGAGGAATAATTATTTTGCGTGTAATAAGGAGGCACTTCCTTGCGGCCGCCTGGACCCAGCTGTCAGCCTCTCCACGTACAGTACTCTTTCGATGGAAGTCGGTCGTTGACCACGCCGCGCCAAGAGCACCAGAGTGGTGGTCTGGACGACGGCGCGGCCTAGGAAGGGGACGACGCGGAGCCAGGGAAGACGCAGCAGTGGAAGCCCGCGCGGAGAGGAGTACGAGGGTTCACTGGTTCGGCTGCGGTGTGAGGCTGCCGTCGCCGCAGAATAACAGGGGGTGTGGGTGAGTGGAGGGATGGCCTGGCCAGCGGTGGGAGTAGTATGGGGGCGGTGAGTCCTCCGCGGTAGCACAGCCGGCCACGGGAGGTAGGAGCAGGCGGCACGACCGGCGCTGCTTTGGGCGGCTGGACCAAGAAGGCCAGATGTTGAAGAAGCACTACGGCCATTGGATGGACATCGTACGGTCACTGAAGCTAGAAACGTTTATTATTGACTAAGTTGACAAAGCCCTTGGTACGCTCCAACTTAGTAGGCCCACAGGTCAGCCTTCGAAATGGTGCGCCCTAGATGTCAGGGGGAGGAATCATTTTTTGGGCGGCCGAAGCTAAGAATATCCGAGATTGAAGAAGAAGCACGACATCCGTTGGATAGACATCCAACGGCCACTGCTGCTAGAACCGTGTGTTACCTATAATAAGTTGGCAAAGCGTTGCATACGCGTCAACTTATTTTTTTTAGGGGACGCGTCACTTAGTAGGCCCACAAGTGTGTGGCACAGAACTTATAGCCCATTTGCATTTTGTAAGAATGTACAACCCATTTTGGAATTCTAATGGAATTTACAACAGCCCATTTACAGTTTGTTAAAAGTACAGCCCATTTTCTAGCTAGGACAATGATTAATAATTTCAACCAACCGTTGAAGACAGAATTCAATAAAATTTTCCCACATTTTGATGGGCTCCGAAATATTTTTATCCTGAAATTTCTAGTCAGATTAAATATAAATTTGTATTACATAAAAATCCAACGAAACATTGCGCGCGCAACAATGAAAATTTAAGATTTTCAAAATCCATAAATAATATTTTATAAACTAATTTCGTGTTTGGTGCATTTTTTATAGTTATTGCCCAGTTTTTATAATTACATCCCATTTATTATTTTTTAAAGCCCATTTTCCTGTTAAGCCTAATGCATCCCTCCTAGGAAAGATTTGCAGCCTAGTGGGGTGGAGAATAACAAGTTGACCTTGCCTGGGTATTCCTCAAAAAGACGTATAGTTGGGCTAGCCATTTTCATCTTGAAAAATTTAGTATCCGGGCTGGATATCTGGGATGGGCTAGACGGGCCACAGCCTGTCCAGTTAATACCCTGCTCTCCTCTGAACAACAACGAAATCATCGCCAAGAAAAACTCTGCAGTGCTCACGCCTCAAAAATACAAATACTGCTCGAGCTGCTTGGTCCCAGCTATCGGCCGCACCTTGTGCAATTCTCTCGTTTATATTGACTACATAGGTTGACAATGGTGTGGGACCGTGATGTCAGGAAACCAGGAGAAAGCAAAAAAATATAGTTGTACATAATAAGGAGGCACTTGCGTACGTACGGCTATGGCCCTAGTGGGTCCCTAGTGTCATCCAGTCAAAATAAAGTCATCTCCTGAATCCTCATGTTCGTTGACGATGTTAACAATGCTCGGCGCCACGGCGAGCGCAACAACTCGAAGGACAATGGAGAGGGCCTCGCGGGCCCTATGGATGGTCTGATACAGCGCCTACTACTCATTTAGGAAGCCAGGATCATCGGACACCTATGAGCACCTTCGAGAAACTGAGACGGCATGAAACGGTAAGGCCGCGCTTGGGAGCTCTGGTTTATTTCAAACATGTATTAACATACAAGTGTAATTTACTCGTCATCAAAAACAACGCGTAAAATATAGGCGTAATGAAACCGAGGGCCCGAGGTCTGTAAGTAAAACCGGCGGGTTACGCGTGTAATTTGAGAGACCAGTGTATATTTTACGAGCACTGCTATATGGACAACATTACCAGATGATACATGCACGACGTGCGTATCATGCCATCTATCGGCAAGGCTGAAACAACAGCTAACGGCTGGATTAGCAATTGTCCGAGTGTCGTTCAACGTTTTTATCGTGTGTCAAGTACTTCCGATATTTTACTAGTCGAAATCAACCAACCAAGCGCCTTCGCCCGAGACCATCTGCTTTAATTTACAAGCGTCGGTTTTACAAGCGGTTTTGGTTGGAAAACGATGATCCAGTCACGGCCTAATATCATGAGTTGGTCGGAAGATCATATGGTTTCACGTCTAACCTACCCGACTTGTCGTATAGGCTATGAATGAAACATCAGACGATGAACTTCTTAAGCACGGAAACAACAGAAGAGGATGATCTTCTTAACAAGCAAATCACTGGCATTAGATCGACATGCAAAACAATACGAAGCATTATTCTCAGGAGGCACGGTGAACAGCTCATGATGCCGCATGCCACAACATTCCAAGCTCAACTTTGCAATCAAACACAAGGCCTGGCATTACATAGACAATATTCAGAACAAACTCTTAACACAGGAATATCTCAGCAGAGTAACTATTTACTTGTAATCTGAACACAGGAATAGGAAAAAACACTCGACGCTGCTCACAGCAAGGGCGTCCTACTCAAAAATATCAAATGCATGTCTTCTGGCTAACATCAATGAGCAAATTTTGACAAGGTTTTCCAATTCCAATATGTTAAACTAACGTCTTCTTGCTAACATCAATGATTAAACTTTGACAAGCTTTTCCCATTCAAAATATGTAATGCCTATGATCGTGGAGTCCTGTCGTAGCTATTGTACTTGTTTGGGCACTTTTTGCCCAGGGCA
Source organism: Triticum dicoccoides (assembly GCF_002162155.2). Classification (NCBI taxonomy): domain Eukaryota; kingdom Viridiplantae; phylum Streptophyta; class Magnoliopsida; order Poales; family Poaceae; genus Triticum; species Triticum dicoccoides. The sequence goes on from NC_041392.1 coordinate 445,265,873, forward strand.
CTCCACGTGTTGTTAAATTGCCAATGGTCTCTACAGACTAGTCATGTCACCGGTGTCTAATAATACTCTATAAAGCTTCTCGGTCATTCCTTCTGTAATGTAGCGCAAACAGTGACAGCTTCTTTCTGCAAAGTGGAACGACCAACTAGACCCAGTAATGCAGCAGTTTGCCTTACACATTGGCTCCTTTTGTGCAGTTCAACTAAAATCAAAGTAGGAAGAAAACCGAGCTTTAATTTTGATATCCTTGTAAGCAATAATAGGTATAAGGGAAACAATTACTAAGAACTAACGGTTGATGACTTGTACTCCCAGAAGAAAAGCATGTACTGATCTACTTTATCTTAATGGGAAACAAAGCAGGAGAGTAGCAATTCTCCATCAGTGTGATTCATTCATATTGACTGAGACATTATCTTAACAATGCCTTGTTTCAACATGTATAAAGAACGACAAAGCTTATAAAGGGGGTGATGCTGAATTTGTTGTAACAAAGCAACAAGCATCATGTCTGGGTTGGTCCCATTTTTGTTCACTACTTAATGGGAAAAGACAGCAATACAATAGCTTCAATTCATCATTTATTTAAAACAGTACCAATACAAGTAGGACAGCATCTCAAAACACACTGCACGATCATGTGGATGAAGGCAAGTACCAACATGTCATGACGCACACAAGATCACGTACGAATCTGCCAACATGAATAGGAAATCCAATCTCGTTTTGTGCAGTTGCACTGAAATCAAGCAAAGTGTTTCGTGTAGCGAAGCAAAATGTCACAATAGCAACAAGTTGAATAGATATCCCTGTATAAACAGAGGCAAAAAGGAATCAATTACTGGCTAATAAAGGAGGATGAAACATGTGGCCACAAAAATGGTAATCCCGCCAATCCCTAACAAGTGTTGCAGTTTTGAAATAAGATTCAGTAGTTAATTCTGAGAGTGGCATCAATTACTCGCTTATAAAGGGGGTGATGTTGAATTTGTTGTAACAAAGCAACAAGCATCATGCTGGGTTGGTCCCATTTTTGTTCACTACTTAATGGGAAAAGACAGCAATACAATAGCTTCAATTCATCATTTATTTAAAACAGTACCAATACAAGTAGCATAGCATCTCAAAGCACACTGCACAATCATGTGGATGAAGGCATGTACTGACCTTTCATGAGACGACCAACATAAAATACGAATCTACCAACACGAATAGGAAATCCAATCAAGTTTTGTGCAGTTGCACTGAAATCAAGCAAAGTTGTCGGTGTGATATTTAAGTTTTCTATAGCAACAAGTTGAATAGATATCCCTGTTTAAGAGGCAAAAAAGAAAAATTACTGGCCAATAAAGGAGGATGAAACAAGTGGCCACAAAAAGAAGCATCTACCTTATCTTGATGGAAAACAAAGTATAGGATAGTAGCATTTCTAAAACGGTTGCATTGATTCATATTAACAGAGAAATTCTTTCAAAACAATTCAGTAGTTAATTCTAAGATTAACAACAGCAAAATAGCTGCATGGGACATGCCAGCACCATGTCCGTCCACACGTATAAATGGGTGATGCAGAGTATGTAGCCAAGCAGCATATATGCGTTGGTCCCATATTTGTTCTCTTTGAACCTTCTTCCTATGTGAGGGCAGCAAATCTAGTCGTGCACAAACTACCCGACCCCCTAGTTTCTTTCCCTTTTCAACAAAGAGTTCGGTTCCTTACAGATGTGTGTACTGGGTTACTCCCTTTTTCCCTTTTCGACCTACAAAGCGGCTGGATAGCCAGTCTATACTACTTTCCGCCCCTCCTTTCCTCAATGAACCACGTCCTAGATTCTTGCTCCAGCCCACCGCACCCTTCTTTCCTCTTTGAACCAAGACCTAGATTCGACTACAGATCGAAAAAGATCCACATGCAGCTAGAGCAAAGACGGTTTCAAAGAAACTTATACCTTAGGGTCGTCGGGATGTGGCAAGGCGTGCGGCGGGAGGCCAGATCTGCCCACACTACGTACGGCAGCGAGGAAGATAGGGTCGGTGGCCCTCCTGCACAGGCGCTGGGTGAAAGAGAATAGCGCAGCTGGCAGTGGATTGCCTCCCTCGCCGAAGGCGATAGAGTGAACGCTGCACCTCCTCCCCTTCCTGGTGCGACAGGATACGGACGCCTCCTTCACCATTTGTGAGGGGGAGAGAGAGACAAGAGGCCAATGCAGTCTTGTTTAGATCTAGTGAAGAGAGGGTGAGAGACTGTGAATATAGCAAACCCTAGCAAATGAACGCTGAGCCTCCAGCGTGTAACCTATATGTAGTGCGGCGAGCGTGTGAAGAGTGCAAACCCTAGCGAACAAGCGCTGAGGCTCCCGCTTATATATATACTACTGTATTACGGACTGAGCTCCGGTGCCTTCACTACACCTGCTTTTGCCAGTATGACAGGTGAGCCAGCCACATTTTTGGCCCACCTGTCATAAAACCCTAGCAAAAATTGCACCAACGTGAAAGACGACTGCGTCTCCAACGCAACCAAGGTGAACCGACGAAGGATATCATCTTTGTTCTTAACAAGCAAAGAGCACTGATGGAAGACAGCTTGTTTTTCATCGAAAATCGATCAGCTTCACCAGCCGACGCAACCATGAGCATCGATAGGTCATCGTGGTGATGCATCATCCATTTGGCATCAAGTTTGGGTGAGGCACCTAAGAAGTTCGACAAATCCTCACTGTGGTCTGTTTCTTCTCAGTAATCAAGCTTGAGGAAGGAAGAACCACGTGGCAGAGGACAGTGAGGCGGAACAACAATGGCCATCCAATTTTGTGCAGTTCCACTAAAACTGAGGAAGACATGCCCGGGTATGGAGACACGCATCGCTGTTTCCAAAAATATAAAAAAGGGTTAGCAATGACATCTCAATTGTCAATAAGAATTAATGAAAAGTACACCAACAAACAGAAGCATCATAATTATCTTGATGGGAACTAAACCAGGATACCCGAGAAAAAAAGCATTTCTTCATTTAACCAGTGATAGTACTACCACCATATGGACAATGACCGCACAACCACCATGTACTTTTTGTCGAAACAACATGTATACCTCCACCAAGGCATAAATCAGGACAACTTTTTGAGTGGCATTTCCTCTATAATAGTACTAGTAGGTGATGTTGGACCAGCCGACGAACCCTAGCTACTATGCATGGGGAGCTGGGGAGTAGTCGCATAGAAGAAAACCCGCACGCAGCGACCTGGGGAGCTGAACCAGTACAAGAAGTTATACCTCAAGTGGGCGAGATGTCGTTTAGGCGGGCGGGCGGGATGTGCCCACACGACGGTAGCGAACAAGGGCACGGAGGATCTTCTTCCGTGCCAGCGCCGTATCCGAGAGGACGGTGTGCATCGGCTTCCTCCATCACCGACGGCGACAATGTCAATGCTGCACCTCCTCACCTCCCGCAGCGGACGGGATTCAGTCGGATCTGTGACCACCGGTGAGGAGAGAGATAGAGTGGAAACTGTCATCTTGTTTTGATATGGAGAGGGTGAGAGAGCGAGACGTGAGAAACTTTATCAAACAAGAGGCTATAATGGAGTAAAAAAATATCTCCATAGCAGTGGTTTTAAATAGAATACGCGCGTTCCCGGAAAAAAGAAACGAAAACTGGCGGACAATTTTTTAAGGGTCTGTCTGGGACACATCTAGATGTGACATAGTTATGTCACCTATAAGTTGATGTCCACTCTGTTTGTGGTCTTTTTCCTAGTTTTTTTGTTTCTTGTTGCTATATTATATACTTGTGGGAGCTTAGATGTGATATCCTTAAATAACATCTAGGTGTGAATTAGACAAACTGATTTTCTAACGTACCAAGAAAGAAAACTTGATCAAAAACACGCCTCTGCTTCCAGGTCGCGAGAGTCGTCGCGCACACACACATAGACATAGACATGCATATCTGTGTTTACGTAAATTTCCATTTCCATCTCCATCTCCAATCATATTTGTCCAACTGGCACATTATTTATTTTGTTAACTATATACGCAGCAATATTAACATACATCATCTCTTGTTTGCGCACGTCCGGACCGCTGCCACGGCCGGTCCTGACCAACCTGAACCCTCTTCATCACCCGCGCGTGCTTCCCACCCGAAACGGTCAGTGTCGCATTCATGCCCGGCCAGAGCAGACGCGACCTCTCACTGGCGCCGGCATTGATTGCGGCACGCCGGCCGAGAGAGCATCGCCCGCGCCGCTTCCGGGTGCACGCGTTTGCTCCGTGTTCAAAGGTCGCAATAGCCGGCTACAACATGCGCGATCTCTTCCAGTAGTAAGTTCTTGGGAGTCCGTGCTACAGCTAGCTATCCTCCCCCAACTCGTCAATCTCTTCCAGTAGTGCTAGTACTCCATGGCGCGATCCATCGACAAGCAGGCAGGAAAGTTATGGTATACTACTCGGTTTGTGGTGAGTGACATGCCGAGCGACCGTGTGGGGTCGAGCCGTGGAGGAGGGTGACACACGAACACGACAGACGTGATTTAAACGTTGGTTTTGCTCGATGGCGCAATCCAACGAAACGAAATGTTGGTTTCTCTCCGTTTCCATTTTTTCTCCGGAAAAACGGAAACTTTTCCACTCCATTTTCATTCCTACTCCAAGGCTGCCCCGTTACAACATTCCATCAAATACAAAGGAAAACTAACACGCATGCTGATGCATCTCAATGATTCATAGATCATAGCCAATATTTACTTCACAACTAAATAAAAAAGTTGTGAGAGCGTGTACGATAGAAAAACTACTGATGGGGTCACTACGACTTAAACCCTAAACCCTAAACATGATTTAATTTCCTGGCCAGGTAGAACCCGTTGAAGGAATGTGCTAGAGGGAGATTCTTTAGTGAGAATGCTAGCAACAATAGAAGCAACACTCTTTGGTTCTCCACCTTCTGGTACCTCTTTTTCCATAGCACTTTCCAAGTCAGGAAGGAAAGACGGCTGGCACCCTCGGATCATACGATGCTTTTGTGCAGTTCCACTAAAATCGACCTAAGCATCCCTGATGGCAAAGATATTGAAGAAGTGTGATTAGAATAATAGTACTGGCACTAGTTCATGAGACATAAACTCATCACAAACAGAAGCCAGTAGAAATAGAGAAAGATCGACATGGAGATGGAGCTACGGCAGTGGAGCGAGCCGGCTCCAAAAGGAAGATGGACTACCTGGGACGCCAGTCTGTAGCTAGAAGGGCGGTTGGGACGCGGCATCGGCCCATACCACGGTGACCCCCGATTGGGACGCACCGACTGTGGGTTTTCTCCCTCGCCGATGTCGACCGTGTCTACGCAGAACATTGTTCCCTTCCCCCAGCTGTGGGATCAGGCCCGTCGTTCTATGCTTATGAAGAGAGCAACCTAAGCAAGCAGACTTGTAGCTTAGGCTCCTGCTAGTGTATATATAGTGGTTTTCTTTTTCTCTCCATATCAACCATTTTATATTGCGTATGTGTCATTCAAGAGTGAAATGATGGTTGCTTCTTCCGACTAACTTACTATGTGATTTGACTGCTCCTTAGTGGCCCCTACACGTACTCCCCCTACGTGTATGAAACAGTCACACATACACATGGACGCAAAAACGCGCGCAACGCCCTAATGCATGCATGTCCGAGCACACGACGGAACACACATGGTCACGCTCAAGTGCTCAACCTACACGTGCATGCACACACATACTCAGTCAGGGTGAGCTAGTGACCGTATGAACACCGGAAAATATATATATTGAGCGCAATGAGCATATTATGAAGTCCACTGACCGTATTTTTACAAATATACAGTGACAGATAGTGTATTTATCTCATTTGAAATTAAGCCATATTAACCGGAGAGGAGGCAGCATGGACTAGCATTACTTTGCTGTGTCCCGTCAACTTGCCGAACGAGGAGAAGGTTGCAGGATGGGAGAAGCTTGTGCACGGTGGCTCGCAGGATAAGGAGAAACTTTTGACTAATGCAAGCTCTCCCTCTCTCAGGCGGTGGACGTGCAACAGTTAATTCGGTGTCAGATTTCCAGAAGCATACACTATACTACTAGTGCTATTATTGTTCGACTTCCCGAACAGCCAAGCGCAAAGTTTACTAGTACTACTACTATAGTCCATAAAGGTATGTACTATACTAGTACTAGGAATCGGATGGAGGAGCGTCTGCACTCTTATTATAATTTTAAAATGTGATAAAGCAATCTTCAACACATTTGGTTCTCTTCGAGGGTTCTCACATGTGATAATGGAAGTTGATTGCATGGAACACTCGCCACAATTCTCGCTTAATTTTGGCTCATATCCTATTACAAATAGTACCGCTCAGTAATATTTCCTCTTTTTTGTTATTCAGCATGTAAACAGGTCAGCAAACCTTGCGGCGCATCTTCGTGCGAACCGTGCTTGCTGCACTTTGAATGTGGCCGAGAGCTGGCTTGATGAAACACCTCGCTTCCTACTTCTTTTTTTGCGAGGTACCTCGCTTCCTAGTGACCAGTGTCTTGGCTGGTCGTCCTAAGAATGCTTATATATGAATAAAGCTCTCTCATTTACCCGCAAAAAAGATTAAGCCATATTAACCGGAAAGGAAGGAGTATGGACTAGCACTACTTTTTGGTGTGTCCCGTCAACTCGCAGAACGAGGAGAAGCTTGCAGGACAAGGTGAAGCTCGCTTACGCCTTTTGACTAATGCAACCTACCCTCGGTGGACATGCATCAGTCCATTCGGTGTCAGATTGTTAGAGGAATACACTGTAGTACCCAACATGCGGAGTACCATCATTGTTCGACTTCACAAAGGGGCGAAGAGCCAAGCGCAGTAGTACGCGTACTTGGTTTTGCACCTTCATACTACTCCACCCTCCGTCACAGTTTACAGGGCGCGCTTCATTATGATGCATTTCTCTCAATGCATTTCCACCACCAGAGAGACTTTAGACGCGTTTGGTTTAATGCTCAATTAATTAGGGCGTGGTAACCGCAATCAAGTCCACAATTTTCTCTCCATGTACTATACTACTATGGAGTGCATGCATGTGTGTACCCGGGGTGGAAGCACTGCATGCATGTGTGTACGCATTATTCCCTCTAGTAATAGACGTCGTGCTATAACTACCAATGCTATTTTTTAGGCCGATCGCTAGTCGCCTTGGTCCCACCGATTTTTTCTTTTTTCTGAAGCGCGATGTATAAACAGTGATGGATGGAGTAGTATGAGCGGATTCAAAGAAGAGCGTATTGATGGTTGCTTCTTCAGAGCAACTTACAGTGGGAAAGGTGAGGCTTATGATTTGACTGCTCATTACTCACTATTAATGCGGCGCAACGACCAGGCTGAGTCTCCCATGCGGTTGTGCACTACCCCCTCGGTTCTTAAATATACTCTAGAGTATTTGTCTTTCTAGAGATTTCAACGAGTGACTACTCAAATATTTGTCTTTTTAGAGATTTCAAATGGACTGACACATACGGATGTATATAGACATATTTTAGAGTGTAGATTCACTCATTTTGCTCTGTATGTAGTCACTTGTTGAAATCTCTATTAAGACGAATAGAATATTTAGGAACGGAGGGAGTACACATACGAAAAAAAATGAGTAAATCTACACTCTAAAATATGCCTGTTTGAAATTTGTAAAAAGGCAAATATTTAGGAACGAAGGAGTATAATTTTGTGCATGGCACATGGACCCGTGTGATGAAGAGGCTTCTGGCAATGCTATCAAGCTTCCATCATTTGTTTACATAATTGACGTACTATACAAATAATTTTCCAGCGACATGAAATTGTACAATGGTGTGAGCTTTCAGCTTTTGTTTCGCGTGTCTTGCCATCGATGCTCTTTCGGAAACAATAAAAAACTAACTTCCTTGCTAATGCATGTCAATTATTAGCAGATCAGAGCTAATAATTACATCACAACTGAAGACAAAGTTGTGCGAAGGTGTTAAATTAAAATTGATCCATGCTTTCATTGGCAGCAACGTCCCCCCAGCTCTGTCTAAATCAACAAGGAATGTTGGGAAAAAAGTAGCTGTCTGGAGCATGCAACATTCCGATCATTTTGTGCAATTCCACTAAAATAGAGTTGAGCGTCCCTGTTCCAAAGATATCAACTGTGATTACGATAATAGAGGACTGCTGATGAAACAATAAACACACAAATAGAAGCCGGTCACCTTTGCAGTCTCTCTTAAGACTAACTAGTTGGAGAAGATTAGGCTCGGAGTTGGATGAAGAGGATAGAGAAAAACCAATCTCCCTTTGTGCAGTCGCACTAAAATGTAGAGATGTTGCCCGTGTGACATTTTAGTACAACTGCACAAAACACTCTTAAGAAAAAAGTGATTTGTGCAGTTCACCAATAGGTCGCAATAGCAACGACGTGAAATGGATAGCCCTGTTTGCAAAAAAGAGGTAGAAAGGAAACAATTACTGGCCAATAACAGTTGATGACACATGCGACGACAAAAAAGAAGCATATTCTTGTCCTAAGGGAATATAACAACACAGTTGTGTTTGTCTAAAACGGTGTGAGGACTAGAATGCAATATGGAAAGTATGCCAGACGAGCTACATTTTGGGCAAAGAACTATGGAAGATCCACATGCAGCGACATGGGAAAACGGGCAGTGGAGCAAGGCCGGAGGGGATACCTGGAGGTCATTGGGATGTAACTAGGTGAGCGGCAGCGGGCGGAATCTGCGAGCAGGTGGCGTAGGCCCTGCCGCGCCGGAGCTTGGTCAGAGAGAACGACGTGTACCGCAGATCGGGATGTGCTGCCTCGGCGCCGTCGAACGGAGAAACGATGCACTTCCTCCCTTTTCCCCAGGGAACGGGATGCGGCCGGATCAGTGACCAACGGTGAGAGAGAGAGAGAGAGAGGCCACCGCACTCCCTTTCCCCTGGCGGACGAGATGTGGCCGGATCAGTGACCAACGGTGAGAGAGAGAGGCCACCGCACTCCCTTTCCCCCGGCGGACGGGATGCGGCCGGATCAGTGACCAACGGTGAGAGAGAGAGAGAGAGGCCACCGGAGCCTTGTGTGAGATACTCTGAAGAGCGGAGTACCTTTTCCTCCATAAAAATCGTTTTATATTCTGTGTACGTGCCATTGAGCGCTATAACTTCATTTAAAAATAACTCGGCAACGCGTCAAGTCGAACTTTGTTTCGTGCACGCGTGGTACACGACCTCCCTAGGTAAACAACCGCTACAGGCGTTCAAATTAGCACTTGGGGTGCCATTTCATAAAGAAATGAGTTCCACCGTGTACCCGCGCGGGTGTGCTGGGCACGAAGCGTGAGTACGTGCACGGTGCACCTATTCTCTTCTTGTATATGTGCACCACCTGCGTGGGGTTGTGTGAGAGAGATACAAACCTAGAGAGATATAGTGTGTGGGTTCTTGAGAGTTTTTTTTGTGGAGGGGGGGTCAATCAAAAAATTTAACATATGCAATGTGTGTGAAATAGAGTCCTGGATATAACATATATATAGAGGGAGCAATCCACGAGAAGAGAGTGGAGGTATCATCGGCTTGAGGTGTCCATAGAATCGAAGAGAGGGATGATGTGTGTGTGTGTGTGTGTGCGCGATCGATAAAGAGTGATGTCGGTGTCAAAACCGGCGGATCTCGGGTAGGGGGTCCCGAACTGTGCATCTAGGCCGAATGGTAACAGGAGGTAAGGGACACGAAGTTTTACCCAGGTTCGGGCCCTCTCGATGGAGGTAAAACCCTACATCCTGCTTGATTAATATTGATGATATGGGTAGTACAAGAGTAGATCTACCATGAGATCGGAGAGGCTAAACCCTAGAAGCTAGCCTATGGTATGATTGTTGTGTTTTTTATCTTGTCCTACGGACTAAAACCCTCCGGTTTATATAGACACCGGAGAGGGTTAGGGTTACACAAAGTCGGTTATAATAGTAGGAGATCTACATATCCGTATCGCCAAGCTTGCCTTCCACGCCAAGGAAAGTCCCTTCTGGACACGGGACGAAGTCTTCAATCTTGTATCTTCATAGTCCAGGAGTCCGGCTGAAGGTATAGTCCGGCCATCCGGACACCCCCTAATCCAGGACTCCCTCAGTAGCCCCCGAACCAGGCTTCAATGACGATGAGTCCGGCGCGCAGATTGTCTTCGGCATTGCAAGGCGGGTTCTCCTCCAAATTCCGTGTACCTGTTGAATAAAGTCCGGTTTCTTGTAGATGTTGCGCTCCTTGGCTTCTACGCCCAATAATGGCCGCTTCCCACGTGTCAAACGAATATGAAAAGTCTGAGTGTTTTTACATTCACACCCCTAGCCGCGTAAATGAGCTGACCTATTTAAGGGGACGAGGATTTAGATCCAAACCGCATCTTCCCCCCTTCGCGAGTGTTCATCAGAGCGCATCCGACAAAGGTCCATTCCACCATGGCTAGCCGTCGCAACTCCTCCTCTCGCCCTTCCAGCCCTCAGCCTGGATATTGGGAGAGATGCTCCATCCCGCATAGCGAGCTAGTGACGCTCCAAACCAAGGGATTTCTCCCCCCGGCCTATATGGTCCCGGTTCCAGACGGCCTTGCCATCTATAATGGCAGAGAGCAAGCGGAGAATGCCCCTAATCTCTCCAAAGGAGAGCGGGTGTGCCTCGTCCCTTATTTAATAAGGGGGCTCAGATTTCCAATCCATCCATTTCTCTGGGGGCTCCTGGAGTTCTATGGCCTCCAGCTACACAATCTCACGCCTGCCTCCGTATTGCATACCGCGGGCTTCGTAGCCCTCTGCGAGCTGTTTTTGGGTATCGAGGCTCATTTCGGGCTATGGAAAAGGTTATTCTGCCTTGTGCCCCGCTCTAAGGAGGGGTCAATGTATCAAGTGGGCGGAGCCGAAGTGTGGTGACTCGCCGGGACCGGATATCTATCCAAAACCCCAAAGAAGGCGTCCGAAGACTGGCCTTCAGAATGGTTTTATATAGAGGATGTCCCGCTGCCGGATCCTGTTCGGATTGGCCTCCCTGAGTTTGACAGTGCTCCCTTAAAGAAGCGCCTAAGCTGGCGTCCACGGAGCCCTCAGAGGGAAAGTGACAGGGACATCATTTACATGATGGGCCGAATAATATTGTTAGCCCATTCCGGACTAACCATGATCGGGGTTATGGCCGAATGCATCATGTGGGGGGTGCATCCGCTTCAGTACAGAAGCTACCCCATGTGGGACTTCAATGGGGAGGACGACGCCACCCGCTACGGCCGTAAGGGGCCGGATTCAGTTGCCGCTCTACTAAAGATCTTGTCCACTTTGTATAAGGGAGAAGAGGAGGAATTTCTCCGCGTCAACCCACAGGGTGGATTCTCTATGCACAATCCCCCAAGCTGGGTAAGCGGTCACATTTACTTGCCCATCCGTTTTGTATTCCCATTGTTAAATATTCAGTCTGACGACTTCAACGCAGGAACTGCGCCGGGCTATTAAGGAAATAAGCAGCCCTCCTCCACAACCTGAGGACCCAGGACGGCCCCTCGACCCGGCCTCTCAAGAGGATCCGGACATATCTGTGGAGCTGATTGATGGAGTGTTCCATCAATTGAGCAAGGACATAGCCTTGGTGGCCATTACGGCCGATTATCCAGGGCTAATCCCGGCCTCCCAGGTAACTGAGACCGAAATCCCAGTACCCCGAATAGGTGTCCGCCCTCTCGTGTTTTCAGTTTCCTGATTACAACCGAACTTTGCAGGGGAGGTTTTTGAGGCGGAAGGCCGAACCTACGGCGACAAGCCAACGAGGGGCTGCAGGGCCCCGTGAGCAGAAAAGAAGTGCAGTCCGGACTGAGGCGTCAATGCAAAGGTATGGCGCGCCCCCTTATCCCAGGTGTTATACCTTCGACGCACATTGACACTCGTGCTCTCTTCAGGACAAAGAGACCTCGTCGGACTATATCCGGAGAGGCTGCCAATCGCGCCTCCACCAGCCAGGCTCCAAAGCCTGGTCCGGAGGCGGAGGCGAACGCAAGGCGCGCGCCAGATGCTCCTCCGACGGAGGATGTGGATGGGTTGTCTGCCACCAACTCTGAGGTGGAGAGTGCCATGAACCACAGGCGTCGCCGGACAATTCTTCGTGACGCTTGTTTCTCCCAAGGGGCGTTAGATGCCTTCAACTCGGGAGATGCATACCTCCGTGCCGCTCAAAATGGTCTAGCCAGAGCCACGGAGCAATATGCAAAAGACATACGGGTAAGAAAATTTTGGTAATTATATATATATATATATATATATATATATATATATATATACCAGTAGCCCCCGAGACTTAAAACAGTTAGAATAACTGATTTAAGGATCATTTGTTATGCAGGTTCTTACAAAAAAGAATTCCCTACTGTCCAAGGAGCTGGAAGAGTGCAAAGCCCAACTTGAGGTCGCACTAGCCGCAGCAGGGGAGCCCAAGGAGACCCCCTCTGGTAATATACACTTCGAAAGATAAGTATTTTGCGAAGCACGGCATGGGTGCGAATCTGACAAATGAAATTGCAGATGGCGCCGGATTGAATCCGGAAAGGCAACACCTCCTACGCCAGCTAAAGGCTGGTGAGAAGGTGCTGACCAAGGTGAGGCGGGAGAAGAACGATCTCCAAGATGCCAACACCAAGCTAGGCGTCGAGCTGAAAGACGTTCGTGCCCAGCTGTCAGACTCCGTGAAGGAGAATCAGCGGCTTCGGCGCGACATATTTAGTAAGTGCTTGAATGAACCTTTGAAAGAAAGTTCGGCGGGGAAGTCGACTAACAGAGAAATGTCTGTAGGTGTGCTAACATGTCGTCCTGCAGAGGAGATGCCCGGTTCTACGGATGACCTTCTTCCCGAGCTCTCGCAACTGCTCGATCGAGTTCGGCAGGCGATGCAAGGCGTCGCCCAGGCCCTGTGGCCATCCGTCTCCATGCCCGAAGGTCTTGGAGAGCTTGCGGAGAAGCTAAAGGGAGCACGGCGGCGCTTCCGACTGTGGAAGATATCGGCCTGCCGTCAAGGCGCTAGGGAGGCCTGGGCCATGATGAAGACGCGGTACACAAAGGCTGACCCCAACCACATGGCCGAGGTCAGTCCTGTAGGGCCCGATGGGAAGGAGATCCATGTAAGCTTAGTATACGGCCAAGTAGAGTTGGCCGCAAAGTATTCCCAGCAGGACTGTAAATTAGACAGCCTGTTAGATGGTATTGAAGAGGAATACAATCAGTCAAAATGACTATATAATTTAATTGACATTTATAATGCCTTCTAGCTGGATTGTAGATCATTTGTCATGGCCGACCTTTTCGCTTCAGCCTCGGGACCTGACGGTCCGGAGTGTGTCCGAATTCCCATGCGGTTATATAGGAACCGAGGAATGCATAGAGACCAGGCGTAGGGGTCATTAGTGCGTGAACAGACAAGTGCCCGACTAGTTATGTTATATTACATGGTTAGTAAGAAACATCTTCCAGGGAGAATAGTTCCATTAGGGGTTCCTTTCCCTGGGAGGCATGCCCTAAGGTGCATGTCCATGCTGCGAAAAGAAACGCAGGAAAAACATCTGGGGGCGCATAGATAAATAAAATAAAAAAGATCATCTTTAGTTCACCGACCGAATATTCCCTTAAGAACGCTAGCTTTCGGCTTCACCCAGTCTGAGGTACACATCCGGCTGACCCGGCAGTAGCAATCACAGAGGTGCTCCCTTTACCACCTAGCTGAACAATCGGGAACGTAGGGGTAAGCACAGGAGCCAGACAACCCAGCTTGGCCAAAACTTAAGTCATATTGATGCATATAATGGTGAATAAAAGGTACATGCGGAAGTGTGACACATGTGTTGGGCATGGAGCCCGTATAAATAAGCTTCTGTTTAAAGAAGCCCCCCGGGTTTAATGAGCGCGGATAGCGCATCACTTTATGAGCCTTTAAAGGCTATAAGAGAGAGAGAGAAGAAGAGGAATGTAAGACAGAAAATACATAAAAATGGACAGAGGAAGGAGACGAACATAGAGTTCGGCGCTAGGCATAGAATCTTCGGAGACGGGCTGCGTTCCATGGGTTTGGCTCGAGTCGGTTATCCGATGCATCCCGCAGGCGGTACGCTCCACCAGTCAGGACTTGGTCAATTATGAAGGGACCTTCCCACTTGGGCTTGAGTTTGTCCTTTTTCTTGTCCGGTAGTTGTAGAACTAATTCGCCAACATTGTAATTTTTGGCCCGTACTTCTCTGCTTTGGTATCTTCGAGCCTGCTGTTGATAGAATGCGGAACGGGCTTTTGCCACGTCATGCTCCTCCTCCAATGCGTCCAAGCTGTCCTGCCGATCGAGCTCAGCTTCTCTTTCTTCGTACATGCACACTCGAGGTGAGTCATGAATTATGTCGCAAGGCAAAACTGCCTCTGCGCCATACACCATAAAGAATGGTGTGTATCCGGTGGTGCGATTCGGTGTGGTCCGCTGCCCCCAGAGTACGGAGTCGAGCTCCTCTACCCAGTGCATGTTAGATTCCTTGAGGGACCGCACTAATCTGGGTTTGATGCCGCTCATGATAAGACCATTTGCACGTTCGACCTGGCCGTTAGTTTGTGGGTGATAGACGGAAGCATAATCGAGCTTGATGCCCATGTTTTTGCACCAGAGTTTTACCTCGTCGGCCGTAAAGTTCGTGTCATTATCCGTGATGATGTTGTGGGGGACGCCGTAACGGTGTACAACCCCGGATATAAAGTCTATCACCGGTCCGGATTCGGCCGTCTTAACAGGCTTGGCTTCTATCCATTTGGTGAACTTATCCACCATGACCAGTAAGTATTTTTGCTTGTGGGTTCCGCCTTTAAGGGGTCCAACCATATCAAGCCCCCAGACCACGAAGGGCCAAGTGATGGGGATAGTTTGGAGGGTGGTGGGTGGCATATGGCTTTGGTTTGCAAAGAGCTAGCAACCGGTGCATCATTGGACTAAGTCCTGGGCGTCTGCCCGGGCCGCCGGCCAATAAAAGCCTGTACGGAAGGCCTTGCTTACAAGGGACCGAGCTGCCGCGTGATGACCGCTGAGTCCGGCATGAATTTTAGCCAGGAGGTTCCGCCCTTCCTCTTTGGAGATGCACCTTTGAAGGACTCCGGTAGTGCTTTTCTTATAAAGCTCTCCCTCGTGGACTTTGTAAGCTTTGGATCGCCGCACTATGCAGCGTGCCTCATTTTGGTCCTCGGGGAGTTCCTGCCTAGTAAGGTAGGCGAGGAATGGTTCCGTCCACGGGGCGATAACGGCCATTATTACATGGGCTGAAGGTGTTATTTCATTGGCAGAGCCTCCGATTGTGCCGGAATGTTTGTTGTCGGGCTGTGCGATTGGGTCCGGGCTATTATTGTTTGGCGCCCCTTCCCATACTACGGATGGCTTGAACAGCCTTTCCAAAAAGATGTTGGGGGGGGGACTATATCGCGTTTTGCGCCGATGCGTGCCAGGACATCTGCCGCCTGATTATTTTCCCGGGCTACATGGTGGAATTCAACCCCTTCGAACCGAGCTGACATTTTTAGGACGGCGTTGCGGTAAGCTGCCATTTTTGGATCCTTGGCATCGAAATCTCCATTTATTTGGGATATTGCGAGGTTCGAGTCCCCGTGCACCTCTAGGCGTTGAATGCCCATGGATACTACCATCCGGAGACCATGTAAAAGGGCCTCATATTCAGCTGCATTGTTGGAGTCCGTGTACATAATCTAGAGTACGTAATGAACTGTATCTCCTGTGGGGGACGTCACAACGACGCCAGCCCCCAGTCCGGCCAACATCTTGGAGCCGTCGAAATGCATGATCCAATTTGAATATGTGTCGTTCTCTTTAGGGAGTTCGGCCTCCGTCCATTCTGCGACGAAGTCGGCCAAGACTTGTGACTTGATGGCTCGCTGTGGCTTATAAGTTATGTCGAATGGGAGGAGCTCAATGGCCCATTTTGCAATCCGGCCCGTTGCATCACGGTTGTTTATAATATCGTTAACTGGTACTTCTGAGGCTACTATTATTGAACACTCTTGAAAGTAGTGTCGTAGCTTCCGGGATGCCATGAATACCGCGTACGGAATCTTTTGATAATGCGGGTACCGTGATTTGCAGGGAGTGAGGACAGTGGACACATAATAGACCGGCTTTTGAAGGGGGAATTTGTGTCCGTCCGCTTCTCGTTCGACGACGAGCACTGCGCTTACAACCTGATGTGTTGCTGCAATGTATAATACCATTGGTTCGCCAATGTTTGGCGCGGCCAGGACTGGGTTTGTTGCCAGTATGGCTTTTATTTCGTCGAGTCCGGCCGTGGCTGCATCCGTCCATTCGAAGTGTTCGGTGCACCGAAGGAGGCGGTAAAGGCGTAGGGCCTTTTCTCCCAAGCGGGAGATAAAGCGGCTTAGAGCCGCCACGCATCCGGTTAACTTTTGTATTTGTTTGAGGTCCTTTGGAATATCCAGTTGCGACAGAGCTCGGATCTTGGCTGGATTTGCTTCAATTCCTCTACCGGATACAATGAAGCCCAAGAGCTTTCCGGCTAGAATGCCGAAAACGCATTTTTCCTGGTTGAGCTTGATGTCGTATGTTCGGAGGTTATCAAATGTGAGCCTCAAGTCGTCTACTAGAGATTCGACATGTCTTGTTTTGACGACCACATCATCTACATATGCCTCCACTATTTTGCCGATCTGGCTTGCCAGACATGTCTGAATCATGCGCTGATATGTTGCGCCGGTGTTTTTGAGCCCGAAGGGCATCGTGTTGAAGCAAAATGGCCGTATGGTGTGATAAATGCCGTTGCGGCTTGGTCTGGTTCTGCCATCTTGATTTCATGGTAGCCGGAATATGCGTCGAGGAAACACAACGAATCGAATCCTGCGGTAGCGTCAATAATTTGATCGATGTGGGGGAGGGGGAAGGGATCCTTTGGGCAAGCCTTGTTAAGGTCTTTAAAATCAACACACAGGCGCCAGGATTTGTCCTTCTTTGGTACCATCACCAGGTTTGCTAGCCAGTCTAGATGTTTTATATCTCTGATGAATCCGGCCTCCAATAGCTTTGCTAGCTCCTCTCCCATGGCCTGTCTCTTAGGTTCGGAAAAACGCCGAAGAGCCTATTTGACAGGTTTGAATCCTGTTTGGATATTTAAGCTGTGCTCGGCCAGCCTGCGTGTGATTCCTGGCATGTCTGAAGGGTGCCAGGCGAAAATGTCCCAGTTCTCTTGTAGGAACTCTCATAGTGCAGCGTCTACATCAGGGTTTAACTGTGCCCCGATGGAAGCTGTTTTATTGGGGTCCGTTGGATGGACTTGCAATTTGACTATTTCGTCCGCCGATTTAAAGGAGGTGGACTTGGATCTTTTGTCGAGTACCACATCGTCCCTATTCACCGTAGAGCGCAGCACAGTCAGTTCCTCAGCCGCTAGGGCTTCGGATAGTGCATCGAGGGCCAGTGCAGCTGTCTTGTTTTCGGCGCGGAGTGCTATGTCCGGATCACTAGCGAGAGTGATGATCCTGTTAGGCTCGGGCATGTTGAGCTTCATGTACCCGTAATGGGGTATTGCTTGGAATATTGTAAACGCTTCCCGCCCTAGCAGAGCGTGATAACCGCTGCTGAACGAAGCCACATGGAACGTGATCTCTTCGGACCTGTAATTATCCGGCATGCCGAACACCACATCTAGTGTGATTTTTCCTGTACAGTGCGCTTCCCGACTAGGGATTATTCCTCTAAAGGTTGTGGTGCTTCGCTCAATGCGGTTCCAGTCTATTTCCATTTTTTGAAGGGTTTCCTCATAAATGAGGTTCAATCCGCTGCCGCCGTCCATGAGTACCTTGGTAAAACGAAAGCCGTCCACTATTGGACTGAGGACCAATGCAGCTGGTGCTCGAGTTGTTCGGAATTTAGGTTCATCACTTGCGTTAAAGGTAATATCCGTGTCACTCCATGGGTTTATTGTTGCTACTTGGTAGAATTCGGCAAGGCTGCAGAGTGTCCTTTTTCGCATATTATTTGATGCGAAAGTCTCGAAGACTGTTAATACCATATTGGTGTCTCTGGGGTGGCTTTCTGTGGCCTCCGGAATTAGGAGATTTTCGCCAACTTTGGCCACCTACCGGAGTATCCAACATGCTCTAAGGCTATGAGTTGGTGTGGCCTCCTCTGTACTGTGAATTTTACACGGTCCATTAAGCCATCCTTCCAGTACGGTTCCATGCCCTGTAGAGGGTTTTTGCTTTTTAGTGCTTGACCCGGGTGTCTGGTAATGATGCACCCTTTTATTTCGGACTGGGTTTGTATTCAGGGCCGGATTGTCCCAAAATTTTATTTCGGTTTTCCAGGCGCTTTCCATCGCACAGTACTTTCGTACAATGGACGCCAAGTCAGCGAAGCGTGTAATATCACGGCGACTTATGGTGTTGAGTATTCCCTTGTCCGTGCAATTATTGCAGAAGATTGAGATTGCGTCTTCCTCGCGGCAGTCCCTTAGCATGTTCTTAACCAGGAGGAATCTGGCCTAGTAATGATGTACTGTTTCATCGGGCTCTTGCCTGATTTTGGATAGATCGCTTATGTTGGGGTGGGTGGGTGGAATTAAATCCGAAGCCTCACCCCATCTGAGGCTCAGAGGTCGAGGAATTTCCGAACTCGAAAATTTGGATTCCTGGATGTTGTCCAATGAATCCAGCCCGTCGCCTGACTCTAAGTTTAGGTCTTGAGTGATATCCTCCCCTGCGCGGGTATCTGGCTTGGAGGGATCGGGAATCCTGATGTAGCGAGTCCTTAAGATAGATGAAGGGTCGCCGCACTGTCCCTCTACCACGGCAACGTGATGGGTGACTTGGGGAGAGTTAATCTCTCTCAGATCGGGTTTAGGCCCAATCTGGTCATAATCCGTAGCGACTCCCAGGGCGGCGAAGCGATCCAAGAGCTCGTTTATGGAGGAGATCTCCATTGGATCTAACTTCTCGGCGAGTTCTGAGCTGACATGAAGATTGTTTTCAATGGCTCGAGAGGTCATCATCGGCGCAGAAGCCGAACAGGCGGTCATAAGAAAACCACCTAGCCGGAGGGTTTGGCCGACAGCCAAAGCTCCCTTAGCAACGGTGCCGTCCTTAAAGATGGGGCGAGGCATCCTTCCTGATGGCGACAACACAGAGGAACTCTCAATGAAAGCACCAATGTCGGTGTCAAAACCGGCGGATCTCGGGTAGGGGGTCCCGAACTGTGCGTCTAGGCCGGATGGTAACAGGAGGTAAGGGACACGAAGTTTTACCCAGGTTCGGGCCCTCTCGATGGAGGTAAAACCCTACGTCCTGCTTGATTAATATTGATGATATGGGTACTACAAGAGTAGATCTACCACGAGATTGGAGAGGCTAAACCCTAGAAGCTAGCCTATGGTATGATTATTGTGTTTTTTATCTTGTCCTACGGACTAAAACCCTCCGGTTTATATAGACACCGGAGAGGGTTAGGGTTACACAAAGTCGGTTATAATAGTAGGAGATCTACATATCCGTATCGCCAAGCTTGCCTTCCACGCCAAGGAAAGTCCCTTCCGGACACGGGACAAAGTCTTCAATCTTGTATCTTCATAGTCCAGGAGTCCGGCTGAAGGTATAGTCCGGCCATCCGGACACCCCCTAATCCAGGACCCCCTCAAGTGCCATCGAATTTGTGTGTGCCCGCGTCAAAGATATAGAGTGGTTGGCCTACTGGAACGTGAGATGGGACATGTGTAGTTTGTCCCTGTGGCATGGATACCTACCTGCAGCGCTCGACTATTGGTGTGTGGTGGGGGAAGAGGGAGGCCCAATTAACTATAGAGGTACAATGGCTGGTATATGTGTGGAGGAGGAGAGAGGCCTACCTCATGTATTAAGGAGATCGATCTACCTCATGTATTAAGGGAGATCGATCGGCATCCATGCATATGTGCAGGAGATGAATAAGGTTGGGAGAGAGACAGAGCTAGAGTGTTGGAGGGGGTGGTAGTAGAGTTGCTTCTAACAAATGGTGGGATAGGCATGCTAGACAAACGGAGGGCACGCCCGCAATATCAATAAGAGAGGAGATGGCTGCTTGTTGTCTGTGCACGTGCGTGTGAGAGACGGGTCAGGGGGCATGCACGAATGATGAGGGGGGACGATGTGGCTGTGGTAAGCAGACATAACTACATAGGAAGATCTATCGCCCTTTGTAAGAGAAAGGAGAGACATAACTTGTGAGGTACGTCGATCGATGGGGTGGTAGTTGAAGTCGATCTAGGTATATGTTGGGAGATCGATCGGTATACATGCATGTGTGTGTTAGAAGCAAATGAGGCACGAGGAGAAGGATAGAGAGAGGGATGCATGTAGGAGGTGGTACGAGAGGCATACTATATCGAGGGGGAGGAGTGTGCAAGTACGAGAACAATGAAAAGAGTGGTGGGAGTGAGGCATGGACGGTGACAAGAGAAGAGGGGAAGCTTGTGTTTGTGCTAGGCACACCTGGCTAGAGAGGCATATCGATCGATGTGTGCCATAAAGAAGGAGCTGGGGGGGCCTACACACCCCGTTGGTGAACGACCTAAAGTGAAAAGACGAATTTGCGCGATGGAGCTAGAGAATGCTGAGGGAGGGTGAGAGGGATGCGGGCGTGTGCATGCACAAGAGAAAGTTAGCGCTAGCTACAAAGATAAGAGGATTGTGTGGGTGTAAAAGACGAATAGAGATCATATATACTTCATTATAAAAAGCGAATTCGGATATTTGAAGAATTTATCATAGTGTTTCAAACCGACGGATGTGTGAATATATATAACGGTGATACACATGGTGTGGTTATGAAAATGGTATACTACATTTAATATATTTTATCTCTACTCTTATAAAAAAACAGAGTTGTTGATGATGGTGTGCCTGCCATCCTGCATTATAGGCCGTCTGATTTATATCTGGCGGATAGCAAGGAGATATCCCATGGTGTATGCTCTTTGTGGATGATGTGGTGCTAGTTGACGATAGTCGGACGGGGGTAAATAGGAAGTTAGAGTTATGGAGACAAACCTTGGAATCGAAAGGGTTTAGGCTTAGTAGAACTGAAACCGAGTATATGATGTGCGGTAGTACTACTAGGTGTGAGGAGGAGGTTAGCCTTGATGGCCAGGTGGTACCTCAGAAGGACACCTTTCGGTATTTGGGGTCATTGCTGCAGGAGGATGGGGGTATTGATGAAGATGTGAACCATCGAATCAAAGCTGGATGGATGAAGTGGCGCCAAGCTTCTGGCATTCTCTGTGACAAGAGAGTGCCACAAAAGCTAAAAGGCAAGTTCTACAGGACGGCGGTTCGACCCGCAATGTTGTATGGCGCTGAGTGTTGGCCGACTGAAAGGCAACATGTTCAACAGTTAGGTGTGGCAGAGATGCGTATGTTGAGATGGATGTGTGGCCACCCGAGGAAGGATCGAGTCCGGAATGATGATATACGAGATAGAGTTGGGGTAGCACCAATTGAAGAGAAGCTTGTCCAACATCGTTTGAGATGGTTTGGGCATATTCAGCACAAGCCTCCAGAAGCTCTGGTGCATAGTGGACGGCTAAAGCATGCGGAGAATGTCAAGAGAGGGCGGGGTAGACCGAATTTGACATGGGAGGAGTCCATTAAGACAGACCTGAAGGATTGGAGTATCACCAAAGAGCTAGCTATGGACAGGGGTGCGTGGAATCTTGCTATCCATGTGCCAGAGCCATGAGTTGGTTGCGAGATCTTATGGGTTTCACATCTAGCCTACCCCAACTTGTTTGGGACTAAAGGCTTTGTTGTTGTTGTTGTTGTTGGATAGCAAGGAAACTATGATGGTTGAAGTTGGCAACAATCGTGATTGTAGATTCTTATTGAAATAGAGAAATGAATTCAAATTTAGTTCAAATTGCAGCGGTAGTATAGACATTTGGAATGCACTAAAATGTTGGTATGATTAGGTTACATGCATTATACAGCAAGCGAAAAATTTTAATCGGACATAACATGGATTCATACTCCCTCCTTCCATCTATATAGGGCGTAATGAGATTTTTAAGACCGCCTTTGACTATTGACAAGATTAATAGTACATGACATGCACAATGTGAAAATTATATCATTGAAAGAACCTTTCACAGACGAATTTAACAGTGTGCTTTGTGTAAGTTGCATGTCATATATCATTGCTCTAATATTTGGTCAAAGTTAGCATCGAAAAACGCATTAGGCCCTATATAGATGGGAGGAGGGAGTAGCTTTGAATAGCATTTGTATAGTAAAATGGGGCAAGACTCTCTCTTTGTGTGGTGTGAATAGTTTTATTTTTTCGTTTTCTTTTTGGTTGAGGGAAGTGCGAATTGATTTGGTACGTACAAGTACAATATTACTACACGTTAGGCTTGTCCCTAAAATTCAACCCTCGTCTTGTTATATCCCGAAAATTCAGATATCGTGCTCCCAAAACTGGCGCCTTCACAACCCGCGCCTTGCTATCCCGAAATTACAACGCGCGCGAAAACTCCCTCCAGCTGCCAAATCCCGACACGCGAAATCCCCCTTCTAACCCTGAGCTGAAAGGGCCGCTAGTTCAAATCGGTGGGGGGTACTTTTGTAACACACCCTACATTTTGGACAAGCGCGTTCCTAAGTCATGCTTCACCCCCTCCCATCACCCCCTTTTCGCCATTCAAAATCCCAGGCCGCCGTAACCTCTCCGCTCCAGCCACGAAACCCCACCCTCCTCTGTCCGCCACGTCACCGCTGCCCAGCTAGAGCCTCTTCCCCGACGACGTCGTCCACCGCAACAGCTCGACGTCCCTCTTCCACCTCCCCGGATGAGAATTCGTCATCCATCTCGCCGTCCCGCCGGTTCAGCCGCCCCGTCCTCCACCTCCAAGGAGCTACTCCGACGATCGCCTCGTCTATCGCAGCTGCTCCATTCCCACAGCGCCGCCTTAACCTGCTCCACCGGAACCGCAGCATCCTCACCGACTCCTCGGACGAAGCCGAGGCCTACTCGGCGCCACCAAAGAGGTTGTACACTCATCGCATCGCACCTTCACCTTAACTCGACTTCCCGGCGCCGACGGTGCTCCATCCCGCACCCCCTTGGAGCGGCTACCTTGAAGCCGGCGCCACGGGCGACATCTCCACGACGGCTCTCCCCCAGTGCGAGGCCCCTTCGGCGGCAGCGTCCATACCAGCTGGATCTGCTGCTGCTGCTCCGGCTCTCGCTCGCTCGCTCGCTCGCCCAGCTGCTGCTGCTGCTGCTCTCCTCCTCGCTCGTGCTGCTGCTCTGCTCTGATTAAGCCACACTTCAGTCGACTGAATCGACTTTTGGGTCAGTCAATTTTCAGGGGTTGGGGGGCTCGTCGGAGTTAAGTAAGAACCACCCGCAGCGGGGACGGGGGCTCACCGAAGAGGTACCCCACTATCTATCTTAGGGTTCAGGGTGGGGGCGGGGGCCTAGAGGGCTGGCCGGGGCGGCGGTGGCGAGTTGTTTCGGGGCGGCAAGGCGGCGATGGGGCTGGCGGTTCGGCCGGTGGTGGCTGGCGGCTCAGGGGGGTGTAGGTTGAAGATGAACTCCAGGCCCTCCCTAAACTACATGTCAAGTGCCTCTCTGCTACCATTGCATTCAGTTTCGACAGTAGCATTCATATTCCACAGAAAATTTCAGTTTCGACAGATAAGTTTAGAGTCAACAGTTTTTACCTCATCTATTGTAGTCAGGTGGTTTTTGGTGATGTTAATTTTACATCCATTTTACATCATCTATTGGAGATGCTATTAGAATCCCACTTGAGATTGACGATGTATGTCTTGTGCTGCTTCAGCCTTGACGTCTTACGGCTCACCGGAGCTGCTCCAATGACAGAATGATCCATCACAACAGAGCAGTGCCCTGGACGCCGTCTATAGTTTCCTCAGATCTTCCTCCACACCTCCGACAGCCACCTCTGCCTCAACTGCTTCAGCGACCAACCCAATGATGCTGAGGTTGACACGGCTACGGCAAAGAGGTTGTACATTTGTTGCATCACTTATTACTATACATTCACGTCGATCCATTAGGGCTATTTTGGTTCAACGGAAAAACATCAATCCACTGGTTGTTACCATCACTCTAAATTTTTGCATGCTCTCCTTACATAATCTCACCATATTTTTTTGTATGCATGTCAGATATTGTACACAGTCATGCTGACACGTAGAGAAAAATAGAAGAGTTTTGCATGGCAATACAATCTCATGCAGACATCGCTCCATGGTGGGTTCAATGGTAAACCGTCCCCACCCCTCTCTAGATTGTAATCCAGAGGAAGATATATGTTCTGAGGCGGATTCGGACGCCACTGACCACTCCTATTTACCCCCCAAGGTGTTTGCTCTACCTTGGCATGATGATGTTAGTCATATCATGCATATGTTGCCTTGCAGTGCCTACTTTTGACATCATATATGTCATCTGCTTAGTTTAGACATGTTCTGTAATGCCACCTGTTTAGTTTCTATGTCATATATGGGAATTATGCAGTCTCATGTCTTTTAGCCAGCCATAATATATGTGAAATGTGCAATGCCATCCTGTTTAACCAGGCATCATATATTTGAATGATATCTTGCCCATCCTTTTCTTCATTACATTTCCATTTGTTGACAATGTTTGTACATTAAACTACTCTTCCTGTGAATCAGCCATTTGGGTGGGAGATGGAAAAATCTGGAATGAAAACAAGGCCTTCAGAGCAGACAGTGCTACCTGTCGAAGCAGATCTCTTGTTGGGTCCCGATAGCTCCTCAAAGATGGATTCAGAGACAGATGACCAGTCTTATTCCCCCACTAAGGTGTATGCTCTAACTTGGCACGGTTATACTGCAAATATCATGCATACGGTGTCTTGCATTGCATAGTTTAGACATCATATACACAATATTCAACACCATGTTCTTAGTTCAGACATCATATCGAATGCCCTCTGTTTAGCATATAAATCACATATGTGAATTAAATGATGCGATCCTGATTACTTAGATAACATGTAGGTGAATTATGTCATGCGATCCTGTTTAGTTATTCATCATATCTTTGAATTATGTTATGCTATGCTATCCAGTTTAGATAGACATCATATATGTGAAATTATGTCATGCTATCCGTTTTAGTTAAACAATATACATGTCAACTATTCCATGCCCTCTTTTTTCCACACTATCTATTGCATCTGTCTCTCATACAATGTCTGTACATTCAACTATGTTTCCTGTTTATCAGCCATTTGAATTGGAGCGGGTGATGCCAGTATCTAGCGGACTAAAAACACGGTCTTCAAATAAAACGGTGCTACCTCTTGGTGGAGATAGCACCCCGGTTGTACATGCACAAGAACCAGGCCTACCACACATAACCCAAACTCTCACAGATTGTACCCCTACTACAATGGATAGAGAACCAGCTTCACCCAATCTAACCCCAACCCCAGCCGATAGTAACCCAGTTCCTGTTGACACAGCACCATCTCCACCATAGAGCTCCCAAACAAGCGCAGTTCGTAAGGCAGCTCTAGTGCCCAAAGGGCCAGTACTATCACGGCGAACCCCAACTCCACCAGTTAGTACGCCTATTCCTGTGGAGGAAGCACAACCGGCTAGTCGTAGTTTAGCATCTATCGCATTTGATGTTGTTAAATCGTATGTGCGTATCTTCCCATCTTGGAAATATTATACTGAAGATGAAGGAAAATGCCAGTTGTAGGTGTTTGTCCAGGAGTTATGTGTAAGGAATGTTATTCATGGCAATTACTTTGCTTCGTCCCATACATCCTACCTCCATGATGGTTATAATACAGCAAATTTTCCCATTTTTCTCTATAGAGAAGGACCGATTTGGAAACTCATGATGAGGTAACCTGTGCTAATACCTCTACTATCTTCAAGAATGCTTGGTGGCGGTATCGGAATTATCTGAAGAAAACGTACTTCACCGGCAAAGAAACTCATCAAATTCCCATACGTTCTCCTGAGACACATTTACTAGACGATGACTGGGAACGCCTTGTTTCGTACTGGTCCCGAACCAAGAATGTGGTAAGGTCTATGAGCTCATTTTCTATTTTTAAGTATTACATTCTTGCGTCTTACGGTACTCTGTTCATGTAGAACAAGTGCCTAAACCTGAAGAACAACTGTTCTAATTTAAGATTCCATTGCTACCATAGGACATAGATATATGTTTGTTTGATGCTTTTATTATGTACTATTACTTGGCAATAGAAGACTTGGTAGTTTAATCCTGTCCACCTTACTAATGAACTGGTTCAATGAAATGAGTTTCATATACTAGTACATGCTCAACTTGTTATGTGTCTGCTTGTTTCTTCTTTTAGAATGCTAACAGAATATTGTGGAAGAGTGCCTTATTAAGCAATGGTAAAGGAAGTAATGCAGATAAGGTTCAGGATAGTGACACATCCTGTCTTGGTTTAGTGTTGGAGTTACTGGCCACTACCGCTTGCACAAGCTATTCAAACTCACTGTCTGAATCAGCTCGGTTTCTTGAGTCTCAACTACAAGCTGAAAGACATCGATCAGCTGTGCTGCGACAAGAAGCAGAAGGATTGCGGAAGTCCATGGAGCATTCAGATGCATACTTTCTGGTGCAACAACAAGCGTTGGAGGATTTTAGCGCCAAACTGGACAAAGCTAATCAGCTTGCTAAGCTTATTGCCAGCATGGTGGATACCCAGGATAACGTTTCTTGAGCTCTTCTGAAGTTGTTTCAGTTATGCTCTTGTTTTGCTGCCGCATTTATTTGCACTGGTGGCGAACTTTGATGCCCAGTTGATGTAATATGTGCAATAGCTGTGATAGCCTAGCGTTAGTTGCTTGCTTATTTATTTCCTTGTTGTCTTGTTTATTTGTTTGCTTGTAGTCATTGCAGTTCTTTTTCTACGGTTAACTAGTGGCTGCAATAACCTAAGTATTTTTTAAAACTAGGCCACAATAACCATGGGCTAATATTTACTATAGTGACACTGGGCCTCCTACGGGCCGTAGAAATAGTGGGCCTTCTACAGGCCGTAGAAACAGTAGGCCTTCTACAGGCCGTAGAAATAATGGGCCTTCTACGGGTCATATCATCAATGGGCCTTATACAGGTCGTATGATCGATTGGCCAAACATGGGCCAATAACAGGCCACATTATGGCCATAAACGGGCTAGAGTTGGAATCATCCGTTCATGGGCCGACCATAACGGGCCATCGTTAATAGGCCGTATTTGATGACGCTATGAAAACGGCCCAACGTATTAACGGACCACAAACGGGCCGACTATAACCACGGGCTGAATTTGGCCCACAAGCAGAAAATGACAGTAACGGGCCGTAAGTAAATGAATGCTGGAAATGAGCCCAAGAATAAATGGGCTCTGAGAAGGCCGAAAGATAACATGGCTGGAAACGGCCCAACGGAATAATGAGCTGTTAATGGTATAAAGTGATACACTGTTCATTACGGGCCAGTTTCACCACGGGCCATTAATGGGTGTAAAGTGATACACTGTTCATTACGGGCCAGTTTCACCATGGGCCATTAATAGGCCAAGAGTTACATAGGGCCTCATATGGGCCGAAAGACGTCATGGGCCATACATGGGCCAGAAGTGAAAATGGGCTGGAATCATATTGGGTGGCCCAGATGACGCTACTGGGCCTAATTCGGATAGGGCGTAACGAGCCTTGGGTTAGCGGGCTGTAAATGGGCTATATGCGAATAGGCCATTAACATGCTTTCCATGGGTCGGCCCGCCACCTTTTGACCAAGTCAAACGGGCCGACCTTTTCATAGGAATGGGCCTCTGTTCGGCCGTGCCACGTGTTGATGTATCATAGGCGCCTTCCGTCCAATGAGTGGTTGACATCTGTCCCAACGATGAGCCGACACGTGTTTCCTCCAGCCAATGATGATTTTACACATGGAAAATCCCCATTGGTCGGGGCTGTTAACGGGTTATCGGATCCAAAACCCGACCCAATAGCCCAATGGCGTTCCGTTATGGTGGATGCCATGTGTCGGTCACCCTTGACAAAAGCACTTCTGTGACGCGCGATTTATCGTCATGGAAGTGGACACTTCTGTGATGATAATTTTTGTAATGTCATGGAACACTTCTACGACAACACAGGTATGACTATCTTGATTCTGTCATAAATTTGTCATGGATGTACATGCATGACAAAAAAGTGACCTACTGTGACAAACACGTATCATCACATAAGTGTATTTTTTTGTAGTGATAATTCAAATACCAGATACTCAAGATGTCCATAACCAGGGACACGACTAACCATGATTAGTTTATACACTCTGAAGAGGTTTGCGCACTTTCCTCCACAAGACTCGACCACATCCATGATCGGATGATTGAGACATAATCTTTCTGAAGCATTAACTCTTTACTCTGGGTAGCCAATACCACCTACTTTCCCCTACATCTGCTAGCCTATCATCGAAAGATGTCACACAACTTACTCAACTATGCCAGAGCCCATAATGGCTTCTGGCTACACACGGAAGTTTTTGAGCATGAATAATATTATGATCCCTTTGAGCCTGGGTGGCATTCCATATGATGATCACACGGGTACTTCGGCATATCCTAGGACAACATTGGATTGCTCTAGGTGCCCGCAACCAATCCACCCGGATGTGTATTAAAGTAGCCACCTTAAGTTTGCCTTAGTTATAATCTCTCACAACTTGCATGAATCACACATACCAATCCCGTCTACGAGCAGCGCTAAGCAATAAGTAACAAACATATATTCCCGGGGTTGATAAAAAGACAATAGGTTCCTACCTCATCAACTACTTACCCATCACCACATGTTCACAATGTAACTTGCCTTGCTGACGATCAAAAAACCCTAGAGATTCGTAGTAGCAAGCTTCGCACTCTGGGTACTCTATCGTAAACAAACAATAGCATACATAAGCACTCCAGCATAAGATGCAAAGGTAAAACCCAATAAAAAGATCTGAACAGAAAGTACAAGTGAAGAGCTTCGATTCGCAAAAAGAATCAATCAAATCGGAGGTACGAAACTCAAACTACGATCAAAAGAAGTTCAAAATCAAATCTGTTTGAAACTAAATTTTAAACTTTGAAAAACATATTTAACTTGGTTATCTTAACAGAAGAGATCGTAACGAAGAATTTGGCGTTGGTTTCGTTGGATTTGGGTAAACGAGCAAAAAGTAGTGAGGGTTTGAAGATCAGGAACTAATCTGCGATGAAAATAATTATGATAGGTCCCTGGCCGAAAATAAACAAAAAAAGAAAAATCTATCGGACAAACGTCCGCTAACAGAGACTAACTAATGAAAGTGTTCGTTGACTAATCTAAACTAACGAACATTCGCTAACTAAACTAACCTAAATAATAAATCGGGTTACAAGAAAAAGAAAAACAACGGTCGGGCAGTTCACATTATACCGGTTGGCGGTTCGGCGGTTCGATGGAGAAAACCGGCGGTGGCGGCAAACTCCGGTGAGGACGGGGTAGCAGCTCGGCGGCGCGGCGAGCGGCGACGTGCGGCGCAAGGCGGCGCGGCGAGCGGCAGGCAGCGGCGTGCGGTTGCGGCTCGGTGGCACGGCGCAGTTTGGGCGGCGGGAGGCGGCGACTTGCGGTGCAGCGATGACTATTTGAGGAGGAGGGGGCCGGGGCGGCACCTTATAAAGGGGTCGGGGGGCTCTGACTTCGGCAAGGGGCGACGGTGGCGAGGCGGCTCCGGACTCCGGCGGGAGTCCGGCTCGAGCGCGGCGTGGGGAACGCAATGGCGCGCTAGGCCAGTTGGGCTTCGGCCCAATCGGTCCGATTTTTGTAAAGATAACTTTGCGAATAAAAAATCCAAATAAAATAAAATAAAAATCCTAAATTCTAGAAATAATTTTCACCATCCCCTCCTAATATTTGGGACCACGTGAACATTTTCTGGACTAAAATGCAACTTTTCCCTAGTTTAATAAAATTCAACCGAATAAAATTACCATTAAAAATAAAAAAAAAATCAAAATTAAATTTCCAATATTTCCTAGCTATTTTGAAGAAGTCCTATTATCTTCTCTCTTTTATTTAAATTGAAATAATTGGAAAAATAATTTCAAATAAAATCACTTTGATCCAATTTACCAATTTTGAAAATTCAAAAATGGGTTTTTGTGAAAACCTCCAACTCTCTTGATTGGTCCTTGAGTTGCTTAAGGCTTCTAGGATCAAAAGTCCAAACAAATTCAAATGCACAAATTATGGATGCATATGATGACCTAATGATTAACATCCAAATTGAAAATTGGGATGTTACAAACCTACCCCCCTTAAGATGAATCTCGCCCTCGAGATTCGGGTTGGCTAGAAAATAGGTGTGGGTGGTCTTTTCGGAGGTATTCTTCTCGCTCCCAGGTGGTTTTTCCTCGGTATGGTGGCTCCATTGAACTTTGCAGAAGTTGATGACCTTGTTGCGTGTAACTCGGCTGGCAAACTCGAGAATCTTGATGGGTTTCTCCTCGTAGGTTAGGTCACTCTCCAACTGAATTGCTTCCAGGGGCACCGTATCTCTCACAGGAATATCGGCCATCTCTCCATGGCACTTCTTCAACTGGGAAACGTGAAACACATCATGAACTCCTGACAAACCTTCGGGTAACTCCAACTTGTAGGCAACTTCACCCATACGTTCCAAAACTCGGTATGGTCCTACAAATCGTGGTTCTAACTTTCCTTTGAATCCAAATCGTTTAACTCCTCGAAGTGGTGATGCACGAAGATATGCTCGGTCTCCGATTTCATAAGCTACCTCCTTGCGTTTAGTATCGGCATAACTCTTCTGTCTGGACTGAGCTACCTTGAGTCTATCACAAATCAACTTGACCTTCTCCTTAGATTCTCTGATTAAATCTAGCCCGAACAATTGTTGGTCTCCAACTTCATCCCAAATCAATGTTGTCCTGCACCTCCTTCCATACAAGGCTTCGAAAGGGGCCATCTTCAAACTAGCTTGGTAGCTGTGGTTGTACAAACTCTATGTAAGGCAAATTATCATCCCAAGTAGATCCATAATCTAGTGCACAAGCTCTCAACATGTCCTCCAGAATTTGATTGACTCTCTCGGTCTATCCATCTGTCTGCGGATGAAAGGCTGTACTGAACTCTAGCCTGGTACCCAAAGTCTGGTGTAACTGATTCCAAAACTTCGAGGTAAACTGTGTTCCTCTATCTGATACGATGGTCCTCGGAACTCCATGCAGACATACAATCCTGGTCATATATATCTTGGCCAACTTTGCGCTCGTATAAGTGGTTTTCATGGGGATAAAGTGAGCCACTTTGGTCAAGCGATCTACTACTACCCAGATGGAGTCAGATCCTGATCGTGTCCTAGGTAATCCGGTGATGAAATCCATGCCAAGTTTATCCCACTTCCATTCGGGTATTGGCAAAGGCTGAAGTAATCCTGCTGGCTTCTGATGCTCTGCCTTAACTCTCTGACATACGTCACGTAATGCTACATACTCGGCAATATCCTTCTTCATACCTATCCACTAGAAATGTTTCTTCAAATCCAAATACATCTTGGTGTTTCCTGGGTGAATCGAGTATGGTGATTCATGAGCTTCCTGTAGTATTAACTTCCTGATCTCTGGATCATTTGGCACATAGATACGATCCTCAAACCATAAAGTTTCGTGTTCATCCTCACGAAAACCTTTGGCTTTTCCTTTACTCATCTTTTCCTTTATCTCCGCAATCTCCATATCAGTCTTCTGAGCTTCTCAAATCTTTCCCAACAACGTGGGCTGGACTTCCAACGATGCAAAAAAACCTCTCGGAACTATCGCCATTCAAAGTTCTCTGAGATCGTCGGCTAACTCATAAGGTAATCCTCCGGTTATGAGGGTATTAGCATAACACTTGCGGCTCAACGTGTCTGCTACAACATTGGCCTTTCCTGGATGATAATGTAGTTTCATGTCATAATCCTTTATGAGCTCCAACCATCACCTCTGCCTGAGGTTCAACTCCTTCTGTGTGAAGATGTACTTCAAACTCTTATGATCCATGTATACATCACAACGGTCTCCAATAAGAAAACGTCTCCAGGTCTTGAGCGCATGCACTATGGCTGCTAACTCCAAATCATGCATGGCATAATTCAACTCATGAGGTTAAAGCTGTCGTGAGGCATATGAAACAACTCTTCCTTCTTGCATAAGAAGGCCTCCAAGTCCCTGACGAGAAGCATCACAATATACTTGGAAATCCTTGCGTATATTCAGAAGAATTAGCACTGGGGCTGTAACCAAACGTTTCTTCAACTCTTGAAAACTGACCTCACACTCTTCGGTCCAACTGAATTTGGTGTCCTTCTTTAATAGCTCTGTCATGGGCTACGCAATCTTGGAAAAAAATTCAATGAATCTCCGATAATATCCTGCGAGTCCAAGGAAACTGTGTATCTCTCCAACTAAGGTGTGTGCCAACCACTCGGTGACAGACTGAACTTTTGTAGGGTCTGCGGCTATACCTTCTCCAGATATAACATGTCCGATAAATCCGACTTCCTTCAACCAAAACTCACATTTACTGAACTTGGCATATAACTGATGTTCCATGACCTTCTCGAGAACCAAGCGCAGATGTTCCTTATGTTCTTCTTCATTCTTTGAATACACCAATATATCATCAATGAACATCACAACAAACTTATCCAAGAACTCCATGAACACCTTATTCATCATACTCATAAAGTAGGCAGGGGCGTTAGTCAAACCAAAAGACATGACCGTGTACTCATATAGCCCATACCTTTTGGTAAAAGCTATCTTGGGTATATCCTATTCTCGAATCTTTAGCTGGTGATATCCTGATCGTAGATCGATCTTGGAGATGCTTTAGCTCCCTGCAGCTGGTCAAACAAATCATTGATCATCGATAGAGGGTATTTGTTCTTGATCGTCACCTCATTCAATGCATGATAATCAAGTACCATTCTCAAGGATCCATCCTTCTTCTAAACT
The DNA here is from genome assembly GCF_002162155.2 of Triticum dicoccoides. NCBI lineage: Eukaryota > Viridiplantae > Streptophyta > Magnoliopsida > Poales > Poaceae > Triticum > Triticum dicoccoides. The sequence goes on from NC_041392.1 coordinate 445,299,010, forward strand.
AAGAGCACCGGGTCTCCCCACGATGATGAACTTGGTCGAATACAACCTTTCTCCAATAACTCCTTAATCTGCTTCTTAATCTCCTCCAGATCATCTGCAGGCATCCAATACGGTCTCTTAGATATTGGTTGGGTGCCTGGTAACAGCTTGATCAAAAACTCTATGTCTCAGTCTGGTGGCATGCCTGGCAATTCCTCTGGGAATACATCCGGATAATCCTTCACAACTAGCACTTCCTCTTGAACAATTCCCAAGAGTGAATTTACTTGAGTCCTCCTTGGTGTGTGCCTAGACACATACTTGAACCATTTACCTTCTGGGGTGGTGATAAGAATTGACTTACTAGCACAATCGATGTTTCATCCATACTTCGAAAGCCCATCCATGCCTAGTATTATATCCAATCCTTGTGATTCCAAAATAATGAGGTCTGAGGGGAAAACATGCTTACCAATGGTCAATGGCAACCGATCACACCATCGACTGGCCATATATTCCGCTCCAAGTGAGCTCACTAACATGGGTGACCTAAGGGCTAAGGTTGGCAATTTAAAATTGTCCACAAATCCCCTTGATATGTATGAATGTGATGCACCAATGTCAAAAAGAACAAGGGAGGTAAATGACTTAATCAAAAACTTACCAATCACTACGTCAGGCTGCTCTTCAACTTCCTCCACGTTGATGTGGTTCACCTGACCTATGGTAAAGGGGTTCGGCTTCTTTCCCGAGCTTCCATTTCCATTTCCATTCTTTGCTTCAGGACACTCGGTGGCATAGTGTCCAGTATTCCCGCACTTGAAACAAGTAATGTGACTCAGGTCCTTCTTGGCGGGTGTAGCGGGGTTGCAACGGTTCTGACTGTTGTTTCCTCCATTCCCATTACCATTCTTAGGGCCACTGTGGTTGTGAGAACTTCCTCCATTGTGAGAATGGCCTCCATGGTTATGATGGGTGTGTCCTCCCGAGTACGGGGTAAAGCGTGGCTTCTGCTGAGCTCCAGAGTTGTACTTCCTCTGTCCATACTTTCATTTGTGGTTCTCTATCTGCTGCTGCTTGCCTTCAATCATGAGGGCCCTGTCTACACTCCCACCATCATCTGCATACCCAGCTCATCATTCAGCCCGTCAAGGAACTTCTCCTGCTTCACGGCATCTATGGCCATATCATCTGGGGCGTAGCATGCTAACTTGCTAAACGCATCCACATACTGCGCCACAGTACGATTCCCCTGGCGTAAGTTGCGGAACTCATGGTTCTGCGGCAAAGTGCACCTTCTCAGCATCTGTGCAACCTGCGGTGATCAGCTCCCTTCCAATCTTGTGGAGCCAGTCATCAGCAACAATCGGCTCGATGCTGCTAGAGAACACCGATGGATTCAACCTTACAAAACGGGCTAAGTTGTCAACTAGGGGTGGTGGTGGTGGGTTGTTGTTGTTGTTGCCTTGGTTCTGGACTAGCAACTACATCAAGGCATTCTGTTGTTGGATCAACTAAGTGAGCTTCAGCAGAAAAACGAATATGGGGTCACGTCTCAGAGGCATCTGATAGGTTTAGAGGGGTGAGAACAAAATAGAGTAAAGTCTAAAGAGATATTTCACTACCCATATGCACATGAGACAAACATATTCAATTCACACCACTCAATTCAAACAAGGTTCATATAGTTGACCTAACTACTATTACAAGATCTCACACGATTTCTACCTACTTGGAAGAATACTAATAGGGATATGGTGGTCGACTAAAATTTTTGATCGGTGGAAGACTCCATATTGTCTGCTCCAGCTTCGTCTTCATAATCGTCATCGCTGTCGGGGTCAGAGTCTATGTCATCTAGTATGATGTAGTCTTCAGAACGAATGTCCAATCCATGCTCGGGTTTCACCACTAGTATTCCTAGCTTCTTCTTTAGGTCTTCATTCTTCTCCAGTAGTATAGAAATTTCTTCTTCATACCCATCACGTGTAGCCTCGAGTTCCTCTTCTAGCTCCATGTTCCGGGTCATCACCTGATACGTCTCCATCGTATCTACTTTTCCTAACACTTTTGCCCTTGTTTTGGACTCTAACTGGCATGATTTGAATGGAACTAACCCAGACTGACGCTGTTTTCAGCAGAATTACCATGGTGTTATTTATGTGCAGAAACAAAAGTTCCCGGAATGACCTAAAACTTCACAGAACAACTTTTCAAAAATAATAAAAAATCCTTACAAAAGATGAAGGCCAGGGGGCCCACCACCTGTCCACGAGGGTGGGGGGCGCGCCTGCCCCCTAGGGCGTGCCCCCTACCTCGTGGGCCCATGGAGCTCCTCCGACCTCCAGAGAGAAGGATTCATCGTGTTTTACGATACGGAGCCACCGCCAAGCCCTAAAACCTCTCGGGAGGGCTGATCTGGAGTCCGGTCGGGGCTCCGGAGAGGGGAATCCGTCACCATCGTCATCATCAGCCATCCTCCATCACCAATTTCATGACGCTCACTGTAACACCCCGGATGTAACTTTCCCAATTGTACTCCAACTCTTGCCGTTTCCGGCGTTAAGTTATTTTATTTCCTCGAGTTTGGGTTTTTGTCTCCGTGTGTTGTTGTCATTGTCATGCATCTCATATCATGTCATCATGTGCATTGCATTTGCATATGTGTTTGTCTCATGCATTCGAGCATTTTCCCCGTTGTCCGTTTTGCATTCCGGCGCTTTGTTCTTCTCCGGTGGTCATTTCTAGCTTTCTTTCATGTGTGGGATTAAACATTTCCGGATTGGACCGAGACTTGCCAAGCGGCCTTGGTTTACTACCGGTAGACCGCCTGTCAAGTTTCGTATCATTTGGACTTCGTTTGGTACTCCAACGGTTAACCGAGGGACCGAAAAGGCCTCGTGTGTGTTGCAGCCCAACACCCCTCCAATTTGGCCCAAAACCCACCAAACTCTGCTCCATGTCCTAGAGCGTTCGATCATGATCACGTGGCCGAAAACCGCACCTCATTTGAACTCTCCTAGCTCCCTCTATGCCTATATATACACCCCCATTCCAAATTCGCGGATCCTCTCCCTCCTAACCCTAAAAATCCAAGATCCGCCGCTCCGTACGTGTCCGGGCGGAGCCGGACAACGTCCGCCGCCACCGCCAACCACTCCACGCCCGCCACCTATCAGCTCGCCGCCGCCTCCCACCGCCGGCCCGGGAGGCCCG
>NC_041392.1:445302440-445371119 GCF_002162155.2 Triticum dicoccoides
CGCCTGCCTCCTCAGTCCGCCGCCTGGCGCCGCGCCGCGCCGGCCGCCGCCGCCACGCCGGCCGCCGCGCGCCACCGCGGGCCCCCGCCGCCGCCGCCGCGCGCCACCGCGGGCCCCCGCCGCTGCCGCCGCGCGCCACCGCGGGCCCCCGCCGCCACCGCCGCAGTGCGAGCCGCCGCCGCCGCCACAGGAGGTCGCCGGTGACGCCCCGACTCCGGTCGGCCTCCTCTTCCCATGTCCGGCAAGCCCCGGCCGGACCTCCCTCCTCCTCCGGCGAGAAGCTCCGGCGAGAGCCCGGTCACCTCGGTTCGCGCGCCGCCCCGATCCAGATCTGAAAATTTCAGGGTTGACCTAATTTTCTCTAAGTCCCTAAATTTTCAGTCCATATGCTCCTGTTCGAGGCCCCGTAACTTTGCATCCGTAGTTCCGATTCATGCATATAGCATATCAAAATGTTCATCTCAAAGAGTACATAATTTCATTCCATTGCATCATTTTCATTTGAGTTCATTTTGATGTCCGAAATGCTGTTAGAAGAGGGCTTCGTGAGTTAATTGTCAGATCTGTTACTCCGTTTAGCACTTTTGTCATTTTTGCCATGATTAATGTGTGCATGATATGCTCGTGAGTTCTTCATATGTTTTGTTAAGAGTTTTGTCATATTTCCAGAGGTGCAACCCATGTATTTTTAGGATGTGTGTGGTGACTTGTGCAAGCTTGCGAATAGGTGCACTTGCTAATTCTGTTTTTAGGGACTTAGAGATTTCACTAAGTCCTGGGATTGTTTATCTCATGATGCCATATGTTCTCGTTGTTTCCTAGTGATCCGTGCCTCTTTTGAGGATGATTAGTAAGGGAGTTTTGTTAATATTGTAGTGCTCTATCCATCCATGTCTTTGTTTGCAATTATGGAGCACCCTAGCTTGAGTCAATCGAGCTCTACTTTTGCTTCGTTGCGAATCTGGGCAGATCGTCAACTTGTTTGCGATTTTGCCGATGTTATTGTAGTTGATCCGTGCATGTTATGCCATTGTTCTTGCCATGTCTAACTTGCATTTTGTGCCTTATTAAGGGATGTATGCTTGTCTTTCCATGTCTTGCTCTGTAGTCAGTGCATCGAGCTCGTAAACATGCCTTCGTGAGTTATGTTTCAGCATGTCCCAGTTTTCACTAAGTCTGAAAACTGATTATGTTTTTGCTATGTTCGTGTGCTTGTTAGTATATTTTGTGATCCCTTTTGGCTCATGGTCACTAAGGGACTTTTGTTAAGCTTGCTGAGTAGCTCCATGCCATGCCTTTCTTTGTTATGTTCAGGTCCTGTAGCATGTTGTTTTGTTGCTCCGAAGAGGGCTATGTGATCTGAAATTCCAGACAAGTGTTAATTTCACTAAGTCTGAGATCTGTTTTACCATTTGCGTTTTTTCCATGCTTGTTTGGACCTCCTAATGGATGAATTGGCCGTAGCTCAGTGCTAGACTTTTGTTAAGCATCTTGGATTCTTCCCTGCCATGTATTTTGATGCCATGTTTGAGTGCTGTAGCATGTTCATCTCGTTGCATTTACATGCCTACTTGCTGTAAATCGCAGACCGGTGCCATTTTTGAATCGCTTGCCATTTCCAAACCGTAACTCCGATTCCGGCGTTCTTTATATCGTTTTCAAGCGATTTCATCTCATCTTCCTAGTGGCACACTTGGAATTCCAAGTTGAGGCCAGGTTCATGCATTTCCTGTCATATCTTGCATTTTGCATCCCGCATCGCATCCCGCATAGCATATCATCCTTGCATTGTGTTGTTTGAGTTTGCACGTGGTTGATTGTATCCTTATTGCTTGTTTGTCTTGTTTGGATAGAGCCGGGAGACGAGTTCGCTAACGAGGAGCCCGTTGAGTTTGCTCTTGAGGATCCAGTCAACTCTGACAACTGTGCAGGCAAGATGATCATACCCTCGAAATCACTACTATCTTTGCTATGCTAGTTTGCTCGCTCTTTTGCTATGACATTGCTACAATGCCTACCACTTGCTTGCAAGCCTCCCAAATTGCCATGTCAAACCTCTAACCCACCATTGTCCAAGCAACCCATTGATTGGCTATGTTACCGCTTTGCTCAGCCCCTCTTATAGCGTTGCTAGTTGCAGGTGAAGATTGGAGGCGTTCCTTGTTGGAACATCTTTTATTTACTTGTTGGGATATCATTATATTGCCATGTTATCTTAATGCATCTATATACTTGGTAAAGGGTGGAAGGCTCGGCCTCTCGCCTAGTGTTTTGTTCCACTCTTGCCGCCCTAGTTTCCATCATATCGGTGTTATGTTCCCGGATTTTTGCGTTCCTTACGCGGTTGGGTTATAATGGGAACCCCTTGATAGTTCGCCTTGATTAAAGCTTTTCCAGCAATGCCCAACCTTGGTTTTACCATTTGCCACCTAGACTTTTCTTTCCCTTGGGTTCTGCAGACTCAAGGGTCATCTTTATTTTAAGCCCCCCAGGCCAGTGCTCCTCTGAGTGTTGGTCCACCTGTCAGCTACCGGTGGCCACCAGGGGCAACTCTGGGCTGGCCTACCCGTACCTAAGACAATCTGAGTGTGCCCTGAGAAAGAGATATGTGCAGCTCCTATCGGGATTTGTCGGCACATTCGGGCGGTGTTGCTGGTCTTGTTTTAACCTGTCAAAGTGTCTTGAATTACCGAGATACCGAGTCTGATCGGAACGTCTTGGGAGGAGGTCTATTCCTTCGTTGACCATGAGAGCTTGTCATGGGCTAAGTTGGGACTCCCCTGCAGGGATTGAACTTTTGAAAGCCGTGCCCGCGATTATGGGCAGATGGGAATTTGTTAATGTCCGGTTGTAGATAACTTGAACCTTAATTTAATTAAAATGAATCAACCGAGTGTGTTACCGTGATGGCCTCTTCTCGACGGAGTCCGGGAAGTGGACACGGTGTTGGAGTAATGTTTGCGCAGGTTGTTCTCTAGTTTCTCGCTCGTGCCTTGCCTCCTCTTCTCGCTCTCCTTTGCGAATAAGTTAGCCACCATACTTGCTAGTCGCTAGCTGCAGCTCCACTCATATTTTACCTTGCCATACCTATAAGCTTAAATAGTCTTGATCGCGAGGGTGCGAGATTGCTGAGTCCCTGTGGCTCAAAGATTACTATTACACCAGATGCAGGGCCTGATGATTCCGCTCCAGGAGACGCGTGTGAGCTCAAGTGGGAGTTCGACGAAGACTCTCAACGATACTATGTTTCCTTTCCCGATGATCAGTAGTGGTGCCCAGTTGGGGGTGATTGGGACCGTGTCGCATGTTGGGTTCTATTTTATTTTGGCGCCGTAGTCGGGCCATGAGTGTTTGGATGATGTAATGTTATTTATGTACTTGATTGACGTGGCGAGTGTAAGCCAACTATGTTATCTCCCCTTTTATTGTTACATTACATGGGATGTTTGTGAAGATTGCCTAACTTGCGACATATGCCATCGATGCGATTATGTCTCTAAGTCGTGCCTCGACACGTGGGAGCTATAGTCGCATCGAGGGTGTTACACTCACCGCCTGCCTGAGTAATTCCATCATAGGCTTGCTGGACGGTGATGGGTTGGATGGGATCTATCATGTAATCGAGTTAGTTTTGTTAGGGTTTGATCCCTAGTATCCACTATGTTCTGAGATTGATGTTGCTATGACTTTGCTATGCTTAATGCTTGTCACTAGGGACCGAGTGCCATGATTTCAGATCTGGACCTATTATGTTCATCAATATATGAGAGTCTTGATCCTATCTTGCAAGTCTATAGTCACCTATTATGTGTTATGATCCGTTAACCCCAAAGTGACAATAATCGGGATACTTACCGGCGATGACCATAGTTTGAGGAGTTCACGTGTTCACTATGTGTTAATGCTTTGTTCCAGTACTCTATTAAAAGGAGGCCTTAATATCCCTTAGTTTCCACTAGGACCCTGCTGCCACGGGAGGGTAGGACAAAAGATGTCATGCAAGTTCTTTTCCATAAGCACATATGACTATATTCGGAATACATGCCTACATTACATTGATGAACTGGAGCTAGTTCTGTGTCACCCTAGGTTATGATTGTTACATGATGAACCACATCCGGCATAATTCTCCATCACCGATCCATTGCCTACGAGCTTTCCATATATTGTTCTTCGCTTATTTACTTTTCCGTTGCTATTGCTATCATCACTACAAAATACCAAAAACATTACTTTTGCTATCATTACCTTTTGCTACCGTTACCACTACTATCATATTACTTTGCTACTAAACACTTTGCTGCAGATACTAAGTTTCTAGGTGTGGTTGAATTGACAACTCAGCTGCTAATACTTGATAATATTCTTTGGCTCCCCTTGTGTCGAATCAATAAATTTGGGTTGAATACTCTACCCTCGAAAACTGTTGCGATCCCCTATACTTGTGGGTTAACAAGACTATTTTCTGGCGCCGTTGTCGGGGAGCATAGCTCTATTCTTTGAGTCACTTGGGATTTATATATGCTTATCATTATGAAGAACTTGAAAGATCCAAGAACTAAGATTTATCCCTCAACTACGAGGGGAGGTAAGGAACTGCCATCTAGCTCTGCACTTGATTCACCTTCTATTTTGAGTAAGCTTGCGACACCTAAACCTGCTTCTACTATTCGTTCTGATATGTCGCATGTTATTGATGATGCCACTTATGCTATACATGATACTTATGATGAAACTACTTCCATGTTTGATACTACTGTGCCACTTGGTGAATTTCTTGATGAACTACTTGCTAGGGATAGAGAGAATGAAAATATTGAATCTGATAATATTGATGAAAGTGATGATGAAGACTCACCTGTTATTCCTGAGGGTTATGTTTTTGATAAAGAAGCTTCTTAGATATTTTAGCTTGCAAAGATAGATACGAGCTCAAGAGGTTATTAGCTAAATGGAAGCAGCAATCTCTTAATGCTAGAATGAAAGCTGACCCTGCTTTTGCTACTTCACCTATCTTTGTTACTGATAAGGATTATGAATTCTCTGTTGATCCTGATATAATTACTTTGGTTGAATCTGATCCTTTTCGTATGAATCTGAAACTGTTGTGGCACATCTTACTAAATTAAATGATATAGCCACCCTGTCCACTAATGATGAGAGAACTCGTTACTTTTATATCCTTAAAATATTTCCGTTCTCATTAAAGTGTGATGCTAAGATATGGTTTAATTCTCTTGATCCTGGTTGTGTGCGTAGTCCCCAGGATATGATTTATTACTTCTCTGCTGAATATTTCCCTGCTCATAAGAAACAAGTTGCTTTAAGGGATATATATAATTTTGTGCAAATTGAAGAAGAGAGTCTCCTACAAGCTTGGGGGAGGCTTCTCAAGTTACTCAATGCTTTGCCTGATCATCCTCTTAAGAAAAATGAAATACTTGATATCTTTTATAATGGACTGACCGATGCCTCCAGAGATTACCTGGATAGTTGTGTTGGTTCTGTTATCAGGGAAAGGACACCGGATGAAGCTAAAATTCTATTGAATAATATGTTGGCAAATGAAAATAATTGGACACCTTCTGAGCCAGCTCCGAAGCCAATTCTTGAGCCTATTCCTAAACCAACTCCGAAGAAGAGGGGTATTCTATTTCTCAGTCCTGAAGATATGCAAGAGGCAAAGAAATCTATGAAAGAAAAAGGTATTAAAGCTGAAGATGTTAAGAATTTACCTCCTATTGAAGAAATACATGGTCTTAATTTACCGCCTGTTGAAGAAACATATGATCTTAATCCTTTACCTATTGAAGAAACTCATGGTCTTGATAACCCGACACAGGTAGTAAAGGTAAATTCTCTCTATAGATATGATAAAGCTGAAATCCCATTTACTAAGTTTGCTAGCCCATGTTTAGATGAGTTTGATAAATTTATGGTTAAGCAAGAATATTTTAATGCTTATTTTGGTAGACAATTGAAATACAATTCAAATATGCTTGAACACTTGGGTGATTATATGGCTAATGTCAAAGGTGAACTTGAACTTATTAGTAAACATGCTTCTATGGTCACCACTCAAGTAGAACAAGTACTTAAAGCTCAAAATGATTTGCTCAATGAATTGAATAGTAAGGATAATGATAATGATGTTAGAGTTATGTCTAGAGGTGGTAGAATGACTCAGGAACCTTTGTATCCTGAAGGCCACCCTAAGAGAATTGAGCAAGATTCTCAGAGAAATAATGTGGATGCACCTAGTCCTTCTAATAGGAAGAAAAAGAAAAATGATAGGACTTTGCATGCTTCTAGTGAACCTATTACTGAAACACATGAGAACCCAAATGATATTTCTATTTCTGATGCTGAAACACAATCTGGTAATGAACCTGAAACTAGTGATAATGTTAATGATAATGTTCATGATGATGCTCAACCTAGTAATGATAATGATATAGAAATTGAACCTGCTGTTGATCTTGATAACCCACAATCAAAGAATCAACGTTATGATAATAAAGACTTTATTGCTAGGAAACATGGTAAGGAAAGAGAGCCTTTGGTTCAGAAATGATTAGACCTATCTTTTTGCATATGCGATTAACTAATATGCTTAAAATGAATCCTTATGCTAAGTACATGAAAGATATTGTTACAAATAAGAGAAAGATACCGGAAGCTGAAATTTCCACCATGCTTGCTAATTATACTTTTAAGGGTGGAATACCAAAGAAACTTGGAGATCCCGGTGTACCAACTATACCATGCTCCATTAAAAGAAACTATGTTAACTGCTTTATGTGATCTTGGAGCCGGTGTTAGTATTATGCCTCTCTCTTTATATCGTAGACTTGATTTGAATAAGTTGACACCTACTGAAATATCTTTGCAAATGGCTGATAAATCAACTGCTATACATGTCGGTATTTGTGAGGATGTGCCTGTTGTAGTTGCAAACGTTACTATTTTAACGAACTTTGTTATTCTTGATATTCCCGAGGACGATAGTATGTCTATTATTCTTGGATGACCCTTTTTGAATACTGCAGGGGCTGTTATTTATTGCACTAAAGGCAATGTCAATTTTCATGTTAATGGTAATGAGCATACGGTACACTTTCCGAGGAAACAACCTCAAGTTCATAGTATCAACTCTATTGGAAAAATCTCATTGATTATATTTGGAGGTTTTGAATTTACTCTTCCTACTGTCAAGAAGAAATATGATATTCTTATTATTGGGGATGTGCATATCCCCGTTGAGGTAACATAGTGTTATTCGAAATTTCTCCGGTTCCATGTTATTCGGAATGAGTTCGTTAACAAGACTTCATCAACCTTGTTAGTGGATTCTTTTTGATGAGCATGAGATGGATGAAACTAGAAGGCACAACCTTCTGTACCCTCCTTTTACTTTCTGTTATTTATATTAAATAAAATAAAAATAGTATTTTTTCTGTCTGTTATCTGATTATCCGCACAATATAAAAATACCCCGAAAATAAAAGTTCTCCAAATGCCCTAAAATTTAAATATGATTTTTTCTGGAATATTTGAGTATATTTGGCACTGAGAACACATCAGGGGGTCATCCACCTGGCCACAAGGGTGGTGGGCGCGCCCTACCCCCTGGGCGTGCCCCCTGCCTTGTGGGCCCACGGTGGCCCTCCTCCACTTATCCTTTCACCCACACACTCCTTCTTCCTGCCCCAAACACGAATATCCAGCTCAAACTCGAGTCCAAGCTCATTTTGCTACCATTTTCGATATCCTTGCTCAAAGCACCTCTCACAAAACTGCTTGGGGAGATTGTTCCTTGGTATGTGACTCCTCCATTGGTCTAATTAGTTTTCGTTCTAGTGCTTTATTCATTGCAAATTTTTGCTGCTTAGGTGACCCTGTTCTTGAGCTTGCATGTCAAATTTATATGGTCAAAAGTAGTTTTGATGCATGATATAGGCCCTGGGCACTTGTAGGAGTAGTTGCTATCAATATTATTGAGTTTGGTTTACTTTTATTTTGAAGTTACTAAAAATTTCAGAAATTTTTCAGAGGAAGAAATATGCTTAGGAAAATGTTCCAAGGTGGTTCTTTAAGGAAGCAAGGACCCGGGCTTGCAATGCGTGATGCTAATGAAGAGCCACCAAGAGACGCTCCAGTGCGTCCTTGTGAGTGGCCTTCTGAAAACTTTGTGGATCGAGCGGGAATTAAGGAAGAATTTAACGCATATTTGTGTAACGCTGATCTTGTGAGCTTCGAGGAAGAAAAGTGCACCCAGTATCACTATCTCACTAGTTCCTTTGTGAGGAGGTTTGAATTTTCATCTTCACGTAATTCTCCAACTGTCCTGTTTGATCTTTATGAAAATTCTTACACTATGGACTTAGAGGATTTTACCACTGCTTGCAAACTTCCACAATGGGGTAGTATCAGGGATCCTCGCAAATCTGAATTTAGAGATTTTCTTGCTAGTATAACTGTGGGAGAATCTAGAGATATAACACAAGCTATCATAGGGAGCATTCACTTTCCTGCTATACATTATTTTTCTCTCTTCATAGGTAGATGCATTAATGGTAAAGATGAGGCATGTGACATGTGTGTCCCTGACCTCAGTATTCTTAGGAGTGTTGTGTTAGGAGACAAATCTTATAATTTGGGAGCCATTGTTGCACGTAGGTTGCATCTTAATAGATTTAATGGAGATTTCTTTGGTGGAATTTTTGCAACCCGCATAGCTAATTTTCTTGGTATAGCCATACGTGAAGATGATATTGAACTACCTCCTTCTTACCTAGACTTTAATGCTATTGTTCACCACCAGTTTGTCGAGAGGAATGAATCACCTCTCTAGTATCGTTTAATCTTTGACAGACGTCGTGATGTCCATATTACTCTCCCTGCTCATGCCTTCTTTGATAATCAGGCAAAATGAAGATATGTTATTACCAGAGAGGAGGCAGATGAGTACGAGAGGACGGAGGAGGCCGCTCGTCGCCACGCTGCAGCTCAGGAGGCGATAGCCGCTGCATCTCAGTACGACCCCAACTTTTACTATGGATATCCACCAGGCCAGCCGTGGCCATAGACCAACTTAGGCCAAAAGCCTAAGATTGGGGGAGTACGTATTTCTTACCGACATTACATTTATGTTCACACACTCATTGCCAGATGTCGATGCTCATACTTTTTCATTGTATCATCCATGCTAGTTTATTTCCATTTTTATGCTTTCTTCTTGTGTGTTTGATAAACCTTAAGAGAAAAACCAAAAAAATTAGTTGTAGCTTTTAATTAGTTTACTTTCCATGCTTGTAGCAGTAATTAAAGAGAAAACCCAAAAAGATTTCTTGTTCTTCTTTTACTTGTTGGGAGCTTTCCCGTGTAAATAGTTTTATTTCTTTTCTTTTCTTTGGGGGTCGATAGGAGAAGACCATAATTAAATTGTTGAAGTGGCTCTTATATGCATTATTGTTGATCTGACAAAAGAGCCCATATTGCCTTGTCTTCTCCTGTTTATTGAATGCTTGCAGATTCCAGCTTAGTCCAATGCACGTGCATTATTATTATTATCCACATCGTTCGGTCATGCACGTGAAAGGCAATAATGATGATTATATGATGAACTTATTGAGATGAGAAAAGCTGGTATGAACTCGACCTCTCTTGTTTGTGTAAATATGATTAGTTCATCGTTCCTGATTCAGCCTATTATGAATAAACATGTTTGCAATGACAACTAGAGGTCATAGTTCTTGTGCCATGCTTGATTAGCTAGGAGCTTATAATGGTTTACCTTGCGTGCCAACATGCTATTAAAATGGTTGTGATGTGGTATGATAGGGTGGTATCCTCCTCTGAATGATTTAAGTGACTTGACTTGGCGCATGTTCACGCATGTAGTTGAAACAAAATCAACATAGCCTTCACGATATTTATGTTCATGGTGGATTATATCCTACTCATGCTTGCATTCGGTGTTGATTAATTTTAATGCATGTTCATGACTGTTGTAGCTCTCTAGCTGGTCGCTTCCCAGTCTTTTGCTAGCCTTCACCTGTACTAAGCGGGAATACTGCTTGTGCATCCAACTCCATAAACCCCAAAGTTATTCCATATGAGTCCACCATACCTACCTATATACGGTATCTACCTGCCGTTCCAAGTAACTTTTTATGTGCCAAACTCTAAACCTTCAAATAAATATCATGTTTTGTATGCTCGAATAGCTCATGTATCAACTAGGGCTGTCCGTATCTTCCATGTTAGGCGGGTTATTCTCAAGAGGACTGGACTCAGCTCCTCACTCACGAGAAAGTGGCTGGTCACCGGGATGCCTAGTCCCATGCTTTATGCAAATCAAATCAAAATAATTGCAAACAAAACTCCCCCTGGGACTCTTGTTAGTTGGAGGCACTCGTTATTTCGAGCAAGCCATGGATTGATGCTTGTTGGTGGAAGGGGGAGTATAAACTTTACCATTCTGTTTGGGAACCGCCTATAATGTGTGTAGCATGGAAGATATTGCCATCTCTTGGTTGTTATGTTGACAATGAAAGTATACCGCTCAAAATATTATTCACCTCTATTTCAAAACCGAGCTCTGGCACCTCTACAAATCCCCGCTTCCCTCTGCGAAGGGCCTGTCTATTTACTTTCTTGTTGAGTCATCATCCTCTTATTAAAAAGCACCAGCTGGAGAGTACCGCTGTCATTTGCATTCATTACTGTTAGTTTACATTGAGTATAACTTGACTAGATCTCTTTTACCATGAATTACAATGTCTAGTCAGTCCTTGATCTTTAAAGGTGCTCTGCATTTATGTTTTGCGGTCTCAGAAAGGGCTAGCGAGATACCATTTTGTTATATCATATTATGATTGTTTTGAGAAAGTGTTGTCATCCGAGATTTATTATTATTGCTTGCTAGTTGATTATGCCATTGATATGAGTAAACTTGAGACCTAAGCGTTATTGTGAATGTGGTTAGTAATAATCTTTGCTGAAAACTTGAATGCTAGCTTTACATATTTACAACAACAAGAGCAAACAGAGTTTGTAAAAGTTTTTCTTTATCACTTTCAGATTATCAACTGAATTGCTTGAGGACAAGCAAGGGTTTAAGCTTGGGGGAGTTGATACGTCTCCGTCGTATCTACTTTTCCAAACACTTTTGCCCTTGTTTTGGACTCTAACTTGCATGATTTGAATGGAACTAACCCGGACTAACGATGTTTTCAGCAGAATTACCATGGTGTTATTTATGTGTAGAAACAAAAGTTCTCGGAAGGACCTAAAACTTCATGGAACTACTTTTCGGAAATAATAAAAAATCGTTTCAAAAGATGAAGGCCAGGGGGCCCACCACCTTTCCACGAGGGTGTGGGGCATACCTGCCCCCCTAGGGCGCGCCCCCTACCTCGTGGGCCCCCTGGAGCTCCTCCGACCTCAACTCCAACTCTATATATTTGGTTTCGGAGAGAAAAAAATCAGAGAGAAGGATTCATCGCGTTTTACTATACGGAGCCGCCGCCAAGCCCTAAAACCTCTCGGGAGGGCTGATCTGGAGTCCGTTCGGGGCTTTGGAGAGGGGAATCCGTCGCCATCGTCATCATCAACCATCCTCCATCACCAATTTCATGATGCTCACCGCCGTGCGTGAGTAATTCCATCGTAGGCTTGCTGGACGGTGATGGGTTGGATGGGATCTATCATGTAATTGAGTTAGTTTTGTTAGGGTTTGATCCCTAGTATCCACTAAGTTCTGAGATTGATGTTGCTATGACTTTGCTATGCTTAATGCTTGTCACTAGGGCCTGAGTGCCATGATTTCAGATCTGAACCTATTATGTTTTCATCAATATATGAGAGTTCTTGATCCTATCTTGCAAGTATATAGTCACCTATTATGTGTTATGATCTGTTAACCCCGAAGTGAAAATAATCGGGAAACTTACCGGTGATGACCGTAGTTTGAGGAGTTCATGTATTCACTATGTGTTAATGCTTTGTTCCGGTACTCTATTAAAAGGAGGCCTTAATATCCCTTAGTTTCCGTTAGGACCCCGCTGCCGCGGGAGGGTAGGACAAAAGATGTCATGCAAGTTCTTTTCCATAAGGACGTATGACTATATTCGGAATACATGCCTACATTACATTGATGAACTGGAGCTAGTTCTGTGTCACCCTAGGTTATGATTGTTACATGATGAACCGCATCTGGCACAATTCTCCATAATCGATCCATTGCCTACGAGCTTTCCATATATTGTTCTTCGCTTATTTACTTTTCTGTTGCTATTTCTATCATCACTACAAAATACCAAAAACATTACTTTTGCTATCATTACCTTTTGCTACCATTACCACTACTATCATATTACTTTGCTACTAAACACTTTGCTGCAGATACTAAGTTTCCAGGTGTGGTTGAATTGACAACTCAGCTGCTAATACTTGAGAACATTCTTTGGCTCCCCTTGTGTCGAATCAATAAATTTGGGTTGAATACTCTACCCTCAAAAACTGTTGCAATCCCCTATACTTGTGGGTTATCATCACCTTCTTCATATCTATCATGTTAGCGCACATCTGGTTCTCATAACGACTAATGTGATGGTTCAACTCCTGTATGTAGGTTGCAATAGATCTATCCCTCCTGGTGTGAATCATCTCCCATTGCTCATCTCGACGTCCACATATCTGGTAGGTGGTGTCTTTAAGATCCTTGTTGTACACCTCGCCTATGTGTCCAATGGCGATGTGGGCGGACATGCTCTTTCCTAAACTCCGGGTTGGTGCGTCAAAGGAAAACTCGATGGGCTTGGTAATTGGTGCAAAAGTCCTTCCTGGAACACAAACTTGAATCGCCCAGCGCTCCTCTTCTAGTAAAGTGGCGGTGAAAGTTCCGGTGAAGCTTGGTATGTTGATGTTCAGGTACCTAGTGACTTCCTTCAAGTGTCGCCTGAAAGGGGTGTCGTCATATCCGGATGAGTGAACTTGTTCCTTGAGTCCGACATCTATAGTGTAGAAATAGAGAAGAGTTACAAATGAGTAGAGAAGAGTATCATGTGGCTTTGCCTAGTGGTCGCGTCTTACAGTCAGCGTGGGCTCTGATACCATCTTGTAGCGACCCGATCCCAATTGACCATAGTCTCTGTGCTTACGTGTCATCCCTGTATCGGTATTGCTGACATGCGCAGTACTCGAGGATTTATAACAGAGTTCAATCACACACTTATTACATCGAGTGTCTCAAAAAGAGTACTTATTACAATAATATGGCTGAAGGCCATCTAAATAACTTGTGGAAGCATCGAAGCTAAATGAGTCCATTCAACTCCACGGCAAAAATGAGTGCATGACAATGACATATCGCACCTTCCTCTTTGTTTGAAAATTCTACAACATGATACGTTGCAGCCGTGTAGGTCAGCACATGGAATATGCTGGCAAGATCACACTATAGAGAATAATGATGCAAGAATAACTATCACTACATGCATATTTGGCTGGTGGAGGCTCTAAGTTTAATATTTGCATAAAGCTAATTTTTTCCTACAACAAAGGAATAGATTTTAATTAACTACCAAGTTTATGTCATTATTGAGAAGGTTCCCCCAACTCAATTCCCAAAAGAAATATTAATAACCCAACAAATTCATTAAGTAAAGTCATGAGGTCAATCAATAATTCAAATAACAGATACTCAAGATGTCCATAACCGGGGACACGGCTAACCACAATTAGTTTGTACACTCTGCAGAGGTTTGTGCACTTTTCCCCACAAGACTCGACCACATCCATGATCGGATGATCGAGACATAGTCTTTCTGAAGCATTAACTCTTTACTCTGGGTAGACAATACCACCTACTTTCCCCTACATCTGCTAGCCTACCACCAAAAGAGGTCACACAATGTACTCCACTACGCCAGAGCCCATAATGGCTTGTGGATGCACACGGAAGTTTCTGAGCATGAATAATATTATGATCCCTTTAAGCCTAGGTGGCATTCCATAGGATGATCACACGGGTACTCTGGAATATCCCAGGACAACACTGGATTGCTCCAGGTGCCCGCAACCATTCCACCCAGATGTGTATTAAAGTAGCCACCTTAATTTTGCCTTAGTTATAGTCTCTCACAACTTGCATGATCACACATACCAATCCCGTCTACGAGCAGGACTAAGCAATAAGTAACAAACATATATTCCCGGGGTTGATAAAAAGACAATAGGTTCCTACCTCATCAACTACTTACCCATCACCACATGTTCATAATCCTACTCATGCAATGTTTGAGTGTTGAAACTAATGCATAAAAATTGTGCAATAAAGGGATATGATCAGAGTGTAACTTGCCTTGCTGACGATAGGAAAACACTAAAGATTCGTAGTAGCAAGCTTCGCACTCCAGGTAATCTATCATAAACAAACAATAGCATACATAAGCACTCCAGCATAAGATGCAAAGGTAAAACCCAATAAAAAGAGCTGAATAGAAAGTAGAAGTGAAGAGCTTCGATTTGCAAAAAGAATCAATCAAATCGGAGGTATGAAACTCAAATTACGATCAAAAGAAGTTCAAAATCAAATCTGTTTGAAACCAAATTTTTAACTATCAAAAACATGTTTAATTTGGTTATCTGAACAGAGGAGATCGTAACGAAGAATTTGGCGTTGGTTTCGTTGGATTTGGATAAACGAGCAAAAAGTGGTGAGGGTTTGAAGATCAGGGACTAATCTGCAATGAAAATAATTACGGCTAAGTCCCTGGCCGAAAATAAACAGAAAAAGAAAAATATATCGGACGAACGTCCGCTAATAGAGAGTAACGAATGAAAGCATTCATTGATCGAGCTAAACGAACGAACATTCGCTAACTAAACTAACCTAAATAATAAACCAGGTTAAAAGAAAACCAAAAAAACCGGTTGCGCGGTTCGACGGAGAAAACCAGCGGCGGCAAACTCCAGCGAGGACGGGGCAGCGGCGAGGCGGCGCGGTGAGCGGCAGGGGACGGCAGGCGCCAGCATGCGGCGCGGTTTGGGCGGCGGGAGGCGGCAGCTTGCGGCGCGGCGACGGCTATGTGAGGAGGAGGGGGCCGAGGCGGCGCTTTATAAAGGGGTCGGGGGCTCTGACTTGGGCAAGGGGCGACGACAGCACGGCGGCTTCGGACTCTGAAGGGAGTCCGGCTCGGGCGTGGTGCGGGGAAGGTTGTGGCGCGCTGGGCCGGTTGGGCTTCGGCCGAGTCGGTTCGAATTTTTTAAAATAACTTCGCGAATAAAAAATCTGAATAAAATAAAATAAAAATCCTGAAATTCCAGAAACAATTTTCACCATCCCCTCCTAATATTTGGGACCATGTGAACATTTTTCTGGACTAAAATGCAAGTTTCCCCTAATTTTAATAAAATTCAACCAAATAAAATTACAATTAAATACCAAATAAGTATAATTTTATTCAAAATTAAATTTCCAATATTTCCTAGCTGTTTTGAAGAAGTCCTATTATCTTCTCTCATTTATTTAAATTTAAATGATTGGAAAAATAATTTCGAATAAAATCACTTTGATCCAATTTACCAATTTTGAAAATTCAAAAATGGATTTCTGTGAAAACCTCCAACTCTCTTGATTGGTCCTTGAGTTGCTTAAGGCCTCTAGGATCAAAAGTCCAAACAAATTCAAATGCACAAATTATGGATGCATATGATGACCTAATGATTAACAACCAAATTTAAAATTGGGATGTTACAGATGTTTTCATGGCTTGTCCGATTTTTGATATCATTTTCTACGCTAGATCATTGCACATCATGGTACACCGCCGGAGGCACTCATATAGAGTCATATTTTGTTCTAGTATCGAGTTGTGGCGCGACGAGCGTGGGTTGACGAGCCGGCCGGGGTCAGCAATGGAGTGGCGGTGTGGCCGTCCCGCCGCACCGAGGGGTGCAGCGAGGATGCTTGCTGCTCGTTCCCATCGGGCCGGTGGCGGCGGGCGACGGGGAACGATGGGGTGGCCCGCCGACGGGAGCCGTCTGAGCGATGTGGGCAGCGAGGGCAGCCCGGCGCTCAGCGCGAGCGCGGCGAGCGTCTGCCATGGAGACGATGGAGCAACGAGATGCGGAGCGACGGAAGGGAAGCTTCGGCGCAACCCTACCTGGCGCGCCAAATGTCGGATCACGGGTTCCGGCAAAACCCTCAAGGTTCGAACACTGGGGTGCGCGCGATGATCTCCCCCTACCGATCCACGTCCTAGCTTCGCTAAGATCTTACGGGCTAACTCGATGAACTCGCAACACAAAGGACACAAGATTTATACTGGTTCGGGCCACCGTTGTGGTGTAATACCTGTAACGCCCTCAATTCAATCGTACACTAATCATACACGCAAATGTGTACGATCAAGATCAAGGACTCACGGGAAGATATCACAACACAACTCTAGACACAAATTAAAATAATACAAGCTTTATATTACAAGCCAGGGGCCTCGAGGGCTCGAATACATCAGCTTGAATACAAACGAGTCAGCGGAAGCAACAATATCTGAGTACAGACATAAGTTAAACAAGTTTGCCTTAAGAAGGCTAGCACAAAAGCATCTACGATCGAAAAGGCAAGGCCTCCTGCCTGGGAGCCTCCTAACTACTCCTGGTCATCGGCGGTCTTCGTCACGTGGTAGTAGACGCCCTCGGTGTAGTAGCAGTTGTCAAAGGTGTCATCTGGCTCCTGGACTCCGTCATCTGGTTGCGTCATCCGAGAAGAATGGAAAAGGGGAAAAAGAGGGAGCAAAGCAACCGTGAGTACTCATCCAAAGTACTCGCAAGCAAGGATCTACACTACAGATGCAACATTATCAAAGAGGGGTTGTATATGTGGACTGGGCTGCAGAAATGCCAGAATAGAGAGAAGGCCTAGTCCTATCGAAGACTAGCATCTTCTGGAAACCACCATCTTACAGCAAACAAGAGGGAGTAGAGTAGCATAAAGTAAAGTAGCAGTAGTGTTATCAACCTCGGCGGGAGATCCTTTCTCGACTCCCTGCGAGAAAGCAATCCCAGAGCCATACTATCCAGTTATCATCACAATCAAATCCTCATCACCATCCAGTTCTCATCACAAGTATCCAGTTCTAGTTGTATCGATCGGGATACAACTCCAAGTGTCCGTTACCGTAGGACAGGCTATGCATAGATTAGTTCTTCCCTGCAGGGGTGCACCAACTTACCCACCACGCTCGATTGACTCCGACTGGACACACTTTCCTGGGTCATGCCCGGCCTCGGCCAAACAATACACCGCAACCCGACCTAGGCTTAATAGAGAGGTCAAGCACGCCGGACTAAACCTATGCCCCCAGGGGTCATGGGCCATCGCCCCGGGAACTCCTGCACGTTGCGTGGGCGGCCGGTGAGCAGACCTAGCTACCTCCCTAAAAAGGCAGGAGCTTACCAGTCCAACCGGGCGCGCGCCGCTCCGTCGCTGACGTCTATTAAGCTTTGGCTGATGTACACGACGCAGAACACCCATACTATGCCCACATGATGGTTAGTGCTATCAGGCCAGAGGCCCCTCGGATCAAATATCCAAATCGTAGTGGATTAGGAACGCGCGGTAACAAGCAGAGACTCACGAAAGATGTGACCCCGTTGCCCCGTCTCGAGGACTTGCGGCAAGGACCAAGAATGCCCGGCCACGCCTCGTAATTATCTCGCAGGCACCCTCCAGGTCAACCCGTCTCCACATCACTTTCCAAGTAACAGCTGTAAAGTCCAAGTATCCGTGTGTCCAAACATCAAGAGGAAAACCCAAGGAATCACCCCCGGGGGTTCCACTCAATGTAATCATCAAGGTGAACATAGAGGAATCACCCTCGAGGTCCACACTTGAGGGGTTGCTCGACAGAGCCGTATCGGAAGTGGTTAAGGAGGAAATCACCCTCGATGACCACGACCGAATAGCTACACTACAGGTTAACATTAGAAGTGCTGTAGAGGTCTCACCCTCGGCACTCAATAGTAACACTGCAGAGTCGAGCAACGAAGGGGCGTGATGTGACGTGAGGTGTCGGGTCCTGGTCTTCGATCCCGTTGATCGGGTCTTCAATGATGAAGCAAGGGCAACAAGGACAAGGTGGGGGTCACTGATGGATCACTAACCAACCTATACTAAGCAATTTAGGATAAGCAGGTAAGGTACAATAACAGATACAAAAGCAGGCTATGCATCAGAATAGGAGCATACAATAACAGTAGCAAAATCTAATGCAAGCATGAGAGAAAGGAATGGGCAATATCGGGATGATCAAAGGGGGGGCTTGCCTGGTTGCTCTGGCAAGGAGGGGTCGTTGTCGACGACGTAGTCGATCACCGGGGCATCAGCGGCCTCGGGGTCTACCGGAGAGAAGAGGGGGAAGAAACAGTAAATACATAGCAAACAGAGGTAACACTAAGCATGACATGACGATACGTAGCGCTAAGCGTGCTCTAACGCGGTACTACACGTTGCAGACGAAGGGGGGGAAACATCCGAGGTTGAATTCCCGACATTAGGTGGATTCCGGACAAAGGAAAAGAGGGGGAAAGTTCCATGTTCAGCATGCTAGGGGCATGTGACAGATGAACGGACCACGTATTCGGATTCGTTGGATTTTTCTGAGCAACTTTCATATAGAAAACATTTTCATCCGAGTTACGGTTTATTTTCTATGAATTTTTAAAGTTTTATTAATATCCGGAAATTATTTAAATTAACAGAAAAGGAATATGACGTCAGCATGACGCCATGCTGACATCAGCAAGTTAACAGACCCGCTGACTAGTCAGACTGACCAAAAGGTCCCACCAGTCAGCCTCTCTTATGTAACAGAGTTTATTTCAAACTAAACTGGGGGTTATTTAGCTACTGGGCCCCACATGTCAGTGACTGGTTAGGTTAACTAATTAGTTTTGTTTATAAAACGTTATTAGACTAATATAACAGAGGGGGCCCACATGTCAGTGGCTGGGGTTGCCCAGTCAGCACGTTGACTGGGTCAACCCAGCCAACAGGGACCCCAGGGCCGTCTAGCTAGTGACCCAAGGGCAGGGCCCACCTAGCCACGCAGATGGCCGGCGCCGGAGTTGCTCCGGTGGCCTTCCGCGGCGGCAAGCTCGCCGGAGATGCTCGGAAAATCGCTACGGGGCACCATTTTGCGCGGTTTTGCTTGCGTTCGAACGAGGGCTCAACGCCGCGTCGCGTGGTGTGGTCGGTTGGGCTCGCGGCTGGCCGGAACTACGTCGGCAACGAGTGGAGGCAGCGGTGGGATTCGGGACCTCGTCAGGATCGCGCTACGGGGGTCGACGAGGTCGGCAAGCGGCACGGGCGGCCTCGGCGGGCTGTACTGAGCATGTCCCCGTGCTCAGGCGAGCATGGCAACGACGGCGGCCAGCTGCTCGGCGGAGCCGAGCTCGGCCATGGCGGCGCGGTGGCTACGGTAGCGCAAGAGGCTAGGGGAGCAAGGGGAGGAGAAGCGGGGCTCACCGAGCGGCACACATGGTGGCCCTCGGAGGTTTAGGAGCTGCAGAACGTCGTCGGGGAAGAAGGGGATCGCCAGCAGCCGTCGAGGAAGAAGACGATGCGTGCGGCGACAGTGGAGCTCCCCCGCTCCGATCCAAGGGCATAGGCAACATAGGTGAAGGCGCCGGCGCTACTTGACATGCGCAGACGACGCGGGGTGGCCGGTGGCCGCGGCTATGGCCCAGCCATGGCGACGACGGCGCTCGGTGAGGTGAGGAGGGGATCTGGAGAGCGAGGGAGAGAGAGGAGAGGGCGAGGGAGTGCAAGGGGGAGTGGGCGACCAAGTGGGGAGGGCAAGTGGGTGAGGGGAGATGAGGGGAGCCTGAAGCGTCGCCCTTATCCTCTCCCGGTGAGGCCGGCGAGGTGGTCGGGGTCGACCTTGCCCCTGTAGTGACACGGAGCAGAGGAACAGGAAGGGGAGGGAGCGACCGGTGAGGGGGGGGGTCGGTCGGCCTGCTGGGCCAGTTGGCTCGGGTGGGCCGAAGCCCAAGTGGTGCAGGGCTTTCTCTCTCTCCCCTCTACTTCTCCTTTTCTTTTCTTTAATTACCAGAGAAGGAAAAAGATTATCTGGGGACCTTAATGGTTCAGGAAAAATGTGAAACTGGATCATAAAAGTCCAGTGCATTTTTAGGCACTGCCACAATTATTTTTGGGAGAGGTTTAGATCCATTTGGAATTTTCATAAATGAATTTGCATTTTAAATTGCTGGAATGGACTGTTATAAATGTTAGTGTCCATTTTAGCATAGGAGTGATGTTGTTTTTAATTACATCAAATTGCATTGGAATATTTGCTAAATGATGAACATTTTTCCAGCAACTTTTGTGCAACTTCAAGTTTCACTTATGATTTGAATTTGAATTCAGATGGGAGTTGAAAAGAGATATTGAACAGATGTGATTAAGCATTCTTTAGCCAAAAGATTAGGCTTAATCACAGAGGGTTACTGTAGCATGACACTAGGGGTGTTACAAATCTCCTCCACTACAAGAAATCTCGTCCCGAGATTTTAAGAGGTGGAGTAAGGGGGAAGCTATAAGGACGAATGTCTGAAAGGATCAACATCCGGTAGTTATCTCAAGGAAGGAGATTTTAGAAGCACCAGGACGTATCGAGAGTGCTACACGGAGATTCAACAAGTTTTAACCAGGTAGGCATCCAGTTGATGCCTAAAATAGGTGATGAAGAGGTTCAGAGCAAAGAAGAATAATGTTGCCTCTGATACCGAAATGAAACATGGTGAGGAGGTTAGCTCGTGTATTACATACGAAGCCGAGTGCCAAGAATATTTCGGAATCAAGGTTGTACAGGAGAGTCAGGTTTCGATCCTGTGGAACTGTGGGTTATGGGCCCACCTTGTGGTTCTAAAGTAGGAAGGGCGTTGACATATTGCATGGTCATGGTAGCAAGGCATGTGGGGGGATAGCATGTCAGTTATGTTGGCAACAACATTGGTACTAAGGGCGAGGGACGAAGAGAACCATTTTCCTGCTCGTTAAGACGAGGCGGACCAATAGGCAAAGTTCTCGTCCATCGGTGGTTACCGGAATGTCAGCAACATTAGTAACAGGGTCTCACTGACAAGGTTGTACATCGGGGTGTTTTATAAGCAGAGAATTATTTCTGCTTATATCATATAGATCACAAGAAGGTTAAACAAGACAATGGAAAGGAAAATGTGTTTAAACGCATATTTCCGGGGTATATCCTTCCCAAGGACAAGCAGAGCATGATATCCTTGATAAGACAGCAATTTCAAAAGCATTTAGATAAAGGGGGCGAGGGAACAATCATGATATTTACCCATACAACGGTGTTAGGATAATTGATCAAGAAATATTTAGCATTGCGCCTCCAATGCTCTTAATGATGTTTGGAGTAACACAGTCATACTTTTCGATAGCATTGACATGGTCATCAGGTAAAGGTTAGTCTTTGGATACTCAAGGGATCCATCGCAAATTTTTAGAACATCTCATGCAATTTTACCAGGAAAAAGATGAGGATGTGGCCGATGGGTTCAGCAGCAATCCATCGACATGTCAAAAATGATGTATTTCCAAAATTGTATGAACTAGTTTGTGTTGGGGGAGGCAAGAATGTTTTCGATGATAACATAAATCATCGAGGGGCAAGGGTGGTATTTCTCATCATGAATTTAATTAATATCCTGGAAGAGCTCAGGATGTTGATGATGATCACGATACATTTGTCGAGAAATTTCATGAAGATGTAATCGATCGGCGATGACATCAAGTCAAAGGAATGATGAAGCAAAAGGTTATTGGAACCACAAGTACGACACAACTCGAAAACAAGCTTGTTGTTCAAGGAGAAATGATATGATGAGGAAGAGCGACATATGCTTGGCTCATCGTCGAAAATTGTGCTCCGGGGAGAAGAAGCAGGTAGCACAATTAAAATTTGGCACGATAATGATATAGCCAACCTGGCTAGGATTGACTAGAAGGATTATTAAACTCGTAAGCAATGAAAATTACTTAGAGTTATAGAATCAGAGTGTGGAATCAATCCACTTATCGGTGTTCTCAGTTTGACAAACAACCTAGAACCCTTGAAGTGGCAAAGACAGGGGTAAGGTAGTACCCCATCAAAAGTTCATAAAATGTAGTGCAATGACATGATATCTTCGAGGTACCAGGGGTAATACTCGGAGGTAGATCATAATAGAGGTTGGGGAGATGTATTGATCTGCAGAAGGCAAGTACTTTAACTTGTCCGAGGAATGGGATCAAGGGGAACACTCATGGTCAGAATCACGGCTGCAAAGGACCAATATAGATACAAGATGAACTTATCCCAAGGGGATCATTATTATCATAACAAGAAGCTTCCATGATAAGTTCCACATCGGGTCCATGGGCGTGAACACAAAGGTTCAAGGTCGACTCCCACTTCATCAATGCACAACCTTCCATTCACTTCTCGCATTCGAAGAAGTTGTAGCATTGATATGTTATCCGAAGAAACACTAGTAGATATAACCCGCATAACCTTCCGGTTCACACAGATTAGGCAAGGCGTAGATTCAACCCACTGGGGCATCTTATGAACATAGACCACAAACTTCACGAGTAAAAAACTCAAGCTCGAAAGTAGAGCATGATTGAGGAAGCAGAGGATACAATTTACCAAAGGCATTATGTATCCGAGGAAAAGCTCACAATGTTACTAAATAAGAAGGACGCTATCGGATAAAACCCAACAAAGGATCTGGTGGTCCACAAGGGATCTGATGTGAGCATCGATACTCACCCAGAAGAAGAAAGAATGCAAGGATATCAGATTATAGAAACAACTGACTAATTCAAGGCTCAAATGCAAAGGAAATATGATTTCCAAAATGGTGGATCAGAAGCAGAGGCCCTGATCAAAGACAGGTTAGTTGAATAGACATAGATCGACAATCAATCAAGGTTTGATTTGTCGAACACCAGCTCATGTCAGGGGTGACGTCTGAGCCGAAGGGAAGAATTCTAACTTTGATTGATGATTGCAAGCATTCACAAACATATCGAATCAAATGCTCAAAATGAAATATGACAAATGATACTACTGAATATTGCCAGACATATGGAAAGCATCCACAATGCAAGCATACAAGGAGGAGCAAGAGTAGTAGGTTTCTAAGGATTTTCGGAAGATCGGATAATATTCCAAAGAATTTTGTGAAACAGTGAACAACTGTGGTCGAACAGATACTCGGCAAGCACGAGTAATTATCCGCAGGGGTATTCATGTGGCAAAGAACTACAAGGCAGTAGGCTCAATGGATTCTTAGGACAACAGAGAGTAATTCAAGGCATCTTGTAATAACAAGAGCAACTGGGGATGAAGGTATGAACGACAACGTAGGTAGTTACTCATAAGGATTTATCGGAGGTAGGGATCGCAACGAAGGAGGGTACAAGGGTCTCGGGAAAACATCGGAGAGTATCTTCAGAATCTTCTGGTGCAGCAGACGATCATCTGTAATGTCAGGGCTCTCCGGGGGGAAGTGGTTACGAGAACCTAATGTCAGAGTTAGTAAAATGTTTAACCCGAATAGAAGAGAGTTCAGAATCCCAGAGTATAGACGAGGTGTAAAAGATCCTAATACCACCCAATGGCGATGTGGGCCCGTAAGACACACAGCCAATGTTAGTAAAAGTTTTTAAGTGACTAGACTCAACTGTCACATCCCTAGCTTCTGGTGCTGTCTAGTGTTTGCATTTTGTTGCATCATGTTTAAATTTTATTTAAGTTGAATTGGGGATGACAGAACCCCCAGCACCCCCCCTCCTTAGCAACTAGGGTTTACTAAAATCTTTTTCAATGAACCCAAAATGCCCTTCATAAATGTTCATCATTTTTGTTTTGGTCCAGAACCTCTGCCAAAAATGGTGCACATTTTCTAGGTCACTCTGGATTTTTGAATTAAATCATTACTTATTTGCATTTGGGCATTTAAATACTATAAAATATTTTAAATGCTCAAATAATCCCAAACTGAAATGTTTACTGTAGGATATATTTCTAACAGTGGTCATGAGCAGTTGCATGATTTTTGGGATTGATTTAGTATTTTTAATAAAGCCACAAAGCTGCAGAAAAAAATAGAAAAACAGAATTTAAAAAGGAATGGACTTACCAGAGCAACTTACCTACATAGCCCACCACTGTAGCAACCCAACTGGGCAAAGCCAGTGCGGCCCAGCTCGCTGACCCAGCCCACCTGGCTCCTTGTTGTCTCCCTCCTCTTGCCAGAGCAGACAGGCTGCTCACTGTCGCGCGCGCGCTCGCCGTGGCCACCTCCTGCTTCCACCGAGGCGTTCCCGAGCCTCCCCCTCACACCACCGCGATGCCACGAACCCCCCTGGTGGCCCTCTCTCCTCTCCCTCACTCACTGCTCTCCTTCCCCTCTCCCTCTTCGTTCTTCGCCCGATCAGAGAGCCGCCGCCGTCGTTCGCTGCCACCACGCCCACCATGCTCCTCTCGCCTCCCCGTGCAGTCTGCAAGCTCCGCCACCGCCCGTTACGCCGCCTCGAGCAAGCCCCGAGCGCTCGGACGCCCCAACTCGACCGCCTCGACTCGTCTTCAAGCTTCGGTCGCCGGAGATCGCCGTCGCCGTCCCGTCGCCCCAGGCCTTCCCCGAGCACGCCGACCGTCTCATCGTGATCTTCGTGAGCCCCTGCTTCATTTCCCCCTAACTCCATGTCCGATTTCGAGCTCTAGCCGCCCCCTCCACCGGAGCCGAGACGCTCCGCCGCACGGGCTCGTCGCCGGCGAAGCCCCGGTGACCTTTTGGTCCCACGCGTGCGTCCGTTGCACTCGCAACGTCCCGTAGAGTAAAACTAGCGCGACAACCGTCTTGTTTGCACACCGCAGCGCCGGTCCCGCGAACCCCCGAGCTCCGGCCGCCGCCCGGCTCGACGCCGTCGTCATTCCCGGCCACCCCAGCTCCAACCACCGTCATCGTTGGATGCGCCACACCGCCAGCTACCCGTAGCACCCAGCCGTTCGCCCCGCCGTGCCCCACAGCACCATTCCCAACTTCGCCGAACTCCGGCCGTCACAAAAGTTGCCGCCGTCGTCGATTTTGTCCACTCCGGTGCGAGTTATTGCCTCCGTTGGATGCGCGAGACTCTCAGCTCTCCATAGCCGCAAACCGCGTCCAAAACCGAGCCCTGTAGGCAAAACCCGCAGCACGCCGGCGCGTCTGGCTTCGCCGGCGGCTAAACGTCGGCGACCGTTGACCCTTGACCGGCGTGGGTTGACCCCACTGCCCGGTTTGACTCTCCCCTCTCTCCCACTAACATGCGGGCCCCGCCGGGCTAACCAAGTTAGTTAGGGTTAATTTTAATTAGGTTAGTTAGTCCAGACACTGACAAGCAGGGCCCACAGGTCAGTTTGACCTGGACCAGCCCGTTGACCTGCTGACGTCACTATGAGGTCATGCTAACGCAATAATTCCTTTCTGGAATTTAAATAAATCTTAAATGATTTATTTATTTCAGAAAATAGCTAAAACTTCTAAAAATCATAGTAATTCAACCGTGACTCCAAATCAAACAAATTATATATGAAAAATTATCAGAAAAATTCAAGGAATCCATCTGTACCATTTTCATGCATGTTTGAACAATGTTGTCCTCTGTTTTGGACAAAACAAATAAATGGCATTTAAACTCTCACATATGGAGTTTGAATTTGAACCTAGTGTTCAAACCAACCCCATTTAACCTGTTGCTAGATGCATTAGCCCAAAACACATTCATATTGCCATGTCATAGCATGCATCATATTGTGCATTGCATTGATCGTGTTTCTTCTGTGTTTGCCGGTGTTGTTCCCCCTCGGTAGACGTTGTACCGACGATGTGATCGTTGACACTGATGAAGACTGAATGTTATCTTCAGAAGTGCCAGGCAAGCAAAACCCCCTTGTTCATTCCGATATAATCCTATTCTCTCACTCCTGCTCTCTTTTACTGCATTAGGACAACAACGACATATTGGTTACTTGCTGCGGTAGTTGAACCCCTTTATCCTCTGCATGACCTGTCATTGCCATAGTAAATAGATGAAACCCACTAGCATGAGTAGGAGTTGTTTGAGCCCTGTTGTGCCTACTCATTCATGCTTGTTTGTCATGCCTGCTATTGCTTAGAGTTGTGTCAGGTCTGATTCATCGGGAATGAATCAGAGGTGTATGAACATGTCCTACTGTTGAGAGCTAAATGTGTGAACACGATTTGATAAAGGTAGCGGTGAGAGGCCATGTAGGAGTACATGGTGGGTTGTCTCATTGCAGCCGTCCTCAGGAACTGAGTTCTGTGTTTGTGATCCATGAACAGTTACTACCACACATTGGGTTCCGGTAACTCGACCCCTCTCGACTTATTAATCAACTTGATCTCTGTCCAGGAGTTGCAACTAGTTTCTGGTGTTTGTAGGTAGTGTTAGTAGTCTACCAAGTGGCACCCGGTACAGGTGGGCTTGGGACAGACTAGGCACAGTGGCACGGTGTACCAAGTGGCACCCGGTTGGTGGGCTTGGGAACCCTGCTCACATCATTTGGGGCCATGAGCGACACCCCGGCCGGATCTCCTTGCGGATGGAACCCGAATAGGCGATAAACCTGGACGAGAGACTTGTGTGGTTAGTCAGGTCGTGGCCGACTCCCTCGCCCGGCTTCCGCTTGAAGGTTGTCGAGGTACATGACGTGTACAGGGCGATAAGTGGCGAGAGCGTGTGTGAAGAAGTACACCCCTACAGGGTTATCATTATCTATTCGAATAGCCGGATTCCTCGGATATGGAAACTTGGACCCCTTGCATAGTTCATAGACAAGTGAAAGTGGATACTCTAAAATACGCAAGATAAGCGTGAGTGCTATGGATGGCGTTCTCGTTGGAAGACGGGAGCGGATCCATAGTGGTGTATTGATATGGTGAATATGTGGACTTGCGTGCGCCACCTCAAAAGAGTTACTTGCAGTCGTAGTTTAGGATAGCCACCGAGTCAAAGCTGGCTTGCTACAGTTAAACCCCACAAGTTTGCCTTAAGAAGGCTAGCACAAAAGCATCTACGATCGAAAAGGCAAGGCCTCCTGCCTGGGAGCCTCCTAACTACTCCTGGTCATCGGCGGTCTTCGTCACATGGTAGTAGACGCCCTCGGTGTAGTAGCAGTCGTCAAAGGTGTCATCTGGCTCCTGGACTCCGTCATCTGGTTGCGTCATCCGAGAAGAATGGAAAAGGGGAAAAAGAGGGAGCAAAGCAACCGTGAGTACTCATCCAAAGTACTCGCAAGCAAGGATCTACACTACAGATGCAACATTATCAAAGAGGGGTTGTATATGTGGACTGGGCTGCAGAAATGCCAGAATAGAGAGAAGGCCTAGTCCTATCGAAGACTAGCATCTTCTGGAAACCACCATCTTGCAGCAAACAAGAGGGAGTAGAGTAGCATAAAGTAAAGTAGCAGTAGTGTTATCAACCTCGGCCGGAGATCCTTTCTCGACTCCCTGCGAGAAAGCAATCCCAGAGCCATACTATCCAGTTATCATCACAATCAAATCCTCATCACCATCCAGTTCTCATCACAAGTATCCAGTTCTAGTTGTATCGATCGGGATACAACTCCAAGTGTCCGTTACCGTAGGACAGGCTATGCATAGATTAGTTCTTCCCTGCAGGGGTGCACCAACTTACCCACCACGCTCGATTGACTCCGGCCGGACACACTTTCCTGGGTCATGCCCGGCCTCGGCCAAACAATACGCCGCAACCCGACCTAGGCTTAATAGAGAGGTCAAGCACGCCGGACTAAACCTATGCCCCCACGGGTCATGGGCCATTGCCCCGGGAACTCCTGCACGTTGCGTGGGCGGCCAGTGAGCAGACCTAGCTACCTCCCTAAAAAGGCAGGAGCTTACCAGTCCAACCCGGCGCGCGCCGCTCCGTCGCTGACGTCTATTAAGCTTCGGCTGATGTACACGACGCAGAACGCCCATACTATGCCCACGTGATGGTTAGTGCTATCAGGCCAGAGGCCCCTCGGATCAAATATCCAAATCGTAGTGGATTAGGAACGCGCGGTAACAAGCAGAGACTCACGAAAGATGTGACCCCGTTGCCCCGTCTCGAGGACTTGCGGCAAGGACCAAGAATGCCCGGCCACGCCTCGTAATTATCTCGCGGGCACCCTCCAGGTCAACCCGTCTCCACATCACTTTCCAAGTAACAGCTGTAAAGTCCAAGTATCCGTGTGTCCAAACATTAAGAGGAAAACCCAAGGAATCACCCCCGGGGGTTCCACTCAATGTAATCATCAAGGTGAACGTAGAGGAATCACCCTCGAGGTTCACACTTGAGGGGTTGCTCGACAGAGCCGTATCGGAAGGGTTAAGGAGGAAATCACCCTCGATGACCACGACCGAATAGCTACACTACAGGTTAACATCAGAAGTGTTGTAGAGGTCTCACCCTCGGCACTCAATAGTAACACTGCAGAGTCGAGCAAGGAAGGGGCGTGATGTGACGTGAGGTGTCGGGTCCTGGTCTTCGATCCCATTGATCGGGTCTTCAATGATGAAGCAGGGGCAACAAGGACAAGGTGGGGGTCACTGATGGATCACTAACCAACCTATACTAAGCAATTTAGGATAAGCAGGTAAGGTACAATAACAGATACAAAAGCAGGCTATACATCAGAATAGGAGCATACAATAACAATAGCAAAATCTAATGCAAGCATGAGAGAAAGGAATGGGCGATATCGGGATGATCAAAGGGGGGGCTTGCCTGGTTGCTCTGGCAAGGAGGGGTCGTTGTCGACGACGTAGTCGATCACCGGGGCATCAGCGGCCTCGGGGTCTACCGGAGAGAAGAGGGGGAAGAAACAGTAAATACATAGCAAACAGAGGTAACACTAAGCATGACATGACGATACGTAGCGCTAAGCGTGCTCTAACGCGGTACTACACATTGCAGACGAAAGGGGGGAAACATCCGAGGTTGAATTCCCGACGTTAGGTGGATTCCGGACAAAGGAAAAGAGGGGGAAAGTTCCATGTTCACCATGCTAGGGGCATGTGACAGATGAACGGACCACGTATTCGGATTCGTTGGATTTTTCTGAGCAACTTTCATATAGAAAACATTTTCATCCGAGTTACGGTTTATTTTCTATGAATTTTTAAAGTTTTATTAATATTCGGAAATTATTTAAATTAACAGAAAAGGAATATGACGTCAGCATGACGCCATGCTGACATCAGCAAGTCAACAGACCCGCTGACTGGTCAGACTGACCAAAAGGTCCCACCAGTCAGCCTCTCTTACGTAACAGAGTTTATTTCAAACTAAACTGGGGGTTATTTAGCTACTGGGCCCCACATGTCAGTGACTGGTTAGGTTAACTAATTAGTTTTATTTATAAAACATTATTAGACTAATATAACAGAGGGGGCCCACATGTCAGTGGCTGGGGTTGCCCAGTCAGCACGTTGACTGGGTCAACCCAGTCAACAGGGACCCTAGGGCCGTCTAGCTAGTGACCCAGGGGCGGGGCCCACCTAGCCACGCAGATGGCCGGCGCCGGAGTTGCTCCGGTGGCCTTCCGCGGCGGCGAGCTCGCCGGAGATGCTCGGAAAATCGCTACGGGGCACCATTTTGCGCGGTTTTGCTTGCGTTCGAACGAGGGCTCAACGCCGCGTCACGTGGTGTGGTCGGTTGGGCTCGCGGCTGGCCGGGACTACGTCGGCAACGAGTGGAGGCAGCGGTGGGATTCGGGACCTCGTCGGGATCGCGCTACGGGGGTCGACGAGGTCGGCAAGCAGCACGGGCGGCCTCGGCGGGCTGTACTGAGCATGTCCCCGTGCTTAGGCGAGCATGCCAACGACGGCGGCCAGCTGCTCGGCGGAGCCGAGCTCGGCCATGGCGGCGCGGTGGCTACGGTAGCGCAAGAGGCTAGGGGAGCAAGGGGAGGAGAAGCGGGGCTCACCGGGCGGCACACATGGTGGCCCTCGGAGGTTTAGGAGCTGCAGAACGTCGTCGGGGAAGAAGGGGATCGCCAGCGGCCGTCGAGGAAGAAGATGATGCATGCGGCGACAGTGGAGCTCCCCTGCTCCGATCCAAGGGCATAGGCAACATAGGTGAAGGCGCCGGCGCTACTTGACATGCGCAGACGACGCGGGGTGGCCGGTGGCCGCGGCTATGGCGCAGCCATGGCGACGACGATGCTCGGTGAGGTGAGGAGGGGATCTAGAGAGCGAGGGAGAGAGCGGAGAGGGCGAGGGAGTGCAAGGGGGAGTGGGCGACCAAGTGGGGAGGGCAAGTGGGTGAGGGGAGATGAGGGGAGCCTGAGGCGTCGCCCTTATCCTCTCCCGGTGAGGCCGGCGAGGTGGTCGGGGTCGACCTTGCCCCTGTAGTGACACGGAGCAGAGGAACAGGAAGGGGAGGGAGCGACCGGTGAGGGGGGGGTCGGTCGGCCTGCTGGGCCAGTTGGCTCGGGTG
This sequence comes from Triticum dicoccoides, assembly GCF_002162155.2. Lineage (NCBI taxonomy): Eukaryota > Viridiplantae > Streptophyta > Magnoliopsida > Poales > Poaceae > Triticum > Triticum dicoccoides. The sequence continues at coordinate 445,333,033 of NC_041392.1, forward strand.
GGCCGAAGCCCAAGTGGTGCAGGGCTTTCTCTCTCTCCCCTCTACTTCTCCTTTTCTTTTCTTTAATTACCAGAGAAGGAAAAAGATTATCTGGGGACCTTAATGGTTCAGGAAAAATGTGAAACTGGATCATAAAAGTCCAGTGCATTTTTAGGCACTGCCACAATTATTTTTGGGAGAGGTTTAGATCCATTTGGAATTTTCATAAATGAATTTGCATTTTAAATTGCTGGAATGGACTGTTATAAATGTTAGTGTCCATTTTAGCATAGGAGTGATGTTGTTTTTAATTACATCAAATTGCATTGGAATATTTGCTAAATGACGAACATTTTTCCAGCAACTTTTGTGCAACTTCAAGTTTCACTTATGATTTGAATTTGAATTCAGATGGGAGTTGAAAAGAGATATTGAACAGATGCGATTAAGCATTCTTTAGCCAAAAGATTAGGCTTAGTCACAGAGGGTTACTGTAGCATGACACTAGGGGTGTTACAATACCCTACTCCAATGTGGTGGTGGTGGATTGCCTCTTGGGCTGAGGATGAATAGTACAAGGGGAAGAACAACCTCCTGAGGAGAGGTGTTCTTGTACTCGGTGAACTTTTGGTAGCTCTGGTCTCTCTCGATCAGATCGATCGATCAACCCAATCTCTCTATCTGTCTCCTCCCCTAGCTATGGTGGTGGCTGTTGGAAATATGCCCTAGAGGCAATAATAAAAGGATTATTATTATATTTCCTTGTTCATGATAATTGTCTTTTATTCATGCTATAATTGTGTTATCCGGAAATCGTAATACATGTGTGAATACATAGACACCAACATGTCCCTAGTAAGCCTCTAGTTGACTAGCTCGTTGATCAACATATAGTCATGGTTTCCTGACTATGGACATTGGATGTCATTGATAACGAGATCACATCATTAGGAGAATGATGTGATGGACAAGTCCCAATCCTAAACATAGCACAAGATCGTATAGTTCGTTTGCTAGAGTTTTTCCAATGTCAAGTATCTTTTCCTTAGACCATGAGATCGTGTAACTCCCGGCTGCCGTAGGAGTGCTTTGGGTGTACCAAACGTCACAACGTAACTGGGTGACTATAAAGGTATACTACGGGTATCTCCGAAAGTGTCTGTTGGGTTGACACGGATCAAGACTGGGATTTGTCACTCCGCATAACGGAGAGGTATCTCTGGGCCCACTCGGTAATGCATCATCATAATGAGCTCAAAGTGACCAAGTGTCTGGTCACGGGATCATGCATTACGGTACGAGTAAAGTGACTTGCCGGTAACGAGATTGAACGAGGTATTGGGATACCGACGATCGAATCTCGGGCAAGTAACGTACCGATTGACGAAGGGAATTGTATACGGGGTTGCTTGAATCCTCGACATCGTGGTTCATCCGATGAGATCATCGAGGAGCATGTGGGAGCCAACATGGGTATCCAGATCCCGCTGTTGGTTATTGACCGGAGAGCCATCTCGGTCATGTCTACATGTCTCCCGAACCCGTAGGGTCTACACACTTAAGGTTCGGTGATGCTAGGGTTGTAGAGATATAATATGCAGTAACCTGAAAGTTGTTCGGAGTCCCGGATGAGATCCCAGACGTCACGAGGAGTTCCGGAATGCTCCAGAGGTGAAGAATTATATATAGGAAGTGCAGTTTCGGCCATCGGGAGAGTTTTGGGGGTCACCGGTATTGTACCGGGACCACCGGAAGGGTCCCGGGGGTCCACCAGGTGGGGCCACCCATCCCAGAGGGCCCCATGGGCCAAAGTGGGGAGGGGAACCAGCCCATATTGGGCTGGTGCGCCCCCTTGGCCCACCCCATGTGCCTAGGGTTGGGAATCCTAGGGTGGGGGGCACCCCACCTGGCTTGGGGGGCACTCCACCCCTTGGCCGCCGCCCACCCTAGGAGATCCCATCTCCTAGGGCCGGCGCACCCCCTAGGGGGCCTATATAAAGGGGGGAGGGATGGGGGAGGCGCACCCTTGAGTCTTGGCGCCTCCCTCTCCCCTGCTACACCTCTCCCTCTCGTAGTAGAACGGCGAACCCCTGCTGCGGTGACCCCTGCATCCACCACCACGCCGTCGTGCTGCTGGATCTTCATCAACCTCCCCTTCCCCTTTCTGGATCAAGAAGGAGGAGACGTCACGCTGACCGTACGTGTGTTGAACGCGGAGGTGCCGTCCTTTCGGTGCTAGGATCTCCGGTGATTTGGATCACGTCGAGTACGACTTCCTCATCCCCGTTCTTTGAACGCTTCCGTGCGTGATCTACAAAGGTATGTAGATGCAATCCGATCACTCGTTGCTAGATGAACTCATAGATGGATCTTGGTGAAACCGTAGGAAAATTTTTGTTTTCTGCAACGTTACCCAACAGTGGCATCATGAGCTAGGTCTATGCGTAGTTCTCTTTGCACGAGTAGAACACAATTTGTTGTGGGCGTAGATGCTGTCAACTTTCTTGCCGCTACTAGTCTTATTTTGCTTCAGCGGTATTGTGGGATGAAGCGGCCCGGACCAACCTTACACGTACGCTTACGTGAGACTGGTTCCACCGACTGACATGCACTAGTGGCATAAGGTGGCTGGCGGGTGTCTGTCTCTCCCACTTTAGTTGGAGCGGATTCGATGAAAAGGGTCCTTATGAAGGGTAAATAGAAGTTGACGAATCATGTTGTGGCTTTCACGTAGGTAAGAAAACATTCTTGCTAGAACCCTATTGCAGCCACGTAAAACTTGCAACAACAATTAGAGGATGTCTAACTTGTTTTTGCAGCAAGTGTTTTGTGATGTGATATGGCCAAAGTTGTGATGAATGATGAATGATATATATGTGATGTATGAGATGTTCATGCTATTGTAATAGGAATCACGACTTGCATGTCGATGAGTATGAAAACCGGCAGGAGCCATAGGAGTTGTCTTTATTTTTGTATGACCTGCGTGTCATTGAGAAACGCCATGTAAATTACTTTACTTTATTGCTAAACGTGTTAGCCATAGTAGTAGAAGTAATAGTTGGCGAGCAAATTCTTGGAGACACGATGATGGAGATCATGATGGTGGAAATCATGGTGTCATGCCGGTGACGAGATGATCATGGAGCCCCAAGATGGAGATCAAAGGAGCTATGTGATATTGGCCATATCATGTCACTATTATTATTTGATTGCATGTGATGTTTATCATGTTTTTGCATCTTGTTTACTTAGAACGACGGTAGTAAATAAGATGATCCCTCATAATAATTTCAAGAAAGTGTCCCCCCTAACTGTGCACCGTTGCGACAGTTCGTTGTTTCGAAGCACCACGTGACGATCGGGTGTGATAGATTCCAACGTTCACATACAACGGGTGTAAGACAGATTCACACATGCAAACACTTAGGTTGACTTGACGAGCCTAGCATGTATAGACATGGTCTCGGAACACAGAAGACCGAAAGGTCGAGCATGAGTCATATAGAAGATACGATCAACATGAAGATGTTCACCGATGTTGACTAGTCCGTCTCACGTGATGATCGGACACGGCCTAGTTAACTCGGATCATGTTATACTTAGATGACTGGAGGGATGTCTATCTGAGTGGGAGTTCATTGAATAATTTGATTAGATGAACTTAATTATTATGAACTTAGTCTAAAATATTTACAATATGTCTTGTAGATCAAATGGCCAATGTTGTCCTCAACTTCAACGCGTTCCTAGAGAAAACCAAGCTGAAAGACGATGGCAGCAATTATACGGACTGGGTCCAGAACCTGAGGATCATCCTCATAGCTGCCAAGAAAGATTATGTCCTACAAGCACCGCTAGGTGAAGCACCTGTTCTCCCTGCAGAACAAGACGTTATGAACGCTTGGCAGACACGTACCGATGATTACTCCCTCGTTCAGTGCGGCATGCTTTACAGCTTAGAACCAGGGCTCCAAAAGCGTTTTGAGAGACATGGAGCATATGAGATGTTCGAAGAGCTGAAAATGGTTTTTCAAGCTCATGCCCGGGTCAAGAGATATGAAGTTTCCGATAAGTTCTTCAGCTGTAAGATGGAGGAAAATAGTTCTGTCAGTGAGCACATACTCACTATGTCAGGGTTACATAACCGCTTGACTCAGCTGGGAGTTAATCTCCCGGATGACGCGGTCATTGACAGAATCCTTCAGTCGCTTCCACCGAGCTACAAGAGCTTTGTGATGAACTTCAATATGCAGGGGATGGAAAAGACCATTCCTAAAGTATTTGCAATGCTGAAATCAGCAGAGGTAGAAGTCAAAAAGGAACATCAAGTGTTGATGGTGAATAAAACCACTAAGTTCAAGAAAGGCAAGGGTAAGAAAAACTTCAAGAAGGACGGCAAGGGAGTTGCCACATCCGGCAAGCAAGCTGCCGGGAAGAAGCCAAAGAATGGACCCAAGCCCAAGACTGAGTGCTTTTATTGCAAGGAAAGTGGTCACTGGAAGTGGAACTGCCCCAAATACTTAGCGGACAAGAAGGCCGGCAAAACGGAAGGTATATGTGATATACATGTAATTGATGTGTACCATACCAGTACTCGTAGTAGCTCCTGGGTATTTGATACCGGTGCAGTTGCTCACATTTGTAACTCAAAGCAGGAGCTGCGTAATAAGCGTCTTCATAGGATACCCTAAAGAAACTATATATAGGAAGTGCAGTTTCGGTCATCGGGAGAGTTTCGGGGGTCACCGATATTGTACCGGGACCACCGGAAGGGTCCCGGGGGTCCACCGGGTCGGGCCACCCATCCCGGAGGTCCCCACGGGCCAAAGTGGGGAGGGGAACCAGCCCATAGTGGGCTGGTGCGCCCCCTTGGCCCACCCCATGCGACTAGGGTTGGGAATCCTAGGGTTGGGGGGCGCCCCACCTGGCTTGGGGGGCACTCCACCCCTTGGCCGCCGCCCCCCCTAGGAGATCCCATCTCCTAGGGCCGGCGCACCCCCTAGGGGGCCTATATAAAGGGGGGAGGGAGGGGGCAGCCGCACCCTTGAGTCTTGGTGCCTCCCTCTCCCCTGCTACACCTCTCCCTCTCGTAGTAGAACGGCGAAGCCCTGCTGCGGTGACCCCTGCATCCACCACCACCCCGTCGTGCTGCTGGATCTTCATCAACCTCTCCTTCCCCTTGCTAGATCAAGAAGGAGGAGACGGCACGCTGACCGTACGTGTGTTGAACGCGAAGGTGCCATCCGTCTGGCGCTAGGATCTCCGGTGATTTGGATCACGTCGAGTACGACTTGCTCATCCCCGTTCTTTGAACGCTTCCGCGCGTGATCTACAAAGGTATGTAGATGCAATCCGATCACTCGTTTCTAGATGAACTCATAGATGGATCTTGGTGAAACCGTAGGAAATTTTTTGTTTTCTGCAACGTTACCCAATAGTGGCTAGTCCTATTTATAGAGGCCTTGGGCCTCTCCCCAAATATTGAGCGGGAAGGGAGCCAACAACGGCCAATTTGAAAGGGGGCAGCTAGTACAGCTTATCCTGACAAAAGCAGTCCTCGCCTGCAAAAGGCTCTAGTGGTGACGTCGTTTTGGGCTCCACGGTGACCTCCATCTTGCCGCCCTGCTGGTCTTGGTCTCGTTGCACTGATAGGGAAACCTTTGCTTGACGCCTCAGTACTCCACGCCCGCGCTTGCTTCCTTAGCACCAAAGAGGAAACAAGGACACTTTGCGCGCTGACGCCCGCCTGACGCCCGCCTGATCTCGATCATCATGGCTCACGTCATCGGAACCTCGCGAGGTTTGCCTCGCCTTGATCTCTCCGCCCCTCGTGAGCCAGCCTGGTGAGGCCGCTCCTGAGGAGGTCTTGTGTCGTCCGCCTCGCGAGGCTTGGCCCCTCGCGAGGGTCTTGAGTCCTTGCTGGTGAAGGTGGGCCGTACGGGCCCGCTCACAGAGCCACGCCGTGGGCCGCAAGCAGGCAAGTCTGGGGACCCCCGTTCCCAGAACACCGACAAAAATGACTTATATACCAAAAGATGGGCACCGAAGGTGGGCCGAGGAGGCCACAACCCCCAAGGCGCGCCAGGGGGCCCTCGCGTGCCAAGGTGGGTTGTGCCCACCTGGTGGCCCCCCTCTGGTAGTTATTTGCTCCAATAATTCTTATATATTCCATAAACAATCCCCGTGAAGTTTCAGCTTGTTTCGAGTTGTGCAAAATAGGTGGCCTGACGCAGCTTTTCCAGGTCCAGATTTCCAGCTGCCAGAATTCTTCCCCTTGGTGTGTACCATGAAAATTATGAGAGAAAAGGCATTAGAATTACTCCAAAAAGCATTATGATGGATAAAAACATCATAAATAACAGTAAGAAAACATGATGCAAAATGGACGTATCAACTCCCCCAAGCTTAGACCTCGCTTGTCCTCAAGCGAAAAACCGAATTCGAAAAACATGTCCACTTTCTTTGAGAGGGAGGTGTCGATAAAACAAAATACGAACATAGAAGCATCATGTTGATTATTATAACAACAACAAAATTAACCATAGGACTTTTATCATAGAACTTTCATCATATACTTCTCATGAATAAGTAATAGTTCATCACACAATCGAAGTATAAAGCAAATACTCTATTAGAAACCAACAAACTATGTTCTCAGTCAACTTTGCAACTACAATTCATCATCTTTTCAGGAAGGGTCACGTGTCGAAGCCTTTAGGCAAGTCCACATACTCAACCATCATATAGTCTTCTATGATTGCTAACACTCACCTCGTACCCATGAGCAAAACATTTCAACCGGACACATAGAAAGATAGGGGCTTATGGTTTTGCCTCCGAACATACTCACCTCAAGGGTGATGTCAACAATAATAACTCATGCCACCCAAATTCAACTGGACATATGTGCCTAGATCTTTCCTCACCACATGATGCTTGCCAAAGGAGAAAAATAAAAAGGAATAGAGAGAAAAACTTTGACTCTTGCATAAAAGTAAAAGATAGGCCCTTCGCAGAGGGAAGCAGAGGTTGCCATGCGCTTATTTGTTTGTATGCTCAATCCCTTAGTACAAAAGAACGCCATGTTAGATTGCCCCTTGTGATAGCGACCTTTATTATGCAGTCGGTCGCTTTTATTCTGCACCATCACAAGTTCGTGCAACGCTCAATTTTCTCTTACACTAAATGATATCACACTTTTAGAAGCAATTTTTATTGCCTTTTTGCACCGATGACAACTTACTTGAGGGATCTTGCTCAATCCCTAGGTAGGTATGGTGGACACTTGAAAATAGATTTGAGTTTAAGGGTTTTTGGATGCACAAGTAGTATCTCTACTTAGTGCATAATTTTTGGCTAGCAAAGATAGGGGCAACCACCACATGTTAAAGGATCTATGACAATATGACTTCTATGTTAATATGAACAAACATAAATCATTATGTTGTGTTCCTTGTCCAACGTCAACAATTTTGGCATATAATATTTTGATGAGGGATCACAATCACAAAAGATTTCTAGGATAGTATATTTATATGTGAATCTTCTCTTCCCTTATTAATTCTTTCATGAGTTGCATCATTGACTAATCACTGGTACGCATCGGTGCTATACAAACGGTTTTTAACCCCTTTCTGCAACGACATTTGGAACCGTAGCCTAGTGAGTGTGGGCGAAAGGGGGGTCCTTCCCACACGACCCAGAAACCGTCGGGGATATGCCCTCTTGGCACACACGCTCGGTGAGGTCGGGGTGCGACCGGCGAGCACCCAAAAACCGAAATATGTATAGTAGAGCTAAAAATACAATTATACAGGAGAAATTGTTTCCGGTCGCAAGTACATCCCACATAGTCAGTCCCCACTAAACGTTTCCGTACATATGTACATCCCACACAGTCGCTCCAAGGAAAACATTTCCGTTCACAGGTACATCACACACAATTTTTCCCTTTAAATCGTTTGCGTTATTGAATGTATCACACATAGTCCGTAGAAGAAACTGTGTGGCAAAGGTTGTCCGTCACACACAGTTTTTATGTGGTAAACATTTGGGCAAGTTGGCCTAACGCAAACAATTTTCAAGAGAAAGTCGTGTGTAATTTTTCATTGATCCAACACGGTTTATTCCTAGAAACTATGTGCGTTGCCTGAGGTCATCGCCCATGGTATTTTTTCAATAGCCGTTTGCAATAGCAAAACACAATTAGTAGGCTAATTGCCCTATTATTAATAATTCATTTATTAATATAATTGACATTCATATTAAGCACATAATATATTTCATTTCCATATTAAGGAAGCAGAATTTCATAATTGAAATACATTAGAGTACAACATGATATAGCTTCAGCACTCAGCTATCCCATTACACAACTGCACCAGCACAAAGTTTCACATGCAACATGTAGAACCTTTCGAAATTAGCATCATAGACGGTATATAAACAGATGCATCTCATCTGGAAAACTGCTGAAGCGGAAGGCGAGTATTGAGCCTTCATTCATGTTGAAGGTCTTTGCAACTTTAGGCCAGTGCCTGTGGATGATTGACCGTCTGTCCTTCATCCTCTTCAGCAACACTTCAATATTGAACTGTGGGTGTTGTATGAAAACCTTCCGCGCCTCCTGACCATAGAGGTGGTTTGAGAGGTAATCATCAGTGAACTGCTTTGGAAAGGCTTGAAAACAAGGATGTGCATAAATATCTTCTCTATATTGGAAATGGGGCAAAGGAATAATAAAAGGCTAAGTATAATAGTTAGTACCATCTTGTAGTGAACTGATGTCTTCTTCATCGTGCAGACAAAGATCTTGTTGTTTTTTGTCGCTAATTTATTTATCCTAACAATCTTTCTGAGTTTCTTGATTTGATTGATATTCATGGACAACTCATTTCCCCATATGCAAAAAGGGTCGAACAATGGGTCAAAACCTCTGACAGCAGGACCTACATGTGCAAGACGAAATTGTTAAAAACCTAAATATTAGAATGGTTTGTGCAATTGCACAATAATATGATATTAGACAACAGACCATGCACATTCTAACCTCGATTGTAAACCTCAGTGCTTCCCATTGTTCGCCTGCAACACATATAAGGTAGTTAGTCATTAGGTTAAGTAAGGGTTCGCATGCTATCAGTAAAATATGTTGATGAAAAATAAGCACATTGCAGATTCATCTAAATTAATTCAAGCCACATGGAAAACTGATGGTAGCTGGAACTACGTCGGTATTTCCCTGGAGAGGGAGGGATGATGTAGCACAGCGACGGTAGGTATTTCCCTCGGTTATCAAACCAAGGTATCGAACCAGTAGGAGAACCAAACAACACAACGTAAGCAGCACCTGCACACAAATAACAACACCTCGCAACCCGATGTGTTAAAGGGGTTGTCAATCCCTTCCGGGGTACGGCGCCTCAAGATAGGCAAACATACGTGAGGTAAATTGTAGTAGATTGATAGATCGAACCAAATAAAATTAATAAACATAAAATGCAGCAAGGTGTTTTTGGATTTTTGGTTTAATAGATCTGAATAAAAATGCAAAGGAAAAGTAGATCGCAAGGCAAATATATGAGAAAGAAGACTCGGGGCCCGTAAGTTTCACTAGTGGCTTCTCTTGAGAAAAATAGCAAACGGTGGGCAAACAAATTACTATTGGGCAATTGATAGAACTTCAAATAATTATGACGATATCCACGCAATGATCATTACATAGGCATCACGTCCAAGATTAGTAGACCGACTCCTGCCTACATCTACTACTATTACTCCACACTTCGCCCGCTATCCAGCATGCATCTAGTGTGTTAAGTTCATGGAAAAACGGAGTAATGCAATAAGAACAATGACAAGATGTGGACAAGATCTATTTATCTATATGGCGATAGATATAGATCTTGTCTTTTTATCCTTAGTAGCACCGATACATACGTGTCAGTTCCCTTTCTGTCATCGGGATCAAGCACCGTAAGATCGAACCCACTACCGGGCACCTCTTCCCATTGCAAGATAAATAGAACAAGTTGGCCAAACAAAACCCAAATATAGGAGAAGAAACACGAGGCTATAAGAGATCATGCATATAAGAGATCAAAGAAAATCAAATAACTTTCATGGATTAAAATCATATGACTGACCATAAACTCGAAGTTCATTAGATCCCAACAAACACACTGCAAAAGAGTTACATCATATGGATCTCCAAGAGATCATTGTGTTGAGAATTTAGTGTGAGAGAGAAAGCCATCTAGCTACTAACTACGGACCCGAAGGTCTACAAAGAACTACTCACGCATCATCGGAGAGGCACCAATGGAGGTGGTGAACCCCATCCGAGATGGTATCTAGATTGGATCCGGTGGTTCTGGACTCTGCGACGGCTGGATGAATATTTCATCGATACCTCTAGGGTTTCTGGAATATTGTGGTATTTATAGAGCAATGAGGCGGTCCGGGGGCACCCGAGGTGGGCACAGCCCACCAGGGCACGCCTGGGCCTCCTGGCGCTCCCTTGTGGGTTGTGCCCCCCGGAGCACCCCTAGGTGCAACCAGGGCCCATTGCCTTCCTTCTGGCCCATAAAAAATCTCTGTAAAGTTCTGTGGCAATTGGACTCTGTTTGATATTGATTTTCTGCGATGTAAAATCATGGAAAAAACTGCAACTGGCACTTGGCACTATGTCAATAGGTTAGTACCAAAAATGACTATAAAACGGTTATAAAACATCCAAGATTGATAATAAAATAGCATGGAACAATGAAAAATTATAGATAGTTGGAGACGTATCAGCATCCCCAAGCTTAACTCCTACTCGTCCTCGAGTAGGTAAGTGATAAAAACAGAATTTTTGATGTGGAGTGTTGTTCATCAAGTCATATCTTATTCTTTTCTTTATAGCATGGGCATTTGGACATTTATGTGATTCAAAGCAATAGTCTAGTTTTGACATAATAATTTAGATACTCAAGCATATCAACAAGCAACCATGTTTTTCAAAATATCAACGCTAAAATAAGTTATCCCTAGCCCATCACGCTCAAACATTGATCCATTCATGAAACACACTCGAATATTAACTACACCCAATACTTGAGCACGATCAAATTGCCTCCTAGTTGGTGCTTTTTATGAGATAAGATGGAGACTCAAATTTCAAAATAAAAATTCCATAAAGTAAAAGAAAGGCCATTCGGGAGGGAAGTAGGGATTTGTAGAGGTGCCAGAGCTCAAAGCGAAAAATTAGAAATAAAAACATTTTGGGAGGTGTATCCATCCCACCAACGAAAACGACTTAGAGTTCCCAACACTTTCCATGCTAGATATGCCATAGGCAGTTCCCAAACAGAAAATAGAGTTTATTCCCATTTCCACAATAACTTTCACTTTCCATGGCTAGCCGTATCCATGGGTGCCCTCCATACCAACACTTTCCAAGGAATTTATTATTTGACAACATAAAGTAAATTCTTTTCTTTTCATTTTGGGATTGGGCATCCCTAATACCTTTTCCTTACTCTCTTGCAATGACAAGTGAATAAACACTCATCTTGAGACTAACACATCTAGCATGGAAAATATTAGCCACCCCTCACAGCTCCGCGAGCGAAAAACACACACAAAAGGGAAGTTTATTTTGAAAATTAGAGATGGCACATACAAATTTTCTTACAACGACAAAAGAATACCGCATATAGGTAGATATAGTGGACTCATGTGGCAAAACTAGTTTAAAGGATTTTGGATGCAGAAGTAGAGGTCATACTTAGTGCAAAATGAAGGCTAGCAAAAAATACTGAGAAGCGACCAACCAAGAAACGAATAATCTCATAAGTAAGAATTAACCATAATTAACACCGAATAATGCACCACAAGTAGGATATAATTTTCATTGCATGATTATTGACTTCTGTGCATGCATAGGGAAACACAAACCTTAACACCAATATTCTTACTAAAGCATAATTACTCATCAAGATGACTCACATATCACATCATCATATCTCAAAACTATTACTAAGAATCTATTTTATTTTCTCCAATGATCTTTATGACATTTTCTTTTTCTTTATCCTTCTTGGATATCTATCTCATTGGCACTAATTTTCATGTGTTGCTTTTCATAAGCTCAGACAAATATAAGTGAAGATCATGAGCATAACAAATTTTCTTTCTCTCAAAATAATTTAAGTGGAGCAAGAGAGAATTTCTTCAAAGTTTTACTAACTCTCAAACAAATCTAAGTTAAGCAAGAGAGCATTTATTCAAAAATAACAAAGCACACCGTGCTCAAAAAGATATAAGTGAAGCACTAGAGCAAGTCCATTGCTCACAAAAAAAATTAAGTGAAGCATAGAGAGCAATTATAACAAGTCATGATATAATTTTGGCTCTCTCAAATAGGTGTGTCCAGCAAGGATTGATGACTTAAAACACAAAATAAAACAAACAAAGACACATATCATACAAGACGCTCCAAGCAAAACACATATCATGTTACGAATAAAAAAATAGTCTCCAGTAAAATACCGATAGTTGTTGGAAGAAAGCGGGGATGCCACTCGGGGGCATCCCCAAGCTTTGTTGGTTGCTAATTCTTGGATAATAGCTTGGGATGCCGAGGCATACCCTATATTAGGATCTTACATCCTTCCTTCATCCATCTTAAGATAACCCAAAACTTGAAAACTTCAATCACACAAAACTCAACAAAAACCTTCGTGAGATCCGTTAGTATAAGAATAATAAACCACTACTATCAGTGCTGTATCAAACCAATTCACATTTTGTTTTTTTATTATATATACTGTATTCCAACTTTTCTATGGCAAAAACTCATCAAAGAAAACCATAGAGCCATCAAAATAAGCACACAACACAAAAAAAGCATAATCTGTCAAAACAGAACAGTCTGTAGCAATCTGACTATTTTGAATACTTCTGTAACTACAACAATTATTCTAAATTAGGACGACCTGAGAAAGTTTTGTGTTGAATTACTGCAATTGGAATGGGTATTTTATCGCTCTCTGGTAAAAAATGAAAATTAGTTTCGTGAGCGCAAAACTTTCTGTTTTTCAGCAAGCTGAAACAACTATTGCCCAAGAAGATCCTAAAGGCTTTACTTGGCACAAACACTAATTAAAACACAAAAAACACAATGATAATAGTAGCATAATTGTGCTAACACTCAAAAAACAGGAAGCAAAAAGCAAAAATAAATTTTATTCATTGAGTTGCCTCCCAACAAGCGCTATTGTTTTATGCCCCTAGCTAGGCATAAGATTTCAATGATGCTCACACAAAAGATAATAATTGAAACGAAGAGAGAATCATGAAGCATATGACAAACACGTTTAAGTCTAACATACTTCCTATGCATAGGAATTTTATAAGCGAACAAATCATCAAGACAAGAAACATCTAACATATGCAAAGAAGAGAAATAAAATATTGACGATCTCAACATAACGAGAGGTAATTTAGTAACATGAAAATTTCTATAACCATATTTTCCCCTCTCATAATAATTATATGTAGGATCATTATCAAATTCAACAATATAATTATGACATAAAAGATTTTCTTCATGATCCACATGCATGCAAAGTTGACACTCTTCCAAAATAGTGGGATTATCATCAAATAAAGTCATGACCACTCCAAACCCAATTTTATCAAAAAATTCACAAGATTGAACACTATCCAAATTTGTGGGATTATTTTTAGCTAAAGTTGACACTCTTCCAAACCTACTTTCAGTATTATCGCAAACATATTCATCATGAGGCTTAAATAAATTTTCAAGATCATAAGGAACAGTATCACCCCAATCATGATCATTGCAATAAGTAGCGGGCATGACAAAACAAGCATCCCCAAGCTTGGGGTTTTGCATATTTTATTAGCACAATTGACATTAATATAATTTATAATAAAATTATTGCAATCATGCTTTTCATTCAAGAAGCTATCATGAATCACTTCATAAATTTCTCCATCACAATTATCAGATTCACGATTCTCAAGCAAAACTTCATAAAGATAATATAGTGCACTCAACTCACTAGCAATTGGTTCATCATGATTGGATCTTTTAAAATGATTAGCAAGTGGATGGGGATCCATACCAATAGATTTTTAGCAAGCGAAGATGCAAGCATATAGAAGGCACATGGAAACACAAGCAAACAAAAGATCTGGCGAGAAAAAGGTGAACAAAAAATAGGGTGAATAAAATGGCAAATTTTTGTGAAGTGGGGGAGAGGAAAATGAGAGGAAAATGGCGAATAATGTAAATTGCAAGGAGATGAGATTTGTGATTAGGAACCTGGTTATGCTGAAGATCCTCCCCGGCAACAGCGCCAGAAATTCTCCTTGATGGTAGCTGGAACTATGTCGGTATTGCCCTGGAGAGGAAGGGATGATGTAGCACAGCGACGGTAGGTATTTCCCTCAGTTATGAAACCAAGGTATCGAACTAGTAGGAGAACCAAGCAACACAACGTAAGCAACACCGGCACACAAATAACAATACCTCGCAACCTCACGTGTTAAAGGGGTTGTCAATCCCTTCCGGGGTACGGCGCCTCAAGATAGGCAAACGGACGTGAGGTAAATTGTAGTAGATTGATAGATCAAACGCCAAATAAAATAAATAAATATAAAATGTAGGATGGTATTTTGGATTTTTGGTTTAATAGATCTGAATAAAAATGCAAAGGAAAAGTAGATCGCAAGGCAAATATATGAGAAAGAAGACCCAGGGGCCATAGGCTTCACTAGTGGCTTCTCTCGAGAAAAATAGCAAACGGTGGGTAAACAAATTACTATGGGGCAATTGATAGAACTTCAAATAATTATGATGATATCCAGGCAATGATCATTACATAGCTATCACGTCCAAGATTAGTAGACCGACTCATGCCTGCATCTACTACTATTGCTGCACACATCGACCGCTATCCAGCATGCATCTAGTGTATTAAGTTCATGGAAAAACAGAGTAATGCAATAAGAACGATGACATGATGTATACAAGATCCGTTTATCTATATGGCGGTAGATATAGATCTTGTCTTTTTATCCTTAGTAGCAACGATACATACGTGTCGGTTCCCTTTCTGTCATTGGGATCAAGCACCGTAAGATCGAACCCACTACCGGGCACCTCTTCCCATTGCAAGATAAATAGATCAAGTTGGCCAAACAAAACCCAAATATCAGAGAAGAAATATGAGGCTATAAGAGATCATGCATATAAGAGATCAAAGAAACTCAAATAACTTTCATGGATATAAAAAGATATGACTGATCATAAACTTGAAGTTCATCAGATCCCAACAAACACACCGCAAAAGAGTTACATCATATGGATCTCCAAGAGACCATTGTATTGAGAATTCAGCGAGAGAGAGAAAGACATCTAGCTACTAACTATAGACCCGAAGGTCTACAAATAACTACTGATGCATTATCGGAAAGGCACCAATGGAGGTGGTGAACCCCATCTGAGATGGTGTCTAGATTGGATCTGGTGGTTCTCGACTCTACGGTGGCTGGATGAATATTTCGGCAATGCCTCTAGGGTTTCTGGAATATTGTGGTATTTATAGATCAAAGAGGCGGTCCGGGGGCACCCGAGGTGGGCACAACCCACCAAGGCGCGCTAGGACGCTTGGGCCTCCTAGCACGCCCTGGTGGGCTGTGCCCCCCTCGGGGCACCCCCTGTGTGCAACCAGGGCCCATTGCCTTCCTTCTGGCCCATAAAAAATCTCCGTAAAGTTTCGTGGCATTTAGACTCCGTTTGATATTGATTTTCTGCGATGTAAAAAACACGGAATAAACAGCAACTAGCACTTGGCACTATGTCAATAGGTTAGTACCAAAAATGATATAAAATGACTATGAAATGATTATAAAACATCCAATATTGATAATAAAACAGCATGGAACAATCAAAATTATAGATACGCTGCAGACGTATCAAAAACCCATTTATCCAAACCAAGCATGATTAAGAACTAACAAATATAGCACTTGTATATGTTTCTCATGTATTAAGTGCAGCCAAATTCAATTTATTCCTCACATGCACAACAATACAAAATTCTACCCACGACAATTGGACATCGCATTGCAGAATTTAACCAAGCAGTTAACTAAACACCATAACAAATGAACCAAACATTAACTGAGCCCCACGTTGCACAATATAATATAGTCCTAATAGAAGATCAGACAGTTGACAAAACAGTTAACTACAACCAATTGTAGCAATTGTATTTGTTTCTCATGTATTTACTACATCCAAATTCAATTTATTCCTCACATGGTATACAATAACAGAATGCACCCACAACTATTGAACATCGCATTGCAGAATTGAACCAAATAGTTAACTAAACACCATAAAACAAATGAACCAAATGTTAACTGAGCACCACATTGCACAATGTATAACCAAACCAAGCATGCTTGACAACTTGGAAGGATGGGGGTCGGGTGTGGATTACCTGCCTGGATAGACGAGGCCAAGCAGCGTGAAGGAGGGTCGCCGACGAGAAGGCGGCGCTGCAAGCAAGGAGTGAAGGTTTCAACTTGGAAAGGATGGCGGAAACAGGGGAAATGTGGCTTTTGGTAAGGGGGTGGGGCGGAGAGGTTTATATTTCCGCTGAAGCCGAAAATCTGGAATCTCTTCAGCAAAAAAACTGGCACACAAAGTGTCATCAAAGACGGTCCCTTATTCAGAACTGTGTACGATATGTGAACATCACAAACGATTCAGATAGCTTAACCCATGTGTGTTGAGTTTGAACGTCAAAATTTTGGTTCAAATTTCCATGGTTAGAGTGGTCATCCACATCATTGGATAATTTGGGTACACAAAGGAGACTACAGCACACCCACACTTCTTAATCGAGCAAGTTTAGTAATTAAACAGAACTAGCTGACGTAAACATTACTCTAACAAATTAAAGACCGACACTCTTAATTAAACAAAACAAAGAGTCTACTATGGCTGGTCCTCGCCGAGCTCCGCCGCACCCTCCATGTCCAGCTCGCGCCCGACGGTCTCCTGGGGAAGGGGCTCCATGACATCCAACACATCATACTCGACAAGCATCTCGCCATCTGCGTCCGCCATCTCTTTGGAAAAGGCCGCCACAAGCTGAGCGTGGGCGGACGTGATCTGGGCTTGGACGGGCTCCGTCGTCGCAAGGTATGCGGCAAAGGAATGGACGACTGCTCGAACGCTCTCGGCAATTGCCAGCTCTTCAGCTGTGGGTTGCCAACCGTTGTCGGAGAAGCTTCGTTCGATTTGTGCGGTGACCGCCAGGAGCTGGGCGTGGGAGGCCTCCATCAGGGCTAAGGCCACCGCTGCAGAACGGACAGTTGCTGTGCCGCTCTCGCCAATTTCTATTCCCGAGGCAGATGTTGCTACCGCCACTTGAGAAGCAACAGAGGCCGTTTGGGCTGCCTTGGCCGCCCGGTCGCAGATTGAGGCCGCGCTCATGCACCTTGTTAGCATGCGCAAGGCGGCTGCGGCCGCGCTCTCGCCGGAGTGGGCCACCGAAGTTGCCCTCACGATGCGGGTCCACATGCCCATCATTCACCGTGATGATTGAACAGTGAAATGATATTTGGGGACCGAGCTAGTGTGCTTGAGACGCCAACTATGGACTATAGCCGACGCACCTTCTCGTGTAAGCCACAGGCATACTATACAACGACGATGCTCTAGGATATTTTGTGCTGCATCCCACACCGTTGGTGATAATAAACTTTGTGAAATCAACTTAATTTTTCATCTTGATTTGAATTACATAATGGGGTCACAACGGCAATGGATGGTGTTTGAATTGCGAGGCCTTTTATTTGGAGTGAACCTGCAACTATATGTGTGTCGTAAAAGAATTGGAATTATTCAGGGTTTGTTTGAACATTTTATACATTAAATTGGTTTTCTAGCCATTTCAAGTGCATAATTCAAAATTAAACTACATGCACATGCTCCGTGCACCAACATGGGTTGTAAAATCATATATGCGTCCATGGGTTTATGCTTATCTCCCATGCAAGAAATGGGGATGAAATTCAAACTCCACGGCACTGTGGCTCTCCAGCAAATGTCGACGTACTTGCTTTTGTAATTCTAGTAAATCCAAAATTCATGAAAATTGGCATGCTATCATTGAGCGGCATCAACATGTCGTGGTATAAATTTTGTCCCATGTGGGGCAGGTTTAGGTATAAGCTTCTCATAAACCAGAGCTTCTCACAACAAGTGTGATGGTTTCGGTAGGGAACATTTCACCTTTCTGGACAAAACGACATCCGTTGCCTCTTCTTGATTTCAAATTTTTTCCTAGAGTCAACATAGAACAACAAGAGTGTTGGGTCATTTTTTAGGATTTTTCAGGGTTTGCTTGGACATTTTTACACATTAACTGAGTTTTCTATGCATTCATGTGCATAATTCAAATTTGAACTACATGCACATGCTCCAGTGCATATAAATTGGTTGAAAAATCAAATATGTGTCCTTGGGTGCATGCTTAGGTCCCATGCAAGAAATGGGAATGAATGTCAAACACCCTGCCACTGTCACTCGGCCGCAAACATTGAGATACCTGGTTTTAAAATCTAGTAAATCCAAAACTCGTCTGAAATTCATGAAACTTGGCATGATATCATGGAGCGGCATCAATATGTCGTGGTAAAATTTTTGTCCCATTTGGGGCAGATTTGGGTATATGCTTCTCACAAACCAGAGCTTCTCACAACAAGCATGATGGTTTCAGTAGGGAACGTCCCACCTTTGGGGACGAAACGATATCCATTGCCTCTTATTGCTTTCAATTTTTTTCTCGTGTCAACATAGAACAACAGGAGTGTTGTGTTAATTTTTGTGATTTTTCGGGGTTCGTTTGGACATTTTTATCCATTAACTGAGTTTTGAATGTATTTATGTGCATAATTCAAATTTGAACTATAAGCACATGCTCGAGTGCATATAAATTGGTTGAAAAAAAATATGTGTCCTTGGGTGCATGCTTAGGTCCCATGCAAGAAATGGGAATGAGTTTCAAACACCAAGGCGTCGTTGATTGCCGGCAAAACGTTGAGATACTTTATTTTTAAATTCTAGTAAATCCAAAACTCGTCTGAAATTCATGAAACTTGGCATGCTATCATGGAGCGACATCAGCATGTCGTGGTAAAAAAAATTCCCATTTGGGGCAGGTTTGGATATATGCTTCTCACAAACCAGAGCTTCTCACAACAAGCATGATGGTTTCGGTAGGGAACATCCCACCATTGGGGACGAAACGATATCCATTGCCCCTTATTGCTTTCAAAAAAATTCTCGTGTTAACATAGAACAACAGGAGTGTTGTGTCAATTTTTGTGATTTTTCGGGGTTCGTTTGGACATTTTTATGCATTAATTGAGTTTTCAATGCATTTATGTGCATAATTCAAATTTGAACTACAAGCACATGCTCGAGTGCATATAAATTGGTTGAAAAAACAAATTTGTGTCCTTGGGTGCATGCTTAGGTCCCATGCAAGGAATGGGAATGAATTTCAAACACTAGGGCACTGTTGATTGCCGGCAAAACATTGAGATACTTTATTTTTAAATTCTAGTAAATCCAAAACTCGTCTAAAATTCATGAAACATGGCATGGTATCATGGAGCGGCATCAGCATGCCGTGGTAAATATTTTGTCTCATTTGGGGCCGGTTTGGGTATATGCTTCTCACAAACCAGAGCTTCTCACAACAATCATGATGGTTTCGGTAGGGAACGTCCCACATTTGGGGATGAAACGATATCCATTGCCTCTTATTACTTCCAAAAAATTTCCCATGTCAACATAGAACAACAGGAGTGTTGTGTCAATTTTTGTGATTTTTCGGGGTTCGTTTGGACATTTTTATGTATTAACTAAGTTTTCAATGCATTTATGTGCATAATTCAAATTTGAACTACATGCACATGCTCCAGTGCATATAAATTGGTTGAAAAATCAAATATGTGTCCTTGGGTGCATGCTTAGGTCCCATGCAAGAAATGAGAATGAATTTCAAACACCAGGGCACTGTTGATTGCCGGCAAAACACATTGAGATGCCTGATTTTTAAATTCTAGTAAATCCAAAACTGGTATGAAATTCATGAAACTTGGCATGCTATCATGGAGGAGCATCAACATGTTGTGGTAAAAATTTTGTCCCATTTGGGGCAGGTTTGGGTATATGCTTCTCACAAATCAGAGATTCTCACAACAAGCATGATGGTTTCAGTAGGGAACGTCCCACCTTTGGGGACGAAACGATATCCATTGCCTCTTATCGCTTTCAAAAAAATTCTCGTGTCAACATAGAACAACAGGAGTGTTGTGTCAATTTTTGTGATTTTTTGGGGTTCATTTGGACATTTTTATGCATTAACTAAGTTTTCAATGCATTTATGTGCATAATTCAAATTTGAACTACATGCACATGCTCCAGTGCATATAATTTGGTTCAGAAATCAAATATGTTTCCTTGGGTGCATGCTTAGGTCCCATGCAAGAAATGGTAATGAATTTCAATCACCAGGGCACCGTTGATTGCTGGCAGAACATTGAGATACCTGGTTTTTAAATTCTAGTAAATCCAAAACTCGTCTGAAATACATGAAACTTGGCATGCTATCATGGAGCGACATCAACATGCTGTGGTAAAATTTTTGTCCCATTTGGGGCAGGTTTGGGTATATGTTCCTCACAAACCAGAGCTTCTCACAACAAGCATGATGGTTTCGGTAGGAAACGTCCCACCTTTGGGGACGAAACGATATCCATTGCCTCTTATTGCTTTCAAAAAATTTCTCGTGTTAACATAGAACAACAAGAGTGTTGTGTCAATTTTTGTTATTTTTCGGGGTTCGTTTGGACATATTTATGCATTAACTAATTTTTCAATGCATTTATGTGCATAATTCAAATTTGAACTACATGCACATGCTCCAGTGCATATAAATTGGTTGAAAAATCAAATATGTGTCCTTGGGTGCATGCTTACGTCCCATGCAAGAAATGGGAATGAATTTCAAACACCAGGGCACCGTTGATATCCGGCAAAACGTTGGGATACTTTATTTTTAAATTCTAGTAAATCAAAAACTCGTATGAAATTCATGAACTTGGCATTCTATCATGGAATGGCACCCGACATGTTGTGGTATTTTTCGTGTCCATTTTGAGAGAAGGCGCACTTGAATAATGATAGCCAACAAAGGCATTTTGAAAAAATAGTTGCCACTTTAATATCTCAAATGCTTGTATAATTTGAACCATGTGCGTTCTATTAACCATTCACGTGACGCCACGTGTCTTGGTCTTAATGGGTGTAGGAGGTGTCATGCGGACAGCTGCTTGACCTTGACTGAATGGGAGGCGTGCGACCGGAGTCCGGTGCGCAGGCTGACCGAGAGGCGTGCAAGTTGTCCTCGAATGCGCAGGCTCACCGAGAAGCTTGCGAGTTGTACACTGCGCAGGCTCACTGGGAAGCGAGCATTTTGACTTACATGGGCACCGGCCTTCCTCTCTGTATGTGCGCCCCCTCAGGGGCATGGGATACCACCATCAAACGCTACCTCTCAACGCCGCCAGCTGCCGTCCTCCCGCGCCCTGCCCGTCGACCCCGGGATGACATGATGCAAAGTGAGAGCGGGATTTGTGCAGCTCTTCAACGCAAATGGTTCTTTTGGATGACCCGTGTGCAACCACCAATTTGGTGCGATTTGCATCTATCATATTGGGTATGTTACCATTTGTCAAACTAGAAAGATTAACATTTGTTGATCTAGTAACATTGCCATTTGTCAACCTTGTAACACTGCGATTTTTCAAAATATGAAGCTAAAAATCACTAGCGGTATCTAATTTTTGCAACTAAAATTCAGTAATTAAGCATAGATTTCATTCATAGATTAAGCAGTCGTTCTTAATTTATACAAATAGTTCAACTCGACAACTGAACTGACCAAACTTTTCCCCAATTGTTGCCAACCATGTACTGAAATAGCTAGTTCAAGTATATATACTAGCTAATTTTAAGTACGTTGTACAGTTCCACCACATCTATAGTCAGATGAACTGAATAAAGTAGCTCCTAAATACTACGACTACTACTACTGTGGAGGGGCTTTGTACAACTTTCGGCTGCCTCTCCTCTGCCGAGCGTGCTCAGTAAGAGGCAGAGGAGGAGGGGCCTACCGACGAGCTGGGAAACCGCAATCCGGTGTCTGTCGCTATTGCAGCTTCAGCGACGCTCACCTTGAATGCCCTCTGCCGCTCCAGACGACCCCTCTCAAAGTGGGGGTTCTCCTCGTAGATCTCCTGATTCCTCGCCTTTGAGGCGGCGTGTGCCGCGGCCACAGTGGCGGTAAGGCTCTTTGCGTGCTCGACGAGGTGCTCCTCCTCCTCCCGCAGGAACTCGGTGTAGCGCGCAACGTCGCTGACGCACGTGCGGGCATCCACCTCCGCCTCCCACCTTCGGGCAGCGGTGGTGGAGCGGGTGATGACCCCAACGGTTGACGGTGGGTTGGCAGCCACGGCGGCCGATGATGGGGTGGTGGACAGGACCCCCACCTTCCGCCTTCGGGCCGCGGTGGTGGAGCGGGTGATGGCCACGGTGGCCGGTAGTGGGGTGGAGGCCATGACGGCCACCTCCCGCCTTCGGGCCGCGGCGGCGGAGCGAGCGATGGCCCTGGCTTTCAACGGTGGTGTGGAGGCAACGGCGGCCGGCAACAGCTGCCGACGGGCACCGGCGGCGGAGCGTGTGGTGGGTGTTTCGCACACACCCAATAGGGATGCCACACACACTACACTCCGCCGGGGACTGCGCCGCCGCCGCGGTGTAGCCTCAAAGCTGGAGCTATCCTTTGATGACGACGGAGTGGCTCAGCAACAATGATGGACCGGTGCCATTGGCGATTGTGGGAGAAGCAGACAAGATAAGGTACAGGGAGGGAGGGGAAAATGCGACGCAGGACTCACCAGCCGTGAGGATTTTTATAGCAGGCCGATAAGCATTGGGATTTGGATTCCACCGAGTCGGGCGGGAAGCTTGCGCGGGAACGGGCTTACCGACGATTCATTTTTTTGACTATTTACTGCAAGGCAACAGCCTCACAGTCCTTTATTAAAACAATAAGGGAAATGTTACAAGTTCAAGAATTTACAGAAGAGAGAAAATATACTTACAAGAAAATGTTAAGAAAGGTTAGCTATCCAAGATAGAAGACTATCTTTATATTTACATCTAATCCTGTGAGATAGAAGAGAGATGTCATGGATAAAGTTTCTTGTCCAAGCTCTAAATGATGGTTGTTCATTTCTGAAGATCTTCCCATTCCGTTGAATCCAAATATTACAGCTAGCAGTGAAGACAACCTCAGAGAAAAAAGGGTGACCAAAATCCTTCCTAACTGCTTGCGCCATTTCATATGTGGTTTGGTTCGGTTGAAATGTCCAAGAAATCCCAAGATAGTTCCAAACCCTTTGGCTAAAGTTGCAAGCAAAGAAGAGGTGAGCCCGATCCTCATGTTGTGCAAGGTTGCATAGCACACAAGTGTTATCCTAGATGATCCATTGTCGACGTTGCATCATATCCCTAGTATTCAAGCGATCCATTAATAGTAGCCAACCAAAAACTTTTAGCTTTAACGTGCATGCACACTTCCAAATCCCCCGGAATATAGGATCAACCACTAGGTGTGAGAAGCAAGAGTCATAATATATCTTTGACATAAAGACTCCAGACTTTGAAGGCCACTTCCAAATGTCCTTGCTCTCACCATCCGGATTGATCAAAGGCAGGAGGGCCTCTAATTGTGTGAATTCAGAGTAGGCCTCCTGCGATAGAGGCAAATGGAAATGTTCCAAGATATCAGGCTGCTCCATAAAGTCCTTGACTGTGATTGCATCATCCACAACAAATGAATGTAGCCTCGGGAAACATTCTTGCAAAAGGACAACACGATTTCCTAGCTACCAACGGTCAAGCCAAAAAAGCACCGTGTCACCAGCATTAACTTGTGGAACAGCAAGCTTGCAGAATTTGGGATATAAGCGCATGATATCACGCCACCAAAATGAACCACAGCTATGTGTGCTTTGGGGTGGTGATGCTGCACAATAAGTGTCCCAAATTAAAGATACCCAAGGCACGTCCACTTTATTGAAGAACTTGAAGAGATGCTTTAGTAATAAAGCCTCATTTTGGATGGCCAAGTTAAGAACACCCAAACCCCCAAAACTCTTAGGGCGACAGACTAAATCCCTAGCGGCCAGTGATTGACATGGATTATCCGTGTTGCCTCTCCACAGACACTGTCTCATGATTCGCTCTAACTATTGCAAAATGCCTTTTGGGAGAGATAATGTGCACAAAAAGTATATTGGCATGGAGCACAATATAGACTGAAGAAGTTGCAGTCGGCTCCCTTGGTTTAGTAAGCATGAGGAGGCAGATAAGCGGCGCTCGCCTCGATCAACCAGAGGCAGCAGATCATAGATTGTAGGCCTAGAAGTCCCCATTGGCAAACCTAGATACATGAAAGGCATCGTCCCAACATCGCATCCAAGCAGAGAGGCCACTCTAGCCCCTTCCTCATCAGACATGTTTATAGGAATGAGAGAGGACTTACTAAAGTTAACCCGCAAACCAGTTGACTCAGCAAAAGTGGCCAGCATTTCCTTGAAAGCAATGAGTTGCTCATCGATCGCAGGCAGAACAATTAAAGTGTTGTCCGCATATTGTACGATCGGATAATCATTGGAGTTGGTTGGGATTGGCAGAGATAGAATATTCCTGGAACACAACTCATTGACTACCGATTGCAATAAATCCACCGCAATCACAAAGAGCAACGGGGAGAGAGGATCCCCCTGACGCACGCCCGTTCTGCAGACAAAGTGTTTACTTGGCACACCGTTGAGAAGCACAGAAGAAGATCCTCTAGACAAAATAGTATTGATCCAACCAGTCCACCGGGAGTCAAAACCCTTGCATTGCAAAATTCTGAGGATTAGGTCATGTTCAATTGTGTCAAAGGCTTTCGTGAAATCCAGCTTTAGGAGGACAATGGGGCGCTTCGAGGCCTTCCATTGATGTATATACTCAAAAAACCATGCTAGGCAATCTTCAATAGAATGAGACCGAAGAAAACCATATTGATTGTGGTGGATGCATCTTAGGATCACTTTCTGGAGGCGGTTAGCAAGCAGCTTAGTCAAAAAATTCAAGCACGTGTTGGTCAATGAGATGGGCCGAAAATCTCCAACAACTTCAGGGCTCGGTTTTTTAGGTATAAGGGTAATTAAGGAAGTATTAAGACATTCCAGGTTGCACCTTCCCTCATAAAACTCCTTCACAAGTTGCATGAAATCCTATTTTAGGATTGGCCAGCACCTCTTTAAGAACAGACCAGAAAAACCATCGGGACCAGGGGCACGGTCCGGTAGCATGTGCTTAATGACATAATCAACCTCGGAATCAGTGAAAGGCTAAGAAAGATCCTCAAGACCATCAATTCTCGGAATTAATGTGTCCAAATCAAAACCCATGCGAATTCCTTTTGCATTGCCCATTCTTTGATTAAAATCCAACCAAAACACGCCCGCAAGTTGTTGGTGATCCGAGACCACTTCACCATCAGCATTATTAATTGAGGAAATTGTGTTTCTCCTGTACCTCTCTGTGGCCATGGCATGGAAAAACTTCGAGTTTTCCTCACCAACTTTAATGCTGCGTATAGTACAACGTTGCTTCCAGTATACAAATTGCCAGTGTAAAATATCCTCCATATGCAATTTAACAATTCGCCTAAAATTAAACTCCGGCCTAGACAAAGGCCTAACCTCTTCCAGATCATCGAAGAAGAGAATCACTTTGTTGCAATCAGAAATGAGGGCTTTAATTGTGGACAAATTCATGTGCCATTTCTTGAGTGCATACCGTAGCGCCTTGAATTTAGAGGAAATAGTTAGTGCAGCCGATGATCTGGTCATAGATTTGTTCCAAACCTGGGCTACACAGTCATAAAAGCCAGACAAGTCAATCCAATAATTTTCAAAATGGAAGATTTTAGCCTTTGGGATAGCAGTAGCAATCGAGACCACACACGGAACATGATCGGAAGCCGTGCATGCAAGGGGCAAAACTAGCGTGTTTGGATGATCCATGGTCCATGCAACTGAAGTAAAAAACCAATCGATCTGTTCAAGTAAAGGTTCAGTTTGCATATTCGACCAAGTGAATTGCCGTCCCTTAATTGGTAGCTCAACAAGACCCAGGTGGCCAATCACTTCATTAAACAGAAAGATATCACTAACATTACCCCCAGGTTGGTTTCTATTTTCCAATGACCGCATAAAATTGAAGTCCCCTAAAAGCAGCCAATTATCATCACAATTGATATCAAGGTTATATAACCATTGAACAAAATCATCCCGGGCCAGGCCATGGCACGGACCATATACTGACACTAGGGTCCAAATTTCAGAAGTATGCTTAGAGTGGAATTCCATAATAATACCAAAATGTCTTGCCTCAATTAATTTTCCTTCAAAGAAATAAGAATTCCAAATGACGATCATACCAGCCGAGGCCCCCAACAAAGGCACATAGGAAAAATTATCAAAGCGCCATGGACAGAATTTCCTAATAAACCTATGATCAATATGCATGCACTTCGATTCTTGCAAACAAACAATCGAACAACCACTTTCATCAATCTTTTGCTTTACCGCTAATTGTCGTGCTTCAGAATTAAGGCCACGCACGTTCCAACATAAAACCTTCCAGTCTCTAAACCCGGAATGATTCATTACAAACCATAGTAGAAGGCAACAAAAGTAGATCATGTAATGACCTACACTGACGAACTAAGCAGATGGGATAGAACCCCGATAGTAAACATAAGAGTAGATAAATGGCGTTTAAATTGGTACGCCATGAACCGTAAAGCCGTCCGGTGCCACTAATCATCAGAGCCCTTGCTGCTGGTGGAGGTAGAAGGATCAGCCTCAAGCTTTTCCTTGGAGATCAACTCGGGAGCGATGCGCATACGTGTCTCAATACGCTGAAGATCTGAAACAGGCATTGGCGAAGGCACTGACTGATTCTCCTCCGGCTGAGATGATCTGGTTCGACGCCTCTTGAAAGAACACTGGGTCTTGGCCTGCTGGGGGGCTTTGCTTGGAGATCTATGATAGCCATTGCGTAACGCACTTAGACGTGCACTGCGGTGCACCTCTGTATCAACCAAAATCTTAACAGCTCTTGGTTTCCGGCCACACTTGGTAGTAACCTCAGGTATAGCAGAGAACTCAAATGACTCACTGACAGGTTCAGAGAGATCATCAAAGCAGAGTGCCCTTGCAACTGGTCTCCCAACTGGAGAAACCTGGTGTGGAAGACAGAATGAGGGCTCTGGCGCAGGCTGCAAAGAGAAACTGACATCTGCCCCCTCAAAACAAATATCCCAGTAGCTCTTAGACAGTAACAGAGAGCTAAAATCCATCTCGAACACGCATTTTGGGATGTCAGCAGAGAAAATAGCCGGCATTAGCTTCTGGAATGTTCTCTTCCATTGCATCACAGGTGGCAGAACAGGGCCAAAAACAGTGAGAACTCGGCCTATATGAAGAGGAGGCTGCATCTGGATAGCTGGTTGCTGCAAAATCACTAAGTCCTCAACTGGCTGAGCATTAACAAAGTCATCTGAAACCTGTAGAATGATAGATTCCTGGGATTGGTTCACATCAACCTAATTTTCCTCCACGATCTCCTGCTGTATATTCAGATCATCATGAGGAGCCTGCTGGTGGTTTGGTTCATTATCCTGCGCTGGAGGTGGCAGCTCGTCCCAACCAATCTCAGGAAATTCAGGCATAACCCAGTTGTGGTTATTAAACTGCAGATGCCCAGGGAGTGGGTGAGGATTGCCATCGAAGGGCATCGGATCCTCATCAGGTGGCAATATATCAGCAAAATCAGCAGAGAAAATGTAGATGGGAGTAGACCAGGAAATACGAGAGCCTCCAAAGTCCACAAACTCCCGATAAACCACATCGCGCGGCACTAGAGTAGTTGCCGGAAAAGAAACATATGCCAAGGTACGCACAAGCAGTGAGTCATCCTGGTGCCAGTGATGGAAACGGCCAAAGGTACTGACTGCATCTGCAATATACTGCGTACGCCTATAATCCAGAGGTATTCCAACAATCATAACCCAACCCCTGCGAAAACCCTGAATAGCTCTGAAATTCATACCCTCATCATGTGGCACAAATCTGACAAATCGATCAATGTCCAGCTGAAACGGGGGATGATCTACCAGAGCCTGCCTAGCAACCGGACTCCGAAAACGGAAAAGACCAACTCCTTGGATCCAAGGTTGAGCATCAAGAACGGCGCGGCCAAGATTGTTGACAAAAAAATCACTGACCATATTTCTGAAGATTGCAACTTCTTCAGGCAGGGGTGCAGGATCGACGATGGCAATGGTGTATTCCTCGTGCTGACGATCCGGAGCCACTGCAGGAGAATAGAAGGTACGCGGAAGCCTCCGCGGTCCACCGTCGATGATCTTGAAGCCCGGCGGGACGAAAGGCGCGGGGTCGAGGGCGAAGGTAGCCATTGTTGGATGCGGTGGAGAAGCTGATGGCAGCGTAGGAGCCGAGGTGGATAATGGCATGGCTAGGCTGGGCGATGGTGGCGAGGTAGGTGGTGCTGGTGTGATGGGCGGTGGCTCGGCAGGCAATGGCGGAAGCGATGGTGTTGTAGGCATGATGGGACTGGGCAGAGACCAAGCTTGGTTAGCTGTGAGGGAAACCGAGGCGTCGGGCGAGGAAATCTCAGCTGACCGCCCCGCGGAAGTAGGATTGACCCGCGGGACCCACTTGTAAGTCGGGGAATGTGCAGCGTTAGAGCATCCTTTGGCTCGGTGGCCCAGCCGAAAGCATCTACGGCAGCGAATTGGGCTGGTGCACGAATTGGTGTAATGCAGCATAGATAAACAATTCTGACATTTCCAAACTTTGAAAACTATGTCATCAATGAGATCATTAAGTTGAGCAGCATCCTCAAAAAAATCCGATAGATGGTCATCCATAACAGCCTGAGCAGATATTCCAACTGTGGGAACGGATAAATCCAAGATATCCTGAGATGGTTGGGCCATAACAGATTGGGTCGTGACAGCCCCGCCCAAGGCTGGGGAGCCATTGTGGGCTATTATGCCATGTTGGGCTGGGGACCCATGCTGGGCCATGCATCCATGTTGGGCTGAAGAGTCCGATGCCATGAGATGACGTGTGATTGAATCATGTGGAACATGCTCATTTTGAATTAACTGGGTGGGTGCGGATCCGGAAATGACGGCTTTGTTCCTGGCAGGGACGTTGATCGTCCCGAATGTAACATCCCAAATTTTCAATTTGGAAAGTTATACATTAGATCATCAATGTACCATAGTTTATTTTGCATTTTGGTAGATCCTAGAAATTCTACACAACTCAATGACCCACGGAGAGAGTTGGGGATTTCGTTATTTTCATATTTGAGTTTTCTCAAATTTTGAGAATAGGATCATTTGATTTTATTTATTTTATCATCATTTATTTCTATTACAAAAATATGAGAGAGGGAATAAAATGAATTTCCCAAAAATAAAGAAATATTGAGGATTTAATAATAAAATCAAATAAGATTGTA
Organism: Triticum dicoccoides; assembly: GCF_002162155.2. Taxonomy (NCBI): domain Eukaryota; kingdom Viridiplantae; phylum Streptophyta; class Magnoliopsida; order Poales; family Poaceae; genus Triticum; species Triticum dicoccoides. Next base: position 445,362,797 of record NC_041392.1, read on the forward strand.
TTTCAGAGTTTTTCGTTATTTTATTTGAATTTAGGAAAATGTGCGTTTTTTAAATTGCATTTAGGTCCCAAATAAATGTTCACCTTCTGCGGCTTGATTTTAGAAGCCCGTGAAAATTTATTTCGGAATTTTTGGAGTCCGTTTAGTATTTCTTTTTATTTTTCTTCTACGTGTAATATTAAAAAAACGAACCGACCTACGGGCCATGTCCGACTAGAACTTCGGCCCGAGGTGGCCTTTATAAGCCGGCCCAGCCCCGGGGGGGGGAAACCCTAGCCCCAGCCCCGCCATGCACCCGCGCCCGCCGCCGCCGCACCGCCGCGCCGCCGCCTCGCCGGAGCCGCCGACCCGCCCGAGGTTCACCGCGCCTCGACTTCTGTGCCATCGGTTTTCGTCGGTTTTCGTTGGTTTTTTTTAGATTCAGTTTTTTTAAAATAGATCGGTTTTTAGGGTTTATTTAAATAGTGAGAGTTCGCCCGTTTGTTCGTTCTAGCGAGCGTTCGTCATTTTTCTTTTTCTCGGATTAAATCCGCGATTTTTCTGATCGCGATTCCTGATCCGATTTTCGTTTTAGTATAACTTTTCGCTCGTTCATCGGAATCAGGTGATTCAAGCGCCTAGAGTTTCGTCTCAAAACCCTCTATTCGTTTAACCAACTTAAACAAGATTTTGCTACTATAAAGATTGCCCTAGATCCAGATTTGTAGAACGACGTTGTTTTCTTTCGCCGTTTGACTTTCGTTGCTTCGTTCGATTTGATTTTTTTGCCAACCGGAGTTCTTTAGTTGAACCTTCTAGTTAGATCTCTTATTTGAGTTTTAACTGTGCATTAGATGAGTACTTATTGTATGCTTATTTGTTTGTCTGTGATAGAATACCCAGAGTGCGCCGCTTGTTACTTTGAATCGCTAGGTTTCGCGGATCATCAGCAAGGCAAGTAACACTTTGATCATACCTTTTCTACTACCCAGTTTTATTGCATTAGATCAATCCTCACACATTGCATGATTAGGATCTAATTAAATTGTGGGATAGGAAGTAGATGAGGTAGTACCTATTACCTGTTATTATCAAACCTTTGGGAGTTACTTCTACGTTTTCTTATTAGGCCATGCTATGCCAGTAGACGTGGATTGGGTGAGTGATATCCATGATAGATGTGAGTTTCGTTAATTAATGGTTTATCTAAGGTGGCAACTTAAACACACGTCTGGGTGGATTGAGGCACCTGGGTATTCCAGGACTTGCCTGTTTTTCTTTATGGACCGCCACCCAGGCTCAAAGAGATCATGAGACTATTCATACTAGAAACTTCCGTGTGCAGCCACAAGCTATTATGGGCTCTAGCATAGTTGACTAAGTTGTGCGAACTCTTATAGTGGTAGACTAGCAGATGTAGGGGATGTAGGTGGTACGGTCTACCCGATCGTAAGGTGCTAGCGCTTCTGAAAGACTATGTCTCGGTCATCCGTCTTCTCAAACACGATGTAGTGCGAGAAACCAAACGGAGGCGATCGAGTCTTGTGGGGAAAAGTGCGCAAACCTCTACAGAGTGTAATAAACTAATCATGGTTAGCCGTGTCCCCGGTTATGGACATCTTGAGTATCTAGTACCTGGATTATCATGTGAATCTCAACATGTTACTCTAAATTAATTTTGTTGGGTTTTGTTTAATGATGATGCTTAATTAGGATTGGGAATTCTGTCAACCATTCTCAATGTTTAACAACTACCATGATAGTTAAATAAAATTTATTCCTTTGTAGTAGGGAAAAATTGGCTTTACGCAAAACTGTAACCATAGAGCTTTCCACCAGCCAAATATGTATATAGTATAGTTGTTCCATTCCATTACTCTCTATGTGTTACCTTGCCGGCATATTCCATGTGTTGACCCGTTTTCGGGCTGCAACTTTAATGTTGTAGACTTTTCAGACGACGATTAAGGAGTTTTTAGGTCGTGGTTCTATACTCAGTGATGCAGTTGGATTTGATGGACTCACTTATCTTCCAAGCCTTCCGCTGTTATCGTTATTAGATGGCCTTAAGCCATATTTATTGTAATAAGTTCTCTTTTGAGACACTTGATGTAATAAGTGTGTGATAGCTACTCTGCTATAAATCCTCCGAGTACTGTGTGGTGTCAGCATTACTGATCCAGGGATGACACTGGAGCACAGAGATCAGACTGTTTGAGGTCTGGTCACTATAGAGATGGTATCAGAGCACACACTGACTATAGGACACGACCACTAAGATAAAGACCTAGATCACTTTCCATTCTCTTCTCTTCTGACTTCTCATCTTTTCTACTCTTTAGGATGGCGGATGCAAGGAACAAGTTCACGCAACCGGATGAAGATACACCCTTTGGACGTCATTTGAAGGAAGTCACTAGATACCTGAACATAGGAGTACCAAGCTTCACCGGAACCTACAACGCCACTTTACCTGAAGAAGAGTGTTGGATGATTCAAGTTCAAGTTCCAGGAAGGACGTTCATGCCAGTCACTGAGCCCATAGAGTTTTGTTTTGATGCACCAACTTGGAGTCTAGGAAAGAGCATGGCAGCTCACATCGCCATGGGACGCATTGGAGAAGTCTACTGCAATGATCTCAAGGATACTATCTACCAGATTTGTGGGCGCCGAGATGAACACTGGGAGATGATCAGCACCAGGAAGGATAGATCAATCGCAGCTTTTATCCAGGAGTTAAACCAGCACATTCGACGACAAGAGAACTAGATGTGCGCCGACATGATAGATCTGAAGAAGGCTAAGACTAGAATCAAGGAACTGGAGGAAGAACTCAAGGCTACACGTGAAGATTATGAAGAGGAAATTGAAGTATTGGTGGAGAAGAATGACGACCTGATCAAGAAGATTGGAATATTTATGGGAGGCCCTACACCAGTAGAGGAAGACGAAGAACCCAAGGAGATTAGCCCGGAAGACTACACCATCATCGATGACACCGACTCGGATCTAGATAGTAGTGATGATGACTATGTTGATGAAGCTGGAGCAGATATCATGGAGTCTGCAACCAAAGAATATTTCTAGTAGACCACCTCATCAGTAGTAGTAGTCCACCATGTAAATATAGTAGTCCGAGCACTTTTGCGATAGATAGATTGATTGTATGCCTTGTTTGATTGAATTAAGTGAATTGTTTGCTTTTGCCTCATGTGCATATGGGTAGTGTTTTCTCTTTAGACCCCCTCTATTCTTACATCTCATCTTTTCTAAAACCCTCAGATGCCTCCGAGACGTGACCCCGGACTTGTCGTTCCACTGGAGCTCACCCAGTTGATCTAGCAGTAGAACACATTGATGCAGTTGCTAGTCCAGAATCAGAATCAGGGGAACAACAACAACAACCCACCACCACCACCACCTGTTGACCACTTAGCCCGTTTTCTTAGGCTGAATCCGCCAGTGTTTTCCAGTAGCACCGAGCCAATAGTAGCAAATGATTGGCTCCGCAAAACATCTAGGCAATTGACCACAGCAGGATGCACAGATGCGGAGAAGGTGAAGTTTGCCGCACATCAGCTAGAAGGACCCACAACATCATGGTGGGAGAATTTCACCGCCACTTTCCCAGTCGACACTGTCACATGGGACCAGTTTCAGCAGGCTTTTCGTACTGCACATGTTTCAGCAGGAGCTATGGCCATGAAGAAGCGTGAGTTTCGCAACTTGCGCCAAGGAGGACGGACAGTTGGCCAGTATCTGGAGGACTTTAGTAAGTTAGCACGTTATGCCCCAGATGACGTCGCTACGGATGCAGCTAAGCAGGAGAAGTTTCTGGAAGGACTGAATGATGAGTTGAGCATGCAGTTGATGGTAGCCACCTTCAACAACTACTAGGAGTTGGTAGATCATGCTCTTGTGATTGAAGGGAAGCAGCAGCAAATTGAGAATCGCAAGAGGAAGTATGGACAAGGGAAGTACAATTCAGGAGCTCAGCAGAAGCCACGTTTTACCCCTAGACCGGGAGGACATTTTCAGCATACCCATGGAGGAGGTAGCTCGCATAATCACAATGGCACCAAGAATGGTAATGGCAATGGAGGAAGCAACGGCCAGAATCGCACCAACCCGTCAACCCCAGCCAAGAAGGACCTGAGCCAAGTCACTTGCTTTAAGTGTCAAAAGACCAGACATTATGCCAATGAATGTCCTGAAGACCAAAATGGCAGTGGAAGTTCTGGGAAGAAGCCGAACCCTTTCAACAGGGGACAGGTGAACCACGTTAGCGTGGAGGAGGTTGAAGCTCAGCCCGATGCAGTAATAGGTAAGTTTTTGGTTAAGTCATTTACTGCACTCGTTCTTTTTGATACTGGTGCATCGCATTCATACATCTCAAGGGGATTTGTGGATAAGTATAACCTATCAACCCAAGCCCTTAGGTCACCCATGTTAGTAACCTCTCCTGTAGCAGAGTCTGTGGCTAGTCTATGGTGTGATCGGTTACCATTAAGGATTGGTAACTATGTTTTTCCCTCAGACCTAATAGTATTAGAATCCCAAGTATTGGATGTAATATTAGGCATGGATTGGTTATCAAAGTATGAAGGGAAAATTGAATGTGCTAGTAAGTCAATTTTGCTTACCACCCCAGAAGGGAGAAGGATCAAGTATGTATCCCGGCATGTGCCAAAGAGGACCCAAGTAAATTTCTTAACAGGAGTTGTGCAGGATGAAGTACCAGTGGTAAGGGAATTTCCTGAAGTATTTCCAGAGGAGTTGCCAGGCATGCCACCGGATAGAGATATTGAGTTTTTGATCGAGCTATTGCCAGGCACAGGGCCAATATCAAAGAGACCATATAGGATGCCAGCAAAGGATTTGGTGGAAATTAAGAAGCAGATTAAGGAGTTACTAGATAAAGGATATATTCGCCCAAGTTCTTCACCTTGGGGATCGCCCGTACTACTAGTGGAGAAGAAAGATGGATCGTTCATGATGGTTGTTGATTATCGAGGATTGAGTGAAGTAACGACCAAGAACAAGTACCCACTACCAATGATCAACGATCTGTTTGATCGATTGCAAAGAGCTAAGGTATTTTCCAAGATCGATCTGCGATCAGGATACCACCAGTTGAAGATTCTAGAACAGGATATTCCGAAGACAGCTTTTACCACCAGGTATGGGTTGTACGAGTATACAGTTATGTCATTTGGTCTGACTAACGCACCTGCATATTTTATGAACATGATGAACAAAGTGTTTATGGAGTTCTTGGATAAGTTTGTCGTGGTGTTCATTGATGATATCCTGGTTTATTCGAAGAATGAAGAGGAGCATAAGGAGCATTTGCGTTTGGTACTTGGAAAGCTCAGAGAACATCAATTATATGCCAAGTTTAGCAAATGTGAGTTTTAGTTGAAGGAAGTAGGATTCCTCGGACACGTTATATCTGGAGAAGGTATAGCGGTTGATCCCACTAAAGTTGATACCGTGACCAAGTGGGAAGCCCCAACAACAGTTGGAGAGATCCGGAGTTTTCTTGGACTCGCAGGATACTACCGGAGATTTATTGAGAATTTCTCAAAGATTGAGAAGCTTATGACTGAGTTGTTAAAGAAACATACCAAGTTCATATGGACGGAGGAATGTGAGGCTAGTTTCCAGGAGTTGAAGAAACGTTTGGTTACCTCACCGGTGTTGATTTTGCCAGACCAGACCAAAGATTATGAGGTGTATTGCGACGCTTCACGTCGAGGACTTGGAGCAGTGATTATGCAGGAAGGGAGAGTTGTTTCATATGCCTCAAGACAACTGAAGCCTCATGAGTTGAATTATGCTACGCATGATTTGGATTTAGCAGCCGTAGTGCATGCACTGAAGATTTGGAGACATTTCCTCATTGGAAACCATTGTGAGGTGTACACGGATCATAAGAGTTTGAAGTACATTTTCACACAGAAGGAGTTGAATCTCAGACAAAGGAGATGGTTGGAGCTCATCAAGGATTATGATATGAAATTGCATTATCACCCCGGAAAGGCTAATGTAGTAGCTGACGCATTAAGCCGTAAGAGCCATGTCAATACATTAATGACGGGAGAAATACCCAAGGAGTTAGCAGAAAATCTTCATGAACTATGTGTGGAAATAGTTTCGAGAGGCTATGTAGCAGCATTGGAGATTCAGTCAACTTTGATGGATAGAATCAGGGAAGCTCAGAAGACTGACAAAGAGATTGCCGCTATAAAGGAGAAACTGAGCAAAGGAAAAGCTAAAGGATTTCGTGAGGATGAGCACGACACCCTATGGTTTGAAGACCGTGTGTATGTGCCCAATGACCCGGAGATCAGGAAGTTGATTCTGCAAGAGGCACACGATTCACCATATTCGATTCACCCAGGAAATACCAAGATATATTTGGATTTGAAAGACATTTTCTGGTGGACCAGAATGAAGAAGGATATTGCGGAGTATGTAGCAGTTTGTGATGTATGTCAGAGAGTAAAGGCAGAGCATCAGAAGCCAGCAGGATTGTTACAATCATTGCCGATACCCGAATGGAAGTGGGATAAGTTAGGCATGGATTTTATCATGGGATTGCCCAGGACTCGTTCAGGCTATGACTCGATTTGGGTTGTAGTCGATCGATTGACGAAAGTAGCTCATTTCATCCCAGTAAAGACCACTTACACCAGTGCTAAGTTGGCAAAGATATACATGACCAGGATCGTATGTTTGCATGGAGTTCCGAGGAGTATCGTATCGGATAGAGGAACCCAGTTTACCTCAAAGTTCTGGAAGCAGTTGCACGAAACTTTGGGAACCAGGCTAGAATTCAGTACAGCTTTTCATCCACAGATAGATGGACAGACCGAGAGAGTCAATCAGATTTTGGAGGATATGCTGAGAGCTTGTGCGCTAGATTACGAATCTAGTTGGGATGATAATTTGCCATATGCAGAGTTCTCTTACAACAACAGTTACCAAACCAGTTTAAAGATGGCCCCTTTCGAAGCTTTGTACGGAAGGAGGTGCAGGACACCGTTGTCGTGGGACGAAGTTGGAGACGGCCTGTTGTTTGGACCTGACTTGATTAAAGAGTCTGAACAGAAGGTGAAGTTGATTCGCGATAGGCTCAAGATAGCCAAGTCCAGACACAAAAGTTATGCAGATTCTAAACGCGAGGAGATAGTTTATGAAGTCGGAGATAGAGCTTATCTTCGAGTATCTCCACTTCGGGGAACAAAGCGTTTTGGAGTTAAAGGGAAGTTAACGCCACGATTTGTAGGACCATATAGAGTTTTGGAGCGTATGGGAGAAGTGGCCTACAAGTTGGAATTGCCCGAAGGATTGTCAGGAGTTCATGATGTGTTCCACGTTTCCCAGTTGAAGAAGTGTCACGCGGAGATGGCTGACATACCCTTAAGAGATACAGTGCCATTGGAAACAATTCAGTTAGATAACGATTTGACCTACCAGGAGAAACCAATTAAGATTTACCCGCCGAGTTACCCGCAGCAAGGTTATTAAGTTTTGCAAAGTTCAGTGTAGCAACCACACGGAGGATGAAGCCACCTGGGAACGAGAGGAAGATTTGCTCAAGGACCACCCTCACCTATTTTCTAGCCAACCCGAATCTCGAGGGCGATATTCATCTTAAGGGGGGAAGGTTTGTAACATCCCAAATTTTCAATTTGGTATGTTATACATTAGATCATCAATGCATACCATATTTTATTTTGCATTTTGGTAGATCCTAGAAATTCTACGCAACTCAATGACCCACGGAGAGAGTTGGGGATTTCGTTATTTTCATATTTGAGTTTTCTCAAATTTTGAGAATAGGATCATTTGATTTTATTTATTTTATCATTAATTATTTCTATTACAAAAATATGAGAGAGGGAATAAAATGACTTACCCAAAAATAAAGAAATATTGAGGATTTAATAATAAAATCAAATAAGATTGTATTTCGGAGTTTTTTGTTATTTTATTTGAATTTAGGAAAAATGTGTGTTTTTTAAAATTGCATTTAGGTCCCAAATAAATGTTCACCTTGTGCGGCTTGATTTTAGAAGCCTGCGAAAATTTATTTCGGAATTTTTGGAGTCCGTTTAGTATTTCTTTTTATTTTTCTTCTGCGCATAATATTAAAAAAACGAACCGACCTACCGGCCGTGTCCAACTAGGACTCCGGCCCGAGGTGGCCTTTATAAGCCGGCCCAGCCCCGGGAGGGAAACCCTAGCCCCAGCCCCGCCCCGCACCCGCGCCCGCCACCGCCTCGCCGCCCCGCCGCGCCGCCGCCTTGCCGGAGCCGCCGCCCCGCCCGAGGTTCGC